>NC_143550.1:69508000-69849500 GCF_054136105.1 Typopeltis vanoorti | reverse complement strand
TTTCACTTTGTCTTTTTCATCCTCTAAGATGGAAAGAGTCCTCTTTTATGGGTCATGGCATTTTAATATAGTCGGCATGCCACTCCACTGATGCAGCAGTGGAGTCGCATGCCACTCCACTGCTGCATCTCCCAAGGGGAAGGCCTGTTCTATTGACATTATGAAGAAACGTTAGCTTTCTTTATTCAGATAGCAAATTCAATAAGTGAAATTTTAACAAACAATCAAAGAAACACTGGGCAATTACATTCAAAACAGTATGAAACGATTTTCATGCTGTTCAACTATAGGATGTTTTCAATAGATGTCCTACAATGTAAAGAACGATGTCCATAACTCACACTTTAAGTTTAACATAACTAAATATTGAAATAAAAGATTCCATTTTAATGATATCCTATTAGATGAAGTGACTTTTTCGCTTTACATTAGTTCTAAACAGTTTGTTTCAAATGATGTTGAATGATTTTCTTAGTTTTGTTGCGCATCAACAAAAAGACATTATTGAGCTGCAATTACTGTCACTAAGGGGAGATAAATATTCCACTTATTCCTTATATAACGTTCTTAAATATTTAATGAATTTTTGTCTCATCGGTCTCAATGAATGAAAGATCAATAAGCAATCTTTTAGCAATTTTCTCCAGTCTGTTTCTTTTCTCTGCCGAACTAAAGATTTTAGTGTTTAATCATAATCTAATTTACTCTATTCAGTTAGACAAAAACATCAAAAATTGAAATTTCTTATATAAAGTACTTTTAAAAAAATTATTTCGCATACTAAAGTTTAAGTTATTAATGGATATAATTGATTAAATGTGTGGGTAGGGGGAGCAGCGAGCGGGAAGATTTCTGTGAAGATAGATGTTACATAGAAGATTTGTTGTATTTTCTTCATAAGATGCTTTCGATGAATTTTCAACGTTTTTCTGTTTTAATGGTATGAATAAGTAAATGATTATTTTTTGTCGTTATATTATAAACATTTAACGTTTGAGCAAACAGCCAGATGAGAAGTAGTGCTTGTATGACAGCAGTAGGTTCTAGCTTTAGTAACTAAGTGGTAAGATGACTACTACTACTTTTCATATGTTCTGCATTCCAGTTCAACATATGCAAATTATTTTAAACTGGAAAGAAAGAAAGAAATAGATGAGCTTTTAGTGTGTTCTGCTCGCTAAGATCAAATAATGAGAAATTTTAGGTCTCTATAATAAATTTTAAATAATTTCAGCCAAAGCGATACTCTTATAGATCGATAAATAGATGGATAGGTAGAAAAAAATAATATAACGATGTTAACAGGCACTACCCATTATGTAAACAGCTGAAACTATTCAATATAAAATCAAAAGGATGATAATTATTATCCGCGTCGTAAAACAGTAGACCACATTCAATTTTCTGTTTGTTGAACTTCAACACCAAAACAGAAGACAGATTTCCACTATTATTTCATCTTTAAAATTAATACAAAAACCAGAAAATTCGGTCAAACTTTAACAATTTCCGAATCTCAATGCTAGTATACTTTATTTTACTTATTCGAAATTAAATAAGTTTTTAAGTAATTTTCCTTCTGATGTGTGCAACGCTTTTTCTGTTAATTTTTCAAAATCTTCAGTGTTAAGATTTCATTTAATGTTAAATTAATATAAAGATTTATTAATTAATAAAGATAATTTTTAATATTTAGATTTATTCTTCATTTCCGCTGTAATGACGTAACAATTGTTTAGTTCGTTTTCCAGATTTCACGTCTGCTACAATTAATCTCTGTTTACTTGTTTATGAATTTGATAAAGATTTCGCAAGAGCTGTAGTTATTACCGTCACTTCGTTTTAAAATTTCAAAAAAAAAAAAGTATGATTCTCGGTAGTGGTTGCTAGAACATATAATTTAATCGATCTTTTCTGAAATAGGCGTCCTCGTTTTAAGAAACGACCATTCACAGTCGAGTAATATTGGAAAGCTATAGAAATAGCTTTGTTAATCAGTGTCGATGGCCTGCGAAGAGATAGACTTTACTTTTAAAAGAACAGGTGCGGTCGATGCTTTTCAATGGCGTGCTCGTTACGTGTGGCAGACATCAATGACTCCGTCTGTAAGTCAAAGTTACGAACTAGATGTACAGAATATTGACAAAGATTTTCATGACTTTTTTTTTTTTCACTAACATATTTCAAAATAAAATATTACATTCCGGACATATAGCATGACAAAAAGGATGAATAAGCTCAACTAATCCCCCCCCCCCCCAGATCTTTAAATTTTGAAAGTCTCCAAATTTATATTATTATGCTTATATTGTAATAGAAAGTTCAAGTAACACGATACAATTATTATGGAAAAAACTTCCCAACGAACACGCGCATAGTGAAAGTGTAACGAAGTTCTTAAGAAAAATGGCCGAAGCCACTATATTATATCTGTGCAGTATTTAACCCTCAAATCTGTTGCATTGTCTACAACAGATTTGAGAATTACATTCTAACATATTTAGAATGTAATCCTCGTATTGAGAAGAAGTTAATTATCAAATATACTTCTATCATTCTGTCGTATTTAGAATGTAATCTAGAGAGCTGTAAGAATAGTTTCTTTGACAGAAAAATGATATAATAATAATAATAATAATAATAATAATAATAATAATAATAATAAACAACCACATATTATATGTTATTAGTTCATTGATAACTTCCGAGACATGCCACCATCAGCAAGATTGACAAAGAAAATATCACCTGATTGGTAAATAATACTTAGCAACTTAGGATTTCTGTAGTAAAGATCTTTGGTCAATTTGTATTCACACTTTTTTTTATTTAATCTCATTGGAACGAAGATCTGAAACTCTATACAAAGGCGATAAGATAATATCCAGCGAAATATTAAATCTTCGAAATGTGGTATATTGCTGATATGAGCACGTATTCATTATTATTATTATTTTAATTCTCAGAAAATTGACTCTGATTAGAAGTGCCCAGAAATTTTCGTCCATTCTGCAAATCAGTGAGTGGAAAATACTGGGGGTAAAGTAAATTATAAATTTTGTAAAGAATTACACAGGTTAAAAGTGCTTTGTGTATTGGAAGTTCTTCGAGTTAGTATTATTTAAATATTTTTCTTTGCTTTTGTAGGTGAGAAGAAATGAATACGAAATTTATACGCCTTGTTTTCATGACTTTTCCACTGTCTGAAACAATTTCAGTGACATATATGAAATTTTATTTTATTTTATTTTTTTAAATTTTTTCCTGGATCTTTCATTCCTTTCAAATAATCTACTTTGCATATTTTAAATGAATTCATACTGTGTCCTCTAAAGCCTGGTGAGAGTTTCATTAATATACGAAAACAAATCAATTTAGTTGACGGCCATGAAAGTTTTTCTTCAACACGGTAACCATAACGAGAAATTATGGTAGTTATAAAACTCGAGGAACAACACAAACGGAAGAACAGGTTTATTGATCAATTGCAATTACGCGTCCAAATTGAATATATTTCTTTTCTCATTATTTTCAGAAATTATTTGTTAAAATGATTTTTTTTTTTTTTTGGTCTTGTAACTGTGCACGGAGATTTTTGCATTTCTTCATTTAAGAAAAATCAGTAATTCAATTTTTTTCCCGTTATTATTCCGAATGTAAACTCTAGTGAATCAGGAAGATTTTATCCATTCGTAATATTGGAGAAGGACAAAATATTTGAAATTGAATGATGATAAAAGTTCGTCTACCTGAAAAATATTAGCTTATGTATACATAAGACTTATACATTGTAATGATTATCCATTAGTTAGTTATTTATGAGTTTTATAAAATATCAAAGATAAACAATTAGAATTCTATATCGAAATTTATAGGAGACAGTCGAGGTCATTATGATTCATTAAACTAGAATGGATTACATTTGTTCAATCTCCACCTGAAGAGATGATAAAATTTTAAGTTAACGAAATCTTAAAAGTAGATAAAATACTCAACAAAAGCTTTTAAATGCTCCGTGTATTTTGATTTACATGCTAAAAGGGTATTTTTATTATTGGTTTAATACATTATTATTATTATTATTATTAAAATAAAATTTATAAAATAAAATGGAGTTATTTATTTATTTTAATAAATGACGAAAGCCTAGTGTCATTCTTTTAGTAATTAAAAATTGAAAACTGTAATTTTCACAATGTCCTGGAGTTTAAAACTTCTTTTTACTGCTCTAGTTTTCACTGATGCATTTCTGATAATGTCTCCTCCAGTCGTTTCATAATATTATTATTCTGAAAATAGAAAAAGATGGCTGCAAGGAAGAATGCTTTCATAAAAATGTATGAAAATAAATCATTTCCTGAAGGCCCGATATACATGTATATATATAGTCGTGAGAGTTGTTGTAACACGTGGAATATATTTTAGAATTTTTTTCTTTCAAGTATTATTTTCATAGGCATTCACTTTTGTTGTTGAACTTAGGAAATGTCAAATTTAAGTGACTTTTCCAAACATTCTACTTCTTTTTTAGAAGCATTAAAACCCATCTGAAACGAAAAGTGTAGCCAGAACTTATCGAAATGACATTTAAGAAGAAAAAGAAAGGAATATTCGTAATGTTTGTTTACTATTCAAATGCGTGAACACTGTTTCTAAATTTCAAGTAGAATCACTGTGAAGGGGAGTGAGAAAAGAAAAAAAAAGGATGAGCAGTGGAATATTGCTTTCAAATTTTGAATGCTGCTTGTCACAATGAAAAATCTGTCCATGGCTATGCATCGTGTCGTTTAGCTTCGGAAAAGTTCGATGGACTTCAACATACTAGAAGTCTGTTTCTGGGTTGTATCGTAGGTTAACAAATGGGCCATGAAGCCAACTGCTCTTCACTTTTCACTCCGTTGGAGAGGAACATCGTTAGCGTGTTGCCTCCTTTTCTACGTTTCGCTTCGCTGTTTCTCATAAAGATGCCTTTCACTCTGATTAAACCTGCATGAGATACCTCATTGATATCGGTATCTCGGTGTATGTATTTCCACATTCTTGGAGAGTGTTGTGCATGCTAATACAGTGTTGCAATATATACATTTACGATTGTTATATTTTATAATCACGACTTAGACGCAGAAATAAAATATGCCTCATAAAACAAGAATTAATATGCACATGCAAATTTTGGCTCTTTAATCACCCAAAAATGTTGAAAAACAAAAACATGAAAAAATAGTATGTAACGGAATATCAAGAAAACATTCTTAACAACTGAAAGGCATTTTTTTCTCAACTTATCGCTGCAATTAATTCTTATTTTTCTCAATTAATGTCTTATTTTCATTGATTTCATTAGATGTTGAGTGATATAATAAAAATCACTCGACATCACTCAATAATAAAGTACTTTTTTCATTCAATAAGATTGCAAAGAATGGTAAAACATATTTTAAAATATCATAGTGTTATTTATTTTATTCAATAATTTTTGTATCAGGAACAAGAGAAAGGAGTTTTTGCCATTGGTTAGTGCAACCTCATCAAACGTTATACGCATTAGTGAGACTTGGCTAACAGCAGATGATGTAGTCACAGGGATAGAATGTGAAGGGTTTAGTATTAATCCGCTATCATCTGCTGGTGATAGCGGATTGATTGCAGCCAAAAAGAATAGGAGATAGGTAGGAGAGGTGGCTGTTCGTTTAAAGCAATATGGTGTGAGATTAAGGCCAGTAAGACAAAATATACAGTTGGTTGTTGCTACAGGCTAGGGAGTTCCACAGATGACCTGGAAGACATACATCGGGAAATTAGTACAGTGAGTACAGGTCAAGTGATTATGGGAGACTTCAACTATGAAAATATAGACTAGAAGGAAGAAAGATCACATGGCAGGAAGGAAGGAAATGGAATTTATACACCTACTGAAAGATAATTACTTAAGGAAGCATGTAGTGAAGGGGAATAGGGGTGTGAGAGTATTGGACCTTATCATAGGATCAGAAGAGCTATCCATAACCAAGTTGGCTACATTGCCTCCGATTAGTGATGATCATGCAGTCTTGACTCGGGAGATTGTAAAACATGAGGGATATTCTGTCAAGAAGGGGTATACGTAGTATATATGATGCTATATAGGATATTAGTAGTGCACGCGATAGTTAAGGGACATTCTAGAAGACGTAGTACTAAATTGTATACCTAAGCTAAGGAAGGCTAATCAGGTAGGAGTTAGATGGATGAGTAATATCATTAAGCATGAGTGGCAAAAGGGGAAAATGCTGTGGTATATAAAGAAGAAGGTGACCAGCAAACTCATAAACAGTACAGGATCAGGCAAGAAAATGACCAACACTGCAAGGAAGGCAAAATCAGATTAAGAGTAGAATCTAACCGAGAAAGTCTAGGGAAATCCCAAAGAGTTCTTTGATTATGTGGCAAGTAAGAGGAGAATAATGACTATGGGTGATTAACCTTAATGAGTGATGATGGGGACCAGGTAACAGAAGCAGATAAAATAATTCCGTTATTGAGTGATCACTTTGCAAGGGTATATCATCTAAGTTAGGTTAATGCTGTAACATATGTAACAGACACTGATGTGAAAACAGAGGGACGTTCTAAGACTGCAATAGCAAATTATAGACCAATCATCTCAGGCGTGGCGGTAAAATTACTGGAAAAAGTGGTAAAAAAAAATAATTCAAGAATGGGTGGATAAAAATATGATACTGTGTGAGGCGAAACATGGCATTGTAAAGAGTCAGTTATGTCTTAGTAATATACTAACTTTTTATAATAAATTAACAGCTGAGTTGGATAAAGGAAGTATGGCTATAGAATGATTCTGCTGGATTTTCAAAGGCATTTGAAAGAATACCACATGGAACTCTGTTACCCAAATTAGAACAAATATGGATGGATATGATACTGGTTATGTGGATAAGACAGTAGCTGCTGGAGATATAAAAAAGTGGTTTATGAAGGGGAAGAATCAAGACGAAAACAGATGACTAGTGGTGTACCGCAAGGTTCAGCGCTGGGAATCATTGCTGTTTAATTTGTACATAAATGATATAGGAAATAACCTGAAAGGAAATATTCATTCAGTTATTTGCTGATTGTACGAAATTAGGTAGAGCAATAGTTAATCAAGGCTATGTGAAGAGCTTGCGGGACGATTTAAATAGGGACCAAAAATAACAAGCATCAGTTTAATTTGGAGAAATGCAAAGTTATGCATTTTGAGATACATAAATTACAAGCTGTGTACCACATTGGTGGACCCAGATGAAGCTAGAGATTTTTTTTTTTTGGGGGGGGGGGCAGGTGGCAGAAAAGAGTTAAAAGTTCAGAGGACATATTGCTAAGATTTCTAAAGTAATCCATAAGGTTACTTGGCCATTGAAGAACACATTTAACAAGTATTTAAATAAGAAAGAAATAAGGAAGTTTTTTATTCCTCTTTATTATAAAGGCCTTGATACGTCCACATCTGGATTACTGTGCTCAAGTCTGGTTTACTGGGTTTCTCCAGGATGAGGAAGCGGCGGAGAGGATTCAGAGCGAGTGACCAAGATGGTGTTTGGCCTGTGGAATGTTTCTTAAGAGAACAGATTGAAGGTGGATTGCAGAAGTTGGTTAATATGAGAAAAAGAGGGGATATGATAGAAACCTTTAAGTTGCTTAAAGGGTTTTATAGGATTGATGCAGGGGAAATGTTTCAGCACTTGGCTAGAGGGGCCAGAACAAGGGGTCATCCCTGGAATTTGAATAAAGGTGTGGTTAGTAGCGGGTGAGGACTAGATTTTTTGCTTGCGGAGTTGTGAATGATTGGAATGATCTGTCAGATTCGGGTTTGAGTGCTTTTTCTGTTAATGAGTTCAAGGGAAGCGTGATAGATTGTATGACAGTTTGGGTCTCCCGCGAAGAGTCTTCGTACTCCATGGAGGTGCCCGTTCAACAACAACAAGTCACTTACAGCTAGCTACTTTTTCCAGCATTGCCTATTTCAATCTTGAACTATCAAGTATCCCCCATTAAGCTACATAAATTATTATTGATTGTGCTAAATGATAGTAAAATATACAGTGATCACTTTGCCTCCTGGAGAGAATCCGTTAACTCAGCTGAAACGTGTTGGTATAAAGTCAAATTCGTCTTCAAACAAAGCAGTTATACAGAGAAACGAATTAAGTTATCCGTTGTTTCCGGGAAAAAATGTAAACCAATCGAAACACCTGTTAAAATTATGTATAATGATTCATCTTGATCTCATTTTCAAGTGTAAATTCGAACTATTTTTGTTTTCTGTAAAGTAGGAGGAGGGGGGGGATCTGGAAAGTTCTAATAAACACTTAGAACAAAAATAAATTAACTTTTGTCTTCTTAATATATCCTAAAAGAAAAAGAACAAATTATTACAATTTGATGAAACTTGGAAGTTAAAAAATGTTAAGATATGTTCTTTCTTCTGGTTACATCAGTTGCTTTAATATCATTCTTGTTCTAGGTGTTTTTACAGAACTTTCCAGAACAATTATTTTTAGTTCCGCCTCCGTGTCTCAGTTGATTTCAACAGAGAGCATCCCTTCTTCCCCCCCACACACACACACGCACGCACGCACGCACGCACACACACACACACACACAGTTTCGATCTTGTTTGCTTAGCAACTAGTTTTCTTATGGGATCAAACACATAATACTCTCTGAATTAAGATGAGGAGGAGAAGATCGAACGTTAATTTTCATATATAACCAGACTAAACATATATATTAATAATAAATACTAAGTACAAATATCCATTTTCTATGTACTTTTCCATTAGAAAAATAATTACATCGCTCTACTTTAATAAACAAGTTTCTGAATAAACTCTCTAAGTTTATTCAGAAAAATGTCAGCTTCAGAGTTTTGTTAGCTTATCTCATAACTGTCACCAAATAATACGAAACCTTCACGAACTCGTCAAATGTACAATCATGTGAGAATTAAGTTTTGTCACACAACAATGTCACATTGTACAACCGTCAAAGAATAAG
This sequence comes from Typopeltis vanoorti, assembly GCF_054136105.1. Lineage (NCBI taxonomy): Eukaryota > Metazoa > Arthropoda > Arachnida > Uropygi > Thelyphonidae > Typopeltis > Typopeltis vanoorti. The sequence continues at coordinate 69,840,467 of NC_143550.1, read as the reverse complement.
CGAAATACTAAAGGTTCACGTAGAGCTAATCTTAATTTGGAACCGCTATCTTGAAGGAAATCAGTCAATCAGTAACACCTGCTGCCTCGCAGCTAAAGTGTACTTAGGCTAGCTATCTTTTGCAGTCGGAACAGCCAGTTATTCTTATCAAAACGCCCACCAGCTGAAGTGAACCTCGATTTTTTTTTTTTTTTTGACGTACTACTCTAACGATCTTTCAAACACTGGTCTCGACCTTTTTACCAGTTGGGTACGCTTGGCTTTGTCAGGATAACCTTTCGCGAAAATGTGAAAAATGTCGATGTACTGATAACAGACAGTTCACTGACGGTTTTAGTACGCGTAAGTTTGTCATGGCAAAATATTAAATGAAACCAAAAAAATATAATTTTAATAAAATTTAAGTTGGCGACTAACGGCTGAACTTTAATAGTGGAATCTGTGAAATAATATGTATTTATCGGAATATATGAATTTACATTTATATATTTATCATTTATATTATTTATTATTATTTATATATATATGAATTTATATAAGCTAAGTAAGTATTGCTTATATAAATTCCTAAAAAAAACTATACATATAATATAACAAGCAGTAATTGAATAAAATTGTAAACCATAAAAAAATAATACTGAGAGAGAGAGTTATAGGTGGCGCTGCTAGAAATTGGTGTTTCGTGTTCTGAATCAGAAACGTTTGCTTAGTTTATAATTTCTCCATTTTATGCTAACAGTTTTCAAATTTTGTGACATCACTTACTTTGAAATAAAATATAAATTTATGTTATTCCTTTTTCCTTTTTTACAACCCCCCATAGAATATGGGGGATTGTAAAAAAGGAAAAAACAACTACATAAACATAAACTGAAATAGAATATTTCACCTTTTATTTACTTTTATTTGTTAATATTTAAATTATTCAAAATAAATTTAGGAAGAAACAAAGAAGCATGCAATTTATAAAACTTTTAAATGAGTTAATTTAATTTTTAAAATATTATTTTTCTCTTTACTTTCTATCTTTGTTAACTCGTTTCTGACCATTTTGTTTTTTGTCACATTGTGCTGTGTTCGGCATTGTTTGCTATGTCTATATATTTGTGCATTCTTGAGATGGTTATATATCTACCCTTTTTTCGGGGGAGGGGGGAGTTGGAGTTTCTAGGAACGATGAAATCCTGCATTGTTATGTTAGAGGAGGATAATAAGTTAGATCGACTAACTTATTATCCTCCTATAAAAATTCTTAATCAGTTGTCGGAATCTTAAGAATGTAACAGAAGCAGTCTCGCTGACAATTTGAGAATCCTTATCTTATAATGTGAAAGTATATAGGCATAAAAACTTCAGAATGAGTTTGCATTAATTAGCTGTGGTCAAAACAAGATGATCAATAACGAAACAATATACTCTAAAATTCCGTAAACACGAAATTGGCATATGCAGGACGCTCAAATTAAGATGTGATAAGTGTTATCAATTTATTACCTCATCATAATCTATTCATGTATGAATAAGGATCTATATATACAGAAATATTCATATAACAAAAACTCATGGAGTTAAAGTCTATTAGATGTAAGTGATCAGTCTAATCAGTTATGTTTTTAAAATGTTTCTGAAAATAATTCAAAAAAGAATATACAAAAAATGTGAAGACACCATCAGTGATACGGTACCCAATTCGACTTTTGAAGCGGTTTGCGAACAAGAGAGGCTCTTTTCTGTTCTCAAATCTTATTCCAAAAAAAAAATGTATTGACCAAAACAAGGAAGTATTGATTTGCTTCATCGACTTCGAGAAAGAATTTAACAAAGTCCAATATGCTAAAATGATTGCGCTATTAAAAAGAATTAGATTAGATGGTAAAGACATCAGGATCATTGAAAACTTATATTGGAACCAAAAGGCATCTGTTCAAGTTGATGACATTATTACAGACTCCATTAATATCAAACGAAGAGTAAGACAAGGATGTGTGCTGTCACCTCTTCCTTTTAACATATACCCAGAAGCCATATTTCAAAAAAAATCTTAAAAGGAGGAAAGGAAGAGATTAATGTAAATTGGTGAAAACATCAGCAACATCCGATATGCTGATGACACACCTCTCCTAGCTGACAATATTCAGGATATTCAAAATTGACTCATTTGACTTTTTTTTTGAATTGTTTCTATTAGGGATATTTGCTGGCGTTCTTCAAGAACGACAGTATTACGAGTGCGATCTTGCCATGTATATCCTAGCATTGTTCGAAGGCATGTTGTCCCAAAGCTATGGATATAATTCAGTGCTCATTGAGTAGTGATGTTCCATCTCTGGGCATCATATGGAAATATGGCTCTACTGGTGGTTTTGTATACACCAAGTTTGATATTTGTGGTGATGAGATTGGATTTCCAGATATTAATTAGACTTTCATGGAATTGAAGAACTTTGTGTTTTCCTTTCAGTGTCAATTACAGTATCCATGTAGGGACCAAGGTGCTTCGTTAAGAATGTAGTCATTTGGCCCAATATTTCCTTCTACTCTGTTCTCGGACTTTAGTGTTACTGCTGTTGACTGCTAACCCAATCAGTGTTGCATTTTTACATAAATTTTCTTATTCCGTACTCATTGCCTGTGAGTCTGAATACATAATCAAGGGTAACAATGAAAAGATATGGTGTCAAAGAGTTCTCTCTAAAGAACTTCAGTGAAAATCGGAAAAGTTCTCAGGCATCTCTCCATTCATTACCCTTGCATGATAGTTCTGGTGGACTTCAGCTATTGCTTTCATTATTTTCAAGGGTGTGCTAGAGAATTGAGAATTTTGAAAATCCTTTGTCTTTGATTGAATAGAAAGCTTTTGAGAAATCTATGACGTTTAAGTTCTCTTGAACTTCAACGTCATAGATTTAAACGTCATAAATGAAAAATATTGTCAACCCATACGAGTAATCTTGGCACAATTTCCATATATATACCTGGCGAACTCAGAATGAAGAATCTGAAATAATAGTTTCTGATTATTGTTCATCAGTTTTAATGTTGTGTATTCCATTATTTTGGTTCTGAACATAACCTTTAATTACCGATCGAAAAATAATTTAAACAAATGTATTCATAACATTTGGCGACTTGCCAGTAATTAATTCTGGAAGTTCAAGAAATGACTGAAGATGTGATTAGTGATTGATTTAACTTTACTTTTATTATTTCTTTACTTATTTATTATTTCAAATGAACTTTATTGTCTCCAAGAAATATTTTGACCAACGTCACAAATACGAGGGAGAGCTGAAAAGTTCTGATAAATGGTTCTGGTATGGTTCTACCTCAATTCTTTCACGGTGATTATTACAACTTTTCAGCACACTCTCGTATGCCGACACTTGACAATACCAGTGAAGGTAATCGTGAATAAAGTTTATGTAATAGACTAAATAGCACCCTGAACCAAAATAATGTATCATCAACTGTAGTCTAGATATCGAAGAATTTACTTAAAATCATCTTTTGCATCTGAGTTTCTTAGAAAGAAGGGAGTGGCTGCTGCTTTAAAAGAACTTCTAGTGTATTTTTTTCTGTATGAACTGTTCAATCAATTCACTCAACAATTATGCATAAAGTATTCTTGTTTATTTGTTTGTTGTTTCTTTCCTCAGTTTCTGGATAGACAACAATTTGCCTTTATTACAGCTGCGCGTGTCTGCTACACGCTGGAAATCACAGACATAATATATTATAGGTGGTGTTTTTTTTTTTTTACCATTATATATCTGGAAAAAAATAATGAAGCTTTGTTTCTTGAGTAATCTATTTTACACTTTTTCTTTCAAATGCAATTTTACCAAAAATAGTCCACATCCCAAAATTATTTCTACAATATTATTCTCTTGTCCCATTCCGGTCGATGAACCTATGTGAAGAATATCAAAAGAGGACACTGGAAGACATACAAAAACGAGATGAGGTTTCTTCGTATAATAACATGACTATAAAATAGATCTTACAAATGCTAAAATTGGAAAATGATCTTCTATAGCTTGAGCACATAATCTCTCTCTCTCTCTCTCTCTCTCTCTCTCTCTCTCTCTCTCTCTTGAATCATTTTTGCAACGTTGTCTTTGTTTCCTGCTTATACGAACATGAATATTTCATGCGATACACTTTAGTTCACGGACAGGTTCTCAAGTCGCCTTATGGCTTCGAAACTCATTCAACTATAAAGTTCATAATGCAGACTTTTTTTTTTACCCCCAATTTTATTCGACAAAGTATGGATTTTGTTTTCCTTGAAAAGTGGAATAAGAGTGTCCATCAGTGAACAGGAATTATTTTACACATATCTTAAGGCTGTAACTAGTAAGGAGTCATTGCAGTCAACAGGGAAAAAAAAGATTTTCTGTTCGACTTAGGAAAAACAAATTCACTTTTATTTAACAAGTTTAAGGCAACACCGTCAAAATGTATTTCCTATCTCCTAAGTAGCCTGAATTTTAAGAAACTTGATATTCTAAGATTGCTTTCCTACTATTAGTACATTAAACTATTTAAAACTGCTACAATTGAATTACTATATTTTATGAAAATTGTTAAAGGCTGTGTAGCTCAGATGAAAGGAGGTTACTATTTTTATTCTTCGGAGGGAAAAAGAGATAGCTTTGAATCCGGCAGATGATGCCAGGATCTTTTATAAAGTCTTTTAAATGAAAATAAACTTTTGCCAGATTTTTAAATCCATTTTCTTGGATTTAAAAATCCGTAAGGATTTTTAAATCCAAGAAACGTGCAAACTCTCCAAAGCACATGTAATTAATAGGTATAACAATCTATACAAATAAGGGGTATTCATCATATTCCGTAGCAGTCAGTATTGAATTCATGCAGGATAAATTGTGATTATCACGCGGTTGATGAAGAAAATGTTTAAAATTATGAGTAACGGAAGACAGATATACGATAATCATTGAATGTCTTTTCCCAAAAGGACACACACACTTTCAGCCCTCACTTTTATGAAAATAAGTTGGTAGAAGGATTTAGTTTCTCATCGTCATCATCGAGGGTAAGTGCATTCTCCCGGCTTACTACATAGATGATATTACAATACTTCATCTCACGACCAAATAATTTGATTTTATATAAACCTAAATGATGTCGTGATAAAGAGATTAATCCTATCTGCTATGTCTATCTGTCAAGGTATGTATACTCTAGCCAGTTTTTATAAGGGAAAGATCCCCAGGTTTTAAGGGCATCATCGATACAAAAAACGTGAAATATGGAAGCCTCCAAACTAGTATTCATTTGAACGTACTTTTGTACGTCTGTCGCAAGATGAACAACCAGAGGGTTTTTTTTTACTAAAAAAACATAAAAGAGTTCCTCTCATTAAAGCAATTTCTCTCTTAAGTATTTCTTCTGGCGATTTTAGGAGCATGAAAGTTAATAAGAACTTAGCAAGCGTTTTCATGATTTCGCTTCGTAGTTAACCATATCTGCAGTTTAATAAAGGCACCGATACTTTCTCATTTAAACTTCACATTCGTTCGCCATTAATCAACCTGAGTGCTGCCTTCGTGGTTATGAAGAAAACATGGAAACGAAAAGAACTTTCTTTTAGTTTAAAGTATAGTAATTATTGATATACCTGCAGATTACATGACATGTGAAATAAATATTCCGTGTTTTCTTCTTGTATTTTATTAATTTATTTCTTTGTTATTATTTAAATTTATTCTCCATATTTTAGCTTTCTGTATATAGTAGCTAATTTGAAGGATTTGTTCCTAGAAAATATATCTTCATTAGCAGTCCACCTGAACTAGCCATTGTTTTCCCACTAACGTAATGTTTAACGAAGAATACATTCTCAGATCGGTTTTGGATATTTAAATTCAATTCTATGTGACAAAGGGCAAAATATAAATCAAGATCGAATATAACTAAAATAGCTGCAAGGAAATATCTCTGATATTGACCTGTAACTCAGACAACGTGCTACAGACCAGTCGTGACCTAGCTAACTTCCAAGGGTGGAAAAATGCCGCCGTCATGCATTTACTTGTGATCATGACGTAACAGGAGACATCAACGTGACCTTCGTATCGGACACGACTTGAATGAATAGACTATGGTCTGTGCGTCTAACAAAGGTGCATTACGATATCTGTCATCCTAATGCCCCTAATTACGAACTAGAGCGAGAAGTTGCAAGGTAAATCATATAGTGGTACACCAATTTCTGACTAATGCATTCCTGGAAATTTGCGCGTTATTCGAATCCACCTAAGCGAATCTTTATTCCCCACTGACACAATGTGGTGATGGGGAGTGTTAGTCGGACGAACCTCGATAGTCTATTTCACCCAAATATAGTAAAAGAAATGACTATATAATAATTAAAAGTAGTATATGCACAGTGGTAAATGATTTTTAGGCCTAACTCTGATTTTGCTTGGAATCTCCAGACATGTATTATGACCGTAGCAATGAAAATTTAGCATTGAGACCATCATTGTTCTGACCTTGGAATCAAAACTACAGAACTGATAGATAATACAATATAAGAATGCACTACATAAGTAACATTATCACCCATAACTCTCTTCTTCATAACTTGTAATCATTACGAAATATTATATTGTTGTCAAATGAAATTATTAATTTGGTCATAGGTCAATGTACAATAATGCAATAGTACTTTGACACAGTGATGTTATCCATTTTCGCAGCAGTTAGACAATGATATACTATTTAATATTGTAGCGTATAATCTTTATCCCATTTTTCAACTAAGTCTGGTCTTATCTGAATCGAAATTTAAATAGCTCAACAATTTTAGTAAAGATTTCAATTTCATTAAAATCCCACTAGCTAGACAGGGAGAGGCTGGGGGGGGGAGGAGGATAATATATTTAAACAAGCATATCCATGCATAAAGGTAAAAATTCCCTAATGGATGCTTCCTTATTACAAAACACACCTATCATTAGAGAAAACTCTATTCAAAACTCCATTTGAATACATCGGAAATAATAGCATAATAACTAGAATGCAAAGCCTGAATATCTTTGAACGCAATCTAAACTGTCAAAACTATACAATCGCTCAAAATATTTTTCTTTCAGGTTCAAGGAAGAGCTTTGTACGTTACGGAATCATCACCAGAATATGTACTATTTCGTCTTTTTCATACTGTTTCTTCAGATCTAACTGTTACAAGGACTCCGAAACTTTAACTAGAGCGTAACTATCTCTGATATTAGGCACTGTCATGCTTTTAGTCTCATTTGAAGCGGAGCACAACTTTTCTGGAATAGCTTCAGTCATATTACACCGAAAATGTGTTATAAAAGAAATAAGAAAAGTTCTAAGAAAGTAAATGTAAAATGGTAGTATTCTCATTTTAGGTAACTGGATTACTAAACAATTAAAACCAGTTTCTCAAAACAGACAAATAAAAGAGAAAAACAAACTGCTTTCTCGATATTTCTAACAACTGTTTTCATAGGTTTAATAACTAATTATTAATTAGTTATTAAACCCTATGAAAATGGGATATTCAGCTCTATTTTTATAGAGCTAAATTAATTATTGAGCTCTAAATGAAAAAAAAGGCCGTCGACAACGCAATTCTATTTATATCGAGCATAGAGCGTTGTGTGTGTGTGTGTGTGTGTGTGTGTGTGTGTGTGTGTGTGTGTGTGTGTTAGTAAAACATAATAATAATAAATAAACTGTCGTGCACATAGGTAGTTTCTGCAATGCATCTTGTCGAATAAAATGGGGCTTACACGATATAAATAAAATTAACCAGATTTATTATTATTATGCAACTATTGGTTTATTTCAGAGTACAGGCTAACTCATAATTAAATCAAGACCAAACCGTAACATATTAAAACATGCGAATACAGTAATATTAAAACAGTAGCTACAGAGTTATATTATCATCGTTGTTTTATCACATGGGTCCAAATCACTTAAAAAACGAATATAATCTTATTAGCAGTCTCTTAAATCACAACAGCGCCATGCACTGTATTGATTGTTATCAAGACGTAAAATGTCCTGAGCTGTGTAACTAGATGTGCTTTAATAAGCGCACACAATGAACGATCTCAGGTGTTTCTTAAAATTCTCGATCGAAGCAGAGCTATGCGATGAATTGCACAATGTAGTAGATGCAAAAGAACTTTGTGTTCATTGGTTGTAGTGTTATCGTATCTGCAACGACGCATCTTTCCCTGCTTTTATTCATCTTTTTGTTTTAAATCTGTTGTTCTTTCTGGCGTATGTCAAGGAATCTTCCAATATGCTACATGCTTTTATCTTCAGATGCACTCATTTTTATGATTCTGTTTACGGTTCAGTTGCGAGATCATGGGAGAATGCAAAGTAATGTTAGGGAATTTAAGCAGTTTTGATTGCAGTACTGGTAAGAGTATCTTTAAGTAATGTCATTAGTTTAGTTTTTGTAGAATCTAGGAAGCGCGCACGCACACACACGCACATACACACACACACACACACAGAGAGAGAGAGAGAGAGAGAGAGAGAGAGAGAGAGAGAGAGGATAAATTCTTTCTTTATTTTGATATATTTGCTACATAACAACAATTTAATTCATTAATAGTTTCTTGAAAAACCAGTTTAATGTTGTCACGTAGCATGACCACTAGCGTAATAAATATTAGAAGTGTTTCAAATAATATAAACACGTGAAAGAACGTGCAACGTAAGAGATTTGAAACGAAAAAATAAATCACTGTTAACAGATCATTTCATGACGAAGAAGCATAGGTTGTGTGTTGACCGATTCTGAATCATTCAATCGTCAGTTAATCTGAAATGGAAACAAGAGACGACCACCACATCATCTTGTGAGCACTTATTGATGAGTGCCATTCCACAGACGTTGGCTACACAGATCATTTCTTCAAACTGGGTAACAAATAACAGTGGATGACACTGATAGGCATATTGTAATGCTAAAAACACTGGAATAGTTTCAATGTCTTTATTCGGAAAGTAGTATCATTTACCTAAATATATCCTCTAGTTTTTTTTATTATTATTTTCATAAGCTTTTACGTTTTATCCTTTATTATTGGTTAATTGTCTTAAAACTATGGTTGGAAAAAACAGGAATGAAGAGGTGCTTGCTGCATCCATAATACAAAGAAAAGAGGGGAAACCTTATCTTTAGATCCCAAAACTATGATCAACCGACTTGTTGAAAACAGATAAAAAAAGAAAACCTTACATCAAATGTAAGAAATTTTGAGTGTCCATCTGGTGTGCGTAAACAGATCCATTAGTGAGAAAATTAGATTAGACTGAATTCTGTTTTCTGAATTCAGTAGTCACAATATTAGAAGCATCCAGTGGCGGCTCTTCCATAAGGAAGCATCCATATCCATATAATGAAATCCACACGCAACATGCACTTGAAAACGAGTAGTAGAATTCACCAAGCAAGAATATATAGGATAGATTGTGTTCTGGAGGCAATCTGTGTTCAAATGTGAGGCCTAATGACATTATCGTGAACTTCGAATGGAGGATAATATTGTGAGACAGACAGACAAGATAATAAGAGCAAGAGACATGAGACAAAGCACAACATTTGTAAGAATATGATTAGAATAAGCTTATGAGAAAAGTAATCAATTGTAATGCACTTTTCTGGAGATTATAAAACATTTTAAGGTGATGGTTTTGTTGAACCTTTCGAAATTTTAGAAAGATATTTTAATTTCGGAAAATTTGGGATTTGTATTGGATTAGGCACTGTGCGTCTAATCCAGTATACAAAAGACGCTATGATATTACTTTAGCATTCAGAATAAAGAGATTAAACCATTAGAATGTTTTTAGTATTATGACATTCCTGTCGGTATCATGCATTTTATCTGTAATCCATTTTAGGGAACTGATTTGTGTAGCAAAGGTCTGTAGATGGATATTCAGTAAAAATGCTCGTCCAGGCTAAAGAGACCGTATCTGATGTATTTGCAAAAGGAAGGGCTAGAGATGTAAGATCTCTGTATGGTTGAAGGTAGTGGTGTAGCTGGAGCTTTTGACGCCCGGGGCGGTCCCTGAGTTTGCCGCCCCTTTCAATACACATCTAAAATACTACAAAAAGTCAAAATAAACACTATGTTTATTTTTGAAGTAAAACCTTATTTCCAATTCTAAAATGTCATTTTTCTTGCTTTTCTGTTAGTAAAATCGTCGATGACATTGGCGAAGTCTATTTCATAGTAATGTAGATAATACTTAATCAATTTTATTTAGAAAAACTCCTCACAACTAGCAACACTTACAGCAATTGTGAGGAAAATTCGCAGTAGTATTACAACATTTGGAACTGAGTTCTCGAGGCTGTATTTTCGAATTAACTACAAAAGTTCAAAAAGGTTCAAAGTGTCGCCCGGGGAGAACCACCCCCTCCGCTCTACCCTGGCTACGCCTCTGGTTGAAGGAAAACAGAGGTTATATAATATTTTTCTTGATACAAAGCAGATAGGATTGTATTTTGGTAGAACTGACAAGTATATCCTCTCACTGAAGAATAAATGAACCTGAGGAACAGTACGTACTTGTGACTGCAAAACTGTAAATAAACTTTGAGGCTCTGAGTGAGAGAGAGAGAGAGAGAGAGAGAGAGAGAGAGAGAGAGAGAGAGAGAGAGAGAGAGAGAGAGAGAGAGAGAGAGAGAGAGTCATTTATGGGAAAGAGGACAGAAGAAGAACATGCAGAGCCTGGAGGCAATTCGGCACTCGCAAGGAAGATCTAAAGGGCGAGAGAGCCGTCTACCCTGACATGTATTAATGACCGGATAGAAAATGAAAATTGATCACCCACTTACCAAGGTTAGAAGACAGACAATAAAATGTTAGTTCTCTAAGATCTAATACGTTGTCAGGAGTGAGATTAAGTTAACTGATAGAACAAGATATTTTATGTATGTGTATGTGTGTGTGTGTGTGTGTGTGTGAGAGAGAGAGAGAGAGAGAGAGAGAGAGGCTCCCAAGACAAAAATATCTAGTAGAAGTGCAGAAATTCATCATGCGCACCTTTTTAGGATACCTGCGAAGTGATTACCAAAAACCTTTGATGTATCAGTACACTGACATAGCATGAATGTCCTGACACATCGAAGATGTTTTGAAGGCCACCACTCGTTGTCTAACAACTATTTAAGTGTGTCTCTTCAACAAACTGGTTATTCAGTGTGATGTGGACAGTAGTCAAAGTAGAATCTATATAGTATACTTTGATTAGATATGGATTCAGCAGAATGCATACTAATAAAATAAATGTGTCCCTAGCGACGTCGTTAGGACGATGGGTATTTCTCCTTCGGTTGAAAATATCCAGATCGAATCGCGCGAGGCACTTTCAGAAAAGGTTTTTAAGTTGAAGGTAATTAGTTGCTTTCATATGGAGGGTAGAAAGGTGTTTTTTTTCTTCCTGGAAACTCGAGTTTTTCATCACGTAAAAGAGCAAGCAGGACAGAAGAACAAATACAATTAAGAGACTTAACATACTGGATTCGTAGTCTTTGTTGTTTCTTCCATAATTCGAACCAACACAAAGATGACCATTTCAGTACAATGGTTCTTCAAAACATAAAATACAGAATCTATTTGATAAAAAAGATCACTCTCATTTTGATGCCGACTGTCAAGATAGAAATATAACACCGCAGGAAACACAGTCTATCCAGCCAGGTAGGTAACTGTCATCATGGTGAAAGCCAGCATACATGATACTGAATATGTGACGTGCTGTCCATTTGAAGATACTCATCGACATCGGCAAGGGGCATGATCAGATAGACTGCAAGATCGACATCATTGCAGGATACCGGTTGTTTGCAAAGTGTTGTGTTGTAGTTGAGGGTCGCAAGGTGTCGATGCTCATGGTGAACGCAGGTTTTTCTGTTTTGTGCAAGCCCATAGACATAAAGCTGTAAATCAGCTAACCATGGAATTTAATCGGAGGACTACCGGTGTTTATCAGACCACAATCCGAAGTACACTCCTTCGAATAGGACTCCGAATAATTAGGTGCCTAGTCAAGGTACTCATACTGATGCCTAATGATCTGCGTCTACAGTCTACATCTGAGAGACGTCATTGGACTATTGTTATTTGAATTTTAGTTGAATGTTATTTCCAGCTATGAATGTTATTTCTGTGTGGACGGCAGTTGGTAAATTAGGCGAATACTTCTGAGATAAATCACCAGAACGCCAACGTCTATCACAAACAGGCAGGTGGAGGAAGCATTACGTTATGATATGGTCTCTTTGGAGCACTGATACTGGTTAACCGTACTATGAATTCTACAAAGGGAAATATCTATTGTCGCCAATCAAGTGTATCCTTTCGTAGCGACTGTCTTCCTGAATGACACAGGGTGGTTCGATGAATACGACAGTAACTTCCAGTTGGTATCTGGCTGTCAAATTCTCTGGATATAATCTTATGGATCAACTCTGGGAATACGTTAAGCGAGATCGGCGTTTCAACCCTCCACCACGAAACGCTTCGAGATCTATCGGAAACAATCCGAAAAAAAAGTGGCACAGCGTACCTCCTGCAAAGTTCAAAAGCCTTATAAAGTCCATTCTACTCTGCTTAGCGATATTTCTGGCTGTAAAGGGAGGGATAATCTTCTAACCTATGGCAGTGATCGTAATATTTTCAGTGAGCTGTATATAAAGTACATGTATAGTAACATTCTGTCTATCATCTAGGAATGCTGGCAGATTAATCCATTTTACACAAATATTTCTCACCAACGTAAATCCATTTCCTGCCTGCAGTTTCCGTTTGATGGATGATGTAGTTATCTCCATACTCTCATTCTTGTGTTCAGAAACAGACTAAAAATGATAAATCATCTTAGCATTTTTGGAGTAGTCAATAGCTCAATCATATTCTTGTATTTTTTATTTCCACCTGAAACAAGCAGTTGTTTAAGAACGGGTGAATATTAAGAATTTTTAGAATTGCTAGGACGTGTCATGTCGGTCAACTGTTATGAAGTGGAAATGACCATGCGATCTCAAAGCTCTTCCTGCAAAGACGACGTGGTATTTGCCTTACGATTAGAAAATTGAGTTAGAAAGCCGTCTAAAACTCGAATAAACCTATAAGTAAAACATCCTTATAAAGCGTCCTCCAACGAGCCAGACAGTTATATGACGGAATAGTTTTGGTTTTATTCTCGAAAAGTAAAGATTTTCTCCAAAAAAATTGGCAAACCGTTTTGAAAATCCTATTTAGATAAGGAATTTTCGCAAGGAATTTTTCACCGGAGAGTAAATTAAACAGGCTCATACAGGCTTGTTTTTTGGCCTTGCAAACCAGCTGAACAGTTTCATGAAATTAATCGATATAATACATTATCCTCATAGTCTTAGTTGCTTGGGCCGTAATTACAGGCAATAAACAGATTTTATAAGAAAAGTACGATTTGATGCACTGGAAGTTAGTCTTTGTTTAGAATATGTAATGCATATTTCCAAATCACAATAAAATCTACCACAGTTATAGCCATATTCATTTATAACGAAATCACATGATTCTATGGCTCATTTCTCTTCCATATGTTAGGCTAAATTACCTTTCATGGTAAAATAGCTTGGTTAATTAATTCTGACAGAGCAGCTAATCCTACGATGTAACCTACTCTCTGCCACCTCGGGATTCACCAACTAACTTCCACTTTCAATGAAAAATCCCTATATATGTTTTTACACCGTAGATGGGATTCGAACCTAGATCTTCCCAACACTACCTACAGATGCGCTAGACGAGAGAAAATAAATTTAGATTAAAGCTTCATGACTGTAATCGTGAAATAATAATCTTCAGAAACAGTCTTCTTTAAACTTTCTTAGTCAAAAGATCTTACATAACGATTTTCACTCTTTTCTGCTCTTACATTATTAATAAAGTACTTTTCCATAAAGTAAAGGTGCTTTCATATTTCCTCCAGTGGTTCTGAATTTATTTCCTGAGAGGACAGAATTTCCTTTTGAATCCTTTGTGAAGATACTGGTTGGCGAAGACTTCCGGCCTTTAAAAGTTGCACGCATGTTTTATGCAGTTGGTAAATTATGTATGAGTTTACTTATGAGCTCAACGATAGCTGATGTTTGCATGATGACTGGGCTATTTTCATAATAACAAAGAATAGTGAATATTATTCTGTTATTAAAATTGACCAGATTGCAAACACGCATTGTAGCAATTAATTTCAACAACAATTAAAATAATTCAATTTATTACTGATAATTATTCGATTCTCTAGATGTCGCTTTATATGCATCGGATAACCGGTAGACTAGATAGCACTTTTGCATTCCCTCTCTCTCTCTCTCTCTTCAAGATACCACTCTATTATCATGATCCATTTACTGGAAGTGCTTTTTCCCCCAAAGACCTCTGTGTGTAGATAGCTGTTTGAATTATTTCCAGAATATTTCACTTCCTTATGCATAGATGTGTGCAGATGTGTTCAAAACAACTACAGATTTACTCTTCCGGTTTCTTCTCTTAGCATACATTTTATTATTTTTGTTCACAAAGGAATACCTTTTTTATTTTTCCTCTTGTTATTTATTCTTCTTCATTTCTGAATTTCACCAAGAAGAATGTGAATGTGCGTTGTATTTTATATAATATTTCGTCTGCTAGTGTTCTCTTTATTTTCCCCTGTACGCTTCTGAAAAAGGAAACGCAGATTTCTCTACCGAACGCACAACTGTTTCCGATTATACAAAATCCCATTGTCAACTCTTAGCACGCATCAGCGCGCGCGCGCACACGAACAATAAAAAAGGCTTACATACAGTTTTCTGCAAAGTAAATGGAAAATTGTTTGCAATATGAACTGATTCCGTAATGCACAAAGCATTGCGGCATCAAGTAACTCCGCCTTCCTTAACATGTCTCGTTTTCTTTAAAACTGGTATTTGAAAGTGATTCCCTCCCATTCGTCTCACTTATTTAATTTAGCAGACTTCGTAGAAGACCGTATAACTAGCAGGTTTCATTTAATGTTCGTTTCTTCGTAAAGGGTCAAAAGGTGAGTAGGATGTCGTATTCGTTTTTTTCCTCCCAACAGGGAATATCAGCGGAAGCGTCATCTGAAAAGGAGGTTAGCCAGGAAACAACAGATGTCCTCTCCGCAGATCAATACTTTTGCTATTAAAGATCCTGCGAAGAACAGACGATATATTAAGCAGGAAAGTGTGATTACCAAAACTAGGCTAGGCGTTTGAATGGAACCGAATATTCTTCCTGTAACTAGTGGACCCAAAGTCATTTGCGGGCATGTGTATGAAATCGAAGAGACTGCTCTATAAATGAAAATTACAATTACCATTCGCTCGTTTTTCCCATCATCTGCTCTGCGATATAACTTCTGCCACGTTTCCGTCTTACCAAATAAAAGTTCTTTTTTTTTTCAGCATTAAATTTAAAAAAAGTAGAAACCCGTTAAACCAACCAGAATCGATCGTATGTGTGGAACTTCTCTGTTCTGATCGATGAATATACATAACTGCAAATGAAAATTTCCTTTTATAGTTCCGTACAGCAAACTCCTTTTTGTTCCGAAACATTAAACTGTACCGCAGCAGATAGGAACTAATCCATTATGCATTATTAGACCACCACATTGTGTAAACGCAAATGTGCTGCTCTGATGACGTCCTAGTAAATGTGATGGCACCGAGCGAGAAACGTATAGACGCCCTGAAGCGTATGACTTTCTTAGTCTACTCTGACGTGAGCATGCAACTTTCAGATTCACTTTCCTTACAGAACTAACCCGCTCGAACTAAGAGAAAAGTGAGGTTTACCTTCTAAAGAACATTTGGATGCCAACTATTTTCCCACATAAGATCGCGCCTGTGTAGTGCAAACAGATGTTTATAATGGCATCCTCTACCTCAGTAGCTACTGTATAGCCTTGATGGAGCATTTACTGACTCGTTCCACTTGAATCCGAGATATTTTTAGGACACAGTTTCTATATTTTATCTTATTTATGCTTATCATATTCCTTATTCAAAATCATTTTCTGAATTTCGTTGCCGAAGTGTTTCCTGAAGTAGTTATTAGGTATAAAAATAAAGCAAAATCTGGGTGAAATATAAAATAAATATTGAAAGTAATCTAAGAAGAATTCTTAATCGAAGGCTGATTTTTTTTTGTCAACGCACAACGAAAAAAAGGAACTTTTCCATTTTCAAATTCGAGTTCACTTTTATGCTGTATTTGTTTATCAATATATAACAAAGCTAGATTTGTTTACTCATTTTCTATTAAGTGCATCGCAGTACTGTTTCTTCTTTCATTTATAGTTTTTATATTCAGTTTATTTTTATTAAGATTCTTCGACTGATTAACTTGCAGACTTTCTATTATAATTTAAGAGTATCCCCTTTCTTGTAGATAAATGGAGAATCAGTTGTTTTCGTTGTTGTTGTTGATTACTTGATATATTCACATGGATTCAGAATTCATACGGCTGTGGTTCTACTAAAATAATACAACATTAATAAACAAAAGGAAAAATGTACTTGATTTGTAAACAAAAGAGAAATACCATAAATATTATAAAATCAACAAAAAATAGAAAAGTCTTAGCCCACCCACAGTAGTGCTATAGGTTTGCAATATTTTGTGGGTAGGAGTCACAAAAATGGTAACGATATAGACTCGATTTATGTTTGTTTTACTGTGAGTCGAGTTAAACATTTATTTAAAAGTATTCATGTCAGTTTGTCCAAGATGAAAATACTGACATAGAAATTCTGTCTTCCGAGGTCATGTTCGAGCCTCGGTAGTTTTGTCGGTATAGTCGAAGCCCTTTGGTCGGAATGACCTGGGTTCGATTCCCGTCAGTGATGTGAGGAACCTTTATCTGGTCTCTTTCGACTAAAGGTGAGTTAGCCGGTCTCATAGGCGGTAGAGGGTTTTTTTCACCCGGAAACTCGGGTTTTTCGTCCTCCAGAACAGGCAAACCGACCCCACGACTTCTACAGACATAGGACACACCGGGAGGCATAGGGCCAATCACCTTATCTTCGAGTTCCGGTTGCGAAGTCCAAGAATACTTGGAAACATCGTAAGTGTTTAGTGCCTGTTAGGACCACTGATAGGATAGGATGGTCACGTTCTTATAGAAGTAAGAATTAAGGAAGATGAGGAGCTTCTTTACAAAGAAGCAGAAGAATTATTTTCCAAAATCACTCTCTTATTTTCTTTCAGGAAATGATTATAAGATTATGCTATGCAGTCAGTTTGTGAATAAACAAATCTAGAATGGAGGAGAAAAAATTCCGAAACTATAAAAAAAGAGAGAGAAAAATAAAATATTCATCAGTTATCAAAAAATAGCTTGATTAGTTCTGCCGGGTAATTTTACATTTCAAGATAGATAATCTTGGAGGTTCTTAAAATTAATAAAGTACGGCAAACATCCTTTCAGTAACTATATGCATTTTGAATAACACCGCCAGCTAGAGACTGCAGTCGAAACAGGCAATCGGAAGTAATTGATTTCGAGATCACATTTATTATGCTTTCAGTTGCTTGGCCAAACACGCCAGTGAGGTCAAATGTCTAGTAACATGAAATGGTACTAATAACCAATAATTATATTATTTACGACTATTACCAAGCTCTATGGACTAGTGGCGATTGGTAACGTGCACTCGGGGAACTTGCTCTTTAGATTTCGACTGTTCGTTCCTTTGTCAATTATTCCAAATTCAGGACTCTCTTGAAGTATGAAGGCTTTGGGATTTATAATGTTGTCGATTAGTTTGTTAACTAAATAAACTGTTAGTAAAATAATCTGCTTCTTCAGGAGTTATCTCTGAAGTTCAAGTTTCGATATAAACCCAAAAGAAATGGTTTTGTAATAAATTGTTAATCAAGTGGCTATGTAGAAGGATATGCGTGCAATTACAATCGAATGTGAATCTACTGTGCCTACAGGAAGAAGAGTTTTCGATCTGACGCCTTAGTGTATAGGATTAGTGACTTTTAAAATAAACTATATTGGACATATAAAATGTAATGATTACGACTAAAGTAGAATATGATCCACTATATTAGGACTGTTGTGAAATAAATCCTAGAATTAGGACAATATATTTGCGAAGTATGTTCTACAGAGATTTGTAACATTAGAGTCACGCATAATTCAATTCTTATTGTAGCTAATTAACAGCAAGATGTGTTTCTAATATTTCTCACCAGACTGGGAGTATACAAGTCTCTTACAGCTTGAATAGCATCTCAACTCTTCAACAAAACAGATGTAGTTCATTCTCGTTGTGGCATGGATGTTTTGAGAATGCCTTTAGGTAGGAGATGAATTTCATTGCCCCGTATGAGACTACCCCCCCACCCCTTATTGGAGGCCTGAAGTGACTCGAAAAAAAGTTTCGTATTTGATCTCTAGAATTGAATTTCGGATTATCTATCCCTAAATCCACACCCATGATTCTACTATTAATTAATCATGATATTTAATCATGACATTAATATTACAATGTGACTGCTTAATGCTCTGAAACAAAATATCATTTCAACAGAAAAAAACAAGTAGGATTTGAACATTTTGAAAATGTTTCATGTTTGATATGTATAGAATGGTTTCCGGAATATTTAATCCTTATATACCTCCCGTCCGCGCGGTTAGGCGAGTGGCTATGCGCTTCGCAACCATATGCCTAGGGAAGGAGTGTCCTAGGTTCGATTCTCATTGGTGACATGAGGAGCTTAAGGACCTTCCTCAGCCATAGCCAAGTTAGCCGGTCTTGGGCGTGGACAGCAGGGTTTTTCCCCAGTTTATCCTGGAGTTTTTCCTCCCGCAAAGCAGGCAAACCGGCCCCGTGAACACACACTTCGACAGAGACATGGGATAATAAGGAGAAACCAACCTATTCCGCGGGATTATCAGTTAAGGAAGTTTATGCGGTAAAATGTGTAGGATTGCGCGAAAGCGTAACATTCATGACGATGATATACCTCCCAAGGTACTAATACTGGATGCTAACAGCCTTTCGAGAGAATGATTCAGGTCAAAAAACTAACCTTGCAGTTTTAATTGGCAAAAAGTAATTAAATTTTCACGTTCATATTTACTTAAGAATAATCTCCAATTGCAACTTTGTGGGTAACATTGGTTCTCTAACTGTATCCCAGGATTTAATGTCATGACCACTAGACTAAATATCTCATTTTAAAGAATTAATCTGCTGCACTTTCGTTCATATATATTCTCGTCGATGTACACGGTTTTGTTTTTATTCTCTCGATTTTATATCTACTTTAACTGAAATAAAAAATAATACCAATTTCTTATCACTACAGCTAAAAATAAATTTTTACTCATTTTAGTTATAACGTACGAGACATTGAACTGAAAACTAAAATTCATTACAGCTTGCAAAAACACTGAATCGAAAAGAAACGTTTGCTGTTTCCCGGTGATGACAGAATAAGGAATTTCCTCTAACCAATATTGCATTCACAGATCACACAATCAAAGAATTACCAACTCTTTGATTCCAAGATTTCACGTGTCTGCTAAAGTTTTGTGTATCAAGATGTGTTGCTATCATAATTTTTTCATTTGAATCATTATAGTCATCAACATTGCAAATACAAATGGTATTTATATTTCTCTCCATATCTAACTAAAATCGTAATGTTTTAATTATACGTTACAAATCGGCTCAATACAAATACAAGCAATTCTCCTGTTAAAGTATGCACCATGTTTGCCGTTTTTCAATAAAAATGTTGTGTGCTGCATAACGTATCCAGAACTCCATAATATATATATATATATATAAAGATATTCCTTGTTAAATTATGTTTATATCTTATTTCCCTAGGAGGGCAGACTTTTGTTGTTGTTTAATATTATACCCGAATGAGAAAGTTATATATATCATTTCTCAGTGTTTGTGTAACCCTATCTCAACCTAGGCCAAGTGTTTCTACACCTGTATCGACCTCTTAACCAAGCGCAGCGTGTGTTTTCATTCCTGGACGAAAACTAGCTTATTTCGACAGAGAATAAACTTTCTTTCGAGTGTACGTAAAGTATGTTTTTAATCGGATTGAGGTCGCAGTTCTGATAAGAAATGCATGAATAAGAAAACACGCACACATGTGTAGGTTTAGAACGTACCGTCATAATGCATTTAGTAGAAGGTGGTGTGTGTGTGTCCAAGCTGCTCTGTGGTGGATGGTGGATTATACTATTAAATGGAAGGGTAGTCATGTAAAGATAAATCTTTAATTTTCGTAAATTATTTCAAGTAGCTCGTGGATTTTACTGGAATAAATCGCTGAAATTATTTTTAATTTTCAACTTTATTCTATTGCAAGTTTCAGTTGTATTTTTCAAATGATGGCGGAATTAATTCCAATATATGTTGTGGATTAGCAATTTTGTGTATCATTATGGCACGTGAATCCAATAATTTTAGAAAAACTGGGTATATGTTAATGTTGAAGCAAGACATTAGGCAAAGACATTGACATAATTCTAGAGGTGTTAATCTTTTTTTCGTTAATGAAAACCTGGCAATCATTGTGGCAAAACTTTATTAAAGGAAGAATGTGATCATTAGGAAGAGAGCCAATGAGTATACGTAGAATGTTGCAATAATTCGCAGAAGATTTCCATTATTTCTCTTTTTCCTGATCTGTGTCAGGATGCAATGCATTCCAAATCGTTAAGAGAAAATTTCCATCTGAAATATTTCTTCAGCAGTAGCGATAATTCAATGCTCAGCTTTGTCAAAGAAATCATTTTACTTCACCTGGATGGCAATCCAATTCATCTACAAGTTTATTCTGTTTTTTGTAAAACGTTTTAGAAACACAGAATTGCATAGACTGGAATTCGATTCATTTCATAATCGTAAGTGAACTCCCAAAGTCACCATAAACTTTATAATCATGAGTGATCCGATAGGTGTCTATGTAATAATATTACTTCAAAAAGCACCCAAAAATGTAAAAAGAGCACAAACTAATTATCACGTGTTTTTGTTTTTCCTTAAGTGTTATCAGATGTTTAGCTAACGACGAATAGATTTCTCTTACATAACAAACTTCGTACAATCTTTAGGTAATAATTCAGCTAAACTTGGAAAACTGAGTAGAAAGAATGAAGTAATTTCAGAAAGATTAAAAAAGTGAGAAGACAGGTCTATATTTAGTGCCATCCTTCATTTAAAATCTGCTCGGGTTTTAAGAAAGGTCAGAAGAAAACTAGAAACATTTTTTCAAGCAGCAAAAACGTGAGTGCCTATTTTTATTTACGCAATCTTACAGTCTTGTTGCAGTAGTTTTTCAAAAATCTAGTATGAAAGCGTCACCATGTGGGCTTCTGTTGCATTTATTAAATCCAATGAAAGATAGCAAAGCTTGAGTGTTCAGCATTGAATCAAAACATAGAATCCATAAAAGAAAAATATACTTCGGAATACCAACTTTTCCGAACTATAATTCTAAACATATCGAATCATAATTTCAAAAAAATATATTCCAAAGATTAACTACTCGTATATTAATGAATACTAGCTAGAAACGTTCGTAATTAATATATAATTCTTGAAAAAATGAAATCGATAGAAAACGTCCTAAATCGATTTATCCAACTCATAAAAAACAGAAAGAAATAATTTCTTAAATTATATAATTATAGTTATAATGTAAGTATTAGAGCATAATATAGGAAAATAATTCAATAACTCTTAGACAATAATTAAATAATTATAAGAAAATAATTAACTAAATCGTTCAGAAAATGTTTGCATTTTTTTTAATACAATGCTTAGGTCTTTTTATTGTTATTTTGAGTTCATCAAGTATTAGTCTCATATTTTGTTACTTAAATATATACAATTGACGAAGAGATAACTATTATCCAAGTATAATTCAATGATCAGTAATTCGTAACTAATTTAGATAGAAAGGGGTGGGCTCTTGATAGGTAGAACAGTTAGGAATGGAAATAATGTTCAACCCAATACAGCCGTTCTAGCACATTCTCATTGGATTGCAGTTCGATTTCGGTCCAATGAATATTAAGCGTTCTTGAGAAATTTTTCTATGCACTTGTTACGGATAGCAAGCATGAACTTTATTTCTGAATATACTTCAACTGTGTCCTTCAGAAGAAAACAGATCGTACAGAATGCAGTATACACAGAGAGCTGCCTTAAAATTCGATATTCATAAAAATGCGCTGGTATTATAAGCATTGTCTGAAGAGATATAGTTTCTTCTCTCTCTCTCTCTGTCTCTCTCTCTCTACGATTTTAAATTTAAGACTACAAGTTCAAATGATAAACGTAATGTTTCTCTTTGTCAGTTCGTCTATGACATCTTAATATTAATAATGTTGGCAATTAAATTTACCAAAGCTATCGATGGTCTTTCAGAGTCATCAAGAATGTTTTGCTTATTGAGTTAAAGGGAATTCTTGTTGCATCCTTCCAACATAAGTTGATCGTATTAGTAAAGGTTAAAGGTATTTTGTGATAGTGATAAAGGCGAATATTTTATTCAACATCTTGAAGAAAAGATATTTGGAAGGAATGCAAAAAGCGGTGAGTAATGGAATGGACCCCCCCTTCTTAAGTTTTCTTGCAGCTGCATTTCCAGGTGACTAATATTTTCAGACTAGTTCGTTGTAAAATAGATTTTTCTTTAATCAGGGCTCAGATCACCTGGAGAAACTACCTGATGTTCCGAATGTTCTTATCTCATATTTGCGTAGAACATTCTCTCCTATGACCCAGCAACTTCGTGTCTGTAGGCGTATTTTCCTGTTGGTCGTCTACAGGAGACAACTCCCCGGTACCGCTTCGCCAACGGTGTCTTAGATTCGATCTTCTGTAGAGAAATGAAAGCTAAAGCCGTTGGTGATCGTTATCACAACGAACCAACACGTTCAAGACGAATCGCGTTCTTTTATACTAGAGATGCCGGAGTTTCCATGACGACACATCGAACTGCAAATGGCTCGCTTTACGTATTTAGCTTTTTTCTTCCTTCCGGCAGTCTTCTAATATAAATTGTTTCAGCTGCGCTACTGGATGTTACATGACGTGGAACAGAACACGTGGATAACATGCAAGATTAAATCCACATAACTCGTAGTAGAACTAACAGCAGGAACTCGTTTATACTTAAAAAACAACCATAATAATACTTTATATCAAAACTACGCACTGCTGTAACCAATCATTGTTTTAAGTCTGCTCAGCGTAAAAGCTACTCTTAATAAATTATTTCAACTAATAGCACCCTTCCTATTCCATTGCTTTTTATGAAAGAGTTATTAAGTCAGTCTCTGTAGTAACCTTTAGTAAATTAAGGAGATAATTTCCTAGATTTACACTTCTTTCGATTATTCTCACTATATTTGAGGAGAAACGTCCAACGGTGCAAAGAAAAAAATTGAACTTCAGCGTGCCATATACGTCCATGATTCATTTTACACAATTGTTCTTTGCTATCGACTTTTTTTTTACCTTTCTGACCTCCTTCGTCATTGCAGCTGTTCATAAATATGAATGAATGTGCGTTACTTGGAACACTTATCTTAGTCAAATAAGTTACTTTTTTATTGATAACTTAGTATTTTTGGAAGAAGATTGAGAAAAATCTAGGCGTACCTAAGGAAATAAGAGACAGAGAGAGATACAGAACGAGCAAGAGAGAGAGAGAGAGAGAGAGAGAGAGAGAGAGAGTTAAGAAAAAATAATATATTCTGTAAGACAGAGCTATCTGATAAAAATTTATTTCTATTAGTTAACCTTTATTAAATAGATGAATCTTTAATGTATAGGAATACATTTGTAGTAGACTAATATAAAATACTTTGCCTTGTGACCACATATAAAAAAGAAATTCGACTAATAAGGTTACTTTATATGCGAAATTTACCTTTGGAGAAATACAAATTTTGGAGTAATCGTATGATAAAAGAAAACTATACAAGTAGACTCAAAACGAAATGCCTTCCCCAAGATCTAACATTAGCTAATGATAACTTCTCTCCTCTTTTTCTTTTTTGCGCTATCACTAAGTAAGCTAATTGGGTTTCTGGAATGACGACGTTTGTGACTGAAATCGTGAGATAATGAGCTAGAAAGCGATGAACCATAAACACAGACATTTGACATGGAATTACATTGTTTTAAGCAATAACGATTAAATACTGTGTACGTTGTACAGTTTGAAAATCATGAACTGATTTGAAGTATATTTCTTTAAAATGAACAGACGGAAAAGTAAAGGAATTACATTTTTTCTATAATATATCGGTGATGGAGTTACCACGTGCACATTTCTACACTTTACTACAAGTTTGGTCATGTAACGTGTTAATTAAATAAAAAGTGCGGTTTACAAACTAGCAGTCGACTTCTTGTCTGTCGTAGCATACAGTGACGTTTGCATCTTACAGATTACTGAATATTATTTTTCCTCGGGTAGTATTTCCTGCTTTAAGTGAATAAGTTCTTTTGCAGTTGTGGTCTTTGTTCAGTAACTACGCTACGAGGCAAGCATATTCTGATAATGGAATGTGTTCTCTGGTTGGTTTGTCCGCTACAGAAAATTGAAAACCTATGTTTCTGAAAAAGATGCCCCCCCCCCCTATGGGATTGGCAAACTCTCCATTTACGGTTGGCTGTTTTGGCACGTGAGTCGAAAATAGGACGCGTTGCATAAAAATATCAGAATAAAAATTCTAGACAGCAGGCCAAGACGTTCGTGCGGTGTGAAAGAAAGCTAACAAGTTGTGGTAGAGAAGAGAACAACGAAAAATGGTTCATTCGTGCTCGGTGAAAGTGAAAGGATGCATTCTCTTCCCCTGACCCTCTCTCTCTCTCTCTTCAGAAGTTGGCGTAAGCTTTCTTTTGGTATTGAGAACTGCAAGGGATTTTTTTTCTCACTAAGATGCCATGCTAAAATGGATAAGTGTCATTTTCGTAGAATTTTAATACCGATTACGTTTTTTTTTTTTTTAAATATTTATCTCATCTCGAAATATGTGCTTTCATAATTAATATTTTATTATTTTTACGTAATTTTATGTGCATAGTCTATTCCATTGTTTCAGTTATCGTTCGCTGTCACTTCATGAGAATTTCATAAATACTCAATACACATAATCAGATTCTCGCACGACAGGAACTGATCATTCCACAGTTTGGGAACAGTTTGAATGCCAGAAACCTACACTAAATTGAATAAGTATTACGATACTCACTGCTAATTGAAATATGCAATATATATATTCTTGTTGTCAAGAATGGCTTATACTGTTATATCAGTCAAACGTTATACCCTGAGTCAACTATAAATTCATATACTGTCAGTGGAACGTGTAGATTTTACTAACTTTGAAAAGAGGTTTTAACACAGGATGATTGTTCTATCAGTCCTATCGGTTCGCAAATATTGATTAAAGACCGAATTACACGAAATTAACTGAAGGCAATATTAATGTATGATGCGCAAACAAAGTAGATGACTACACGTAGAGCGGAAAAGTCAATTTCTAAACACGCAGCGGATATCAACCAAACACTACACACATAGCCACCAGAAGCAGAGACAACAGTATCAGGAACATTGTGCCTCATTCGTAGAGTCTTAGAAGTCCATAATAAGGAAGAGCGAATTAGATTGCACTGTTTTGTGATAAGAAGGGCAGTTTTGGATATGGCCGATGCCCAATGAACGCCTTGTGCTGGAGTGCGTCATCTCAAATATAGCCCCAGTTTCTTTGGTTGTAGTTCCTAAAAAGGATGAAAAGAATACATCTGATGCATCTGGGATGAAGTGAGATTTTGAATGCGCATTAGTTCAGTGTATTGAACAATCGCGTGGACTGGAATAATGGCCATGATGAATGAATGAAGAATAGCCCAAAATTATCACATACGGATGGAGAATATGCCTAGAAGGATGTACAATGTAAAGAGGGCAACATGCTATTGAGATATGTGCTATTCAGGTTTCTCGGAATACTTATTTCAGCATCGCATATGTAAACAAATAAATCCTCTAATGCGTAATTCATATGAGTTATATATTTTTATCTAAATTGTTGTAAAATTAGAGTGTCTTCCGAGATTAAAAATTATATTTACCTGCATAAAAAGTGCTAAACCTAGGGAAACGTATGAAAATGCCTATATCTTAAAATGTTATTTGGTCGGCGATTACTGTCCATTCTCAACAGCAAAAAATCTATTCACTTAAACAACATGACACTGCTTTATTTTTTTATTCCAATAAGCTTCTAGATAAGTTTGATTTTAATTTCAATTGCCTAAGTGGTTAGAATATTCGCTCTCCAACCATCAGACGGCGCGTTCGAATGATGAATTTGTGACTGTATAGTAAGTATATTAGTACCCTGAACGGGCTAACATTATTTCCCTACTTTTATTAATTATTAGAATTTTTTAAATATTTTTATTCATTTCTTCCTGCTCTAAAGACCAAACATGGAACTTTTTTCAAGCCACTTTAGGCTTCCCATAAGCGAAGCTGCGATTTTGAAAAAATTACCATGCTTGGTCTCTAGAGCAGGGTTTTCGGACTAAGTAAAAAATAAATAAAAAATGCAAAACACATAAAAATAGAAAAATGTCTTATCCAACCTACTATACAGGGTCTCTGAAAAAGAACTCCGGGGTTTCATTGAAATTTATTTAATGCCATTTTGAACCAGAAATGTATATTACATATATTATCAACGTACAATGCCACATGTTTGATTACCTGTTAGTGTAACTCAATGTGTGCACTATTTATAGCCCTACAGACATCAAAACAGAATTCCACCTCAGACCACACTCAAGTAAGCATATCCATAGGAATTGCTTCTATGGTTGCTGTTATTCAATGGCGCAGGTGGGCAAGGGACTGGATTTTTTCTTTATATACATTTAGGTTGCCGCAAAGAAAGAACTCCATTGGAGTTAAATCGGGACTGCGAGGTGTCCAAATAATGGAATCTCCTCTGCCTGTTCATTTTCCTGGAAATCGGTTGCTGAGCACAATATGTAAAATCGCTGCATAATGTGGCAGGGCTACACCCAGTTTGAAAATGAGGCCCCTGCACATTTTCAGTCTGGGGGAAACACAAAGTTCTCTAGCATATTCAGATATTCCACACTTGTAATCGTCTCCTCGTGGAAAAAAATGGCTCTGCAATGCGATCATTCATGATGCTGCACCAGACATTGATTTTCGAACTGCTACGGATGGACTCCACCAGCTCATTCGGATATTCTCACCCCCACCCTACAATTATGGCGATTAACAACTCCGTGCAATTAAATACCATGAAACATTGTCTCATCAGAAAATAAAACGCTCTTTAGGTAGTTGTGATGTTCAGCAATGAGATCTAACATGGTCACTAACTGAGCTCTTTGTATTCTATTAGTAGGCTGGATGTGATGAACAAGCTGCAGTTTATAAGCATGAAGTTTCAGTCATGTACTGTACTTCTAGGAATATTTAATTGACGACTCACACTACGAACCGAAAGTTTCGGGCTACGATGGAAAGACAGTCGAGTTCGTTCCACGTTTTCCGCCCTTCTTGAAGGCCTACCTGGTGAGTGTCCTTTTACGACTCGTATAAACACTTCCTGTTTCCAAGAACTGTTGATTTCACTTACGGATGGTTTTGTCACTCGGAGTATTTCTACCATACTTCCACCTGAAATTCTTTTGGACGGTTGTTATTGACTTCGTTTCTGCGAACTATAACGCGCACTGTGCTTTCTCTTGTGGCTCCGCAAATGGATGGGAAGAGGAGGTCCCACTGCTTGGCCACCGCGCAGTCCCGATTTGACTACAATTGATTTCTTCCTTTGCGGCTACATAAAAGACATTGTATATCAAGAAAAATTTCAGTCCCATGTCCACCTGCGCCATTCAATAACAGCAACCATGGAAGCAATTCCTGAATATGCTTCCATGGTTATGCTTACCCGAGTGTGGTCTGAAGTAGAACTCTGTTTTGATGTCTGTAGGGCTGTAAATGGTGCACACATTGAGTTACATTAAAGGTAATCAAACTTGTGACATTACACTTTAATAATATACGCTACATACATTTCTGCTTCAAAATGTCATAAAATAAATGTCATTGAAAACCCAGGAGTTTTTTTATTTCGGACACCCTGTACTGATGCACAGTGGGGTGGGTATTCGTAACTTTCATTTACAAATATCCAAACTATTTAAAATAAATATCGAATTCTGCTTGTTAATGTTGTATTACGTGATTATGATTAATGCATTTAATGCCATGTCAGTGCAGTTCTTTGCGTGATTTGCGACATGACCAAAATGGCACGATATGTAAATAAAGAGTGAGGCAAGTCATGCAAGTCATTTCACTAACTGTCAATATTCTCCTGTTCTTGATGTTCAGATAGCGAGATAGAGCTGAACAGAAATACACATAATAAAAGTATAATTACTTTTCGTATAAATCGATCTAAGAATCGGAATCATAATGATTCATTTATATCCATTTTTATTCACATTTTATTCATGCGTTAAGAATAATAGTAATAAGCCCACAAAGTATTCACCATTTCTCCTTTTGGGTTTCAAGAAAAGCTCGCGTGTATATGTGTTGACTGCGTGTGTGCATGTTGTAATTGCATATGCTTTAAAAGTTTAATTGGCGGAAACAATTGTTAACTACACAAGATACAAATATGACATTTAGATAGAAACTCCTAGAGAAGTTCTTCTAGCCAGTGGCATGTTTCTAACCTGGATCGTTCCAAATAAGTAGACTTTACATTGATTTAGCCAAGAAGACACTATAATTGGTCTCCTTCCTGCTTTTATGCCAGTGACGAACAGCCTTCTAGATCAAGCCAGATGTTAAACTCATAAAAGTGCAGCAATGCACCTCATTAATATTTATACATGTTAGTTAGTGGCGCAGTATTGCTGTTGAGGCAGAACAAAGCTGGCCACTATAGTGCAAGATGAAATAAAGTAATTAGCGAAACTATTACATAGGCGAGGTCAGAAATTTCCAACGTATGAAATTCTCATTATTAGTGAGGATTTAGTATGAATGAGATGAAGTTTTGCTATTTCACTGGTGCTAATTAATAACACTATCCTGCCATTCTGCCATACACGGCTTTTTTATGTGATTTACTATAACGAAGAGTAACAGTCTCTATTAAATTAATTTTAACAGTCTTTCTAAGTCTAGAAGTTCTTAAATAATTAATTATATTTCTTACTTCATTCATCAAATTATAAACAGCAAATGAAAAACAAACTTTTTTCTATTCAAATTTATCTGTTCTACTATTCGTTAGTTACTTTATACATTGCGATAGCTTTCTGAGCACAGCGATATGCGCATAATACAATTTCGAAACTGTCATGAAAAATGTTCTTAAAATGATGAGTTAACTAATGGTTGCAAAAGAATGCTCCTCTCTTCAGGACATTACATTAGCTTGAATGGCAAAGAAAAGAAAAAGAAAAGAAAAGAAACGTTACGACAAACAGGGTTCATGTTGAACAATATTCAGCATCTGAATCGTAAATATGTTTACTCTGTATTTTAGGGAACTAAATGAATGCAAGTTAAATAATGTTTTAAAACTTGCTTTACAACATGTAGGGAATTTAATTACATCCGTTATAACAAGTAGTTTTTCAAGAACTGATTTTCTTTTGAGCTTAGTATTTATACCAGAGGTTCCTGACTTGTCAGTGGTCACTGCGCAAATGTCGCGCGAACAAGATTTAAGAGATTATATTTTTTTATTAGATAGAGAGAGAGCGAGATAACAAAGAAAAAAGAAATGTTCAGACTTCATTCGGAAATAGACCGTTGAGATAATTAGGATGTGAAGGAAAATGTGTTAAAAATAAAAGAATTCTTCAACTTAGCTAAAGCCGGTCTTTGTGCAAAGCCAAAGAAGATTGAACGACGGAAAAGTCGTCTACGACTAGCGGTATTATATTAAATAAGTAACCCTAGATTGCTTTGCTGTGATCCGAAAAAAAAAACTAGATAGAAAAGAGGTGAGAGAGAGAGAGAGAGAGAGAGAGAGAGAAAGGTAATACATAAATAAATATAACACAGATGCTATTTGGCTTGAGTTGCCTGTACAGTAATACAACCAACTGAAGCTAATACAAATAAACTTCGTTATAATCACGATAGGTCGTTTACCCAAATATTACCTTGTTTCTCCGTTTCGCGTAAGATCTTGCAAGTGCAGCGTAAATAATCACACGGCGAGAATCAAAACAGACTATTCAGCCAATTGGCCCGAGCAAGCTATGTACAAAAAAATCAAAGGTCCAGTCTGATAAAAATGTGAAGCTAATTACCTGACAGTCAGTTAGCGAAAATGAGAATCATTCATCAGAAAAGGAATAAAGAAAGAAAAACTATCATTGCTAACAGTACAAGAGACAAGAAATGCATCACACGTGATATCAGTGCATCTGAAAACAAAAGTGTAAATTAAAATATTGAGTGGATAGAAAGGACGTATGATTGGTCAGTTGTTAAACTCTGAACAAGTGAAAAGTTATGCGAGAGAAAGGAAACTAACCTTTCTCAGAATTATTCCTGCTTATCAGAAAAGCAAGAATCTAAGTTGGATGGTTCAATATTCACAACAAAAACAACAAATGAAAGTGCTTAAAAGTTCTATAGTCGGAAACAAACACACATTTTCTTGGATTCACTTGAAGTTTGCTAATAATTGCTTATAATTAAAGATGACGCCATCTATCATTTTGTAAATGAATGAAAATCAAGAAATAAATAATAGTTTATCAAAGAACTTTGATAAACATTGAAAGAAAATCTTAAACAAGAATCGGAATGGAGATTGTATCTAGTTTTCAAAACCGATTTTTACATGGTGTATTAAATAATAAAGAGATGTCCACTTATATTTTTTACATATATTTCAACATAATTTCCTATTATATCTACGGCAAAATGTTTCAAATATTTATATGTTTGCTTGTGTAAATATTTGAACTATTTGAAAACAATCTGTTGATCCTGATAGCTACCTAGGAATTGTCTAAGCCGATGCAAGTACCATGTACCAAAATTACTCAGCAACGGACGCTACACACACACACACACACACACACGAATATCCAATAAGAAGTATCGAGAAAATATTAACCCATGTGTCCTTCTAATATGAGTTGCACAATTCAGATATCGATTCGTCATTCACGCGTGTTAGAAGGTGTCCTTTCTCATCTCATACGGAAGGAACTGAAAAGATTAGACCAACATCTGTAGACTTTCTTGCAGCCCAAACTCTTGCACTATCACTCAATGATATTTGCATTAACATTATCATGTCATTCTTCAGAGTTTTTAAGATTTTGATACAAAATTCAAATCCAAAACCTTATAAACAAAACATCGCTTGGTGTTCCTTATTCCCAAATACTGTAGCAGGACACACGGTAACAATATAATTCAGCTCACTAAATACCAAGAATTGTTTGGAAAATAGTGTATTTAACCGCTTTACAAACTTTGATACATCTTCGCATTTCCTTCCGGAATCTGCTATTTGTGCTGATCAGACATTGATATACTGTATATAGAACAATCAGCAATTCCAAACTCTTCCTCGATATCTGACCCTCATTAATGTTTGTTAATGTTTCTGTTCATGAAAGAAGGAAAATAAGACAAATGAGTTGCTTGTTTAAACTTATGCACTTCAGTAGGAAGATAAATGAGAAGATAAGGGATTCAAAGGATAATCCATCTGTACAGAGGAGCCTCTGTACAGATGGATTAGTAAGTTGCACAGCCACAATTGCTGTGGCCAACCTTTGTATACTAAATAGCGAGATTAACCATTCACTCCCTAATGTGCTTAGCGAATGTAACTCAAGTTCAAACTTGTCACGTGATGAATAGCCTTTGCACTGAATCTTAGATGGCCGTTCACGAAGCTCCGCATAAACATATGATATGGACTGCCACATAGAAGAACAAGATAATTGCAACTACTGTGCTACACGGGATATGTTACAGTGATTATGGTTCAAAATAAAGTAAGTCAGAAATGTCTGCTGCATTAGATAAATAGCTACCTCGAGATGTTGCTGTTGGACCAGTAAAAGTTGTTTCCTCTTTATGGTGGTTAAAACGTACTTTGTTTCATGAAACAAATATTTACAGAAGAATTAAAATTTTTCTTCTGATTCTACTGAATATTGCATCTTAGATTCATATTGCTATCATTGTATTCTACATATTGTAAGATCCACAGTGAGTTCTAACGTAATTACTTTGTAAAGCATTTATTTTAGGATACTGCAATACAACATAATAAATATTGATAGAATTATATACAGATAATGCTTTCTAATACAGTATAGTATCGAGAGGACTAGTTAAGGTTCATTTCCTTGCATATAATTGGTTTAGAAACATTTGTAATATAATTATTGATGACAATAGTTAAATTATTAGTCTGATATCATTAAATGGAGTAAAACTGAAGGAACTTGTTCAGTTCCGTTACCCCATCATTCTGCATTTGAATCAACTCATTTTGATTCTGCTTTTGGTTTTTTTAAAACATTACTATTAAAGGAAAATAAATATCACGATAGTTTTTCTCGCTGTATAAAGTCGTGGATATCTGCCCTCGTTATGCACAGAATTCTTGTGATTAAATTTGGATTTTTGTAAAAACAGTTATTAATAGTCTTATCATTAGGCATAATTCAAAATATGTGACGCAAATGAATATGCTGTTCATTAAATTCGATGATTTAAATGTATACCTAGGCATGCTGTTTAAAAAATGACTATAGTTAAGAAAATAGCGTTAGTGATAAGAATCAGTTTAGTGAAAGAAGCTAAACTTTGATTTTGGATGATTCGACTTTGCATTAAATACGGAGAGAATTATTATTACGAGAGAATGAATGAAAAAGCAGAAGGGCGGAGTTTTGCCGCTAATGATCTACAATTTGAGAAATAGATGGCATATGAGCTGCTTATTATGGAGAATAGTTAACACAGTGCTTCATATGGAACATTGGGAACCTGGAAGTGGCTGGAAGTTACTCAAAGACGAGAGAAATGATGGTATTATTCCAGTTATAAGGCGCAGCTGGAAAGAGTGAAGTGTTAATATTGCTGCATTTTATTTTTGGGCTGATATCGATCGGATAAATGAAATAGCTGCCAGTACATAATTCTTAAACTTATTCCATTTTTTTAAACAGCGCGTTGATCCATGAGCAAAGCGAGATAGAAGAATTTTTAACACTTGATCATCTTCTAAGGAAATGAAAACTGGCCGCATTTAATATCTTCGAACCTTTAGGCGGTGGCCATCTCTTTCCGCTGCCAGGAAATTAAAGCTAAGCACGGAGAAAGCGATAATTGCAATTATAAAAGTTTAACTAGGAGAAGGCGAGTGGGTGTGGAAGTGAGTAATATTAAATTAGAGGTGATAGTCGATATGCGAGGTATTAATAAAAAGTTGAAATGTTATTCAATTTCCAGTATTCCTGCCATCCAACGGTTTTGCTTCACACCTTTACACGCAACTGCTTTAGCACTTGGTAATGGCTGGATCTCAGAGACTTCCTCGTTCGAGTGCTAACGTGTACCCATGCTTGAGTGAACTCATATCAGAGTTCTGTAATACCAGGGAGAGCTTCCCTATCATTCAAGATTAGAGTTTAAAATGTTTGGAATAATTTTAGAAAGAATCCGAATAAATCAACGATATCACTTTTAAAATATCGGAAATTGTTCTATTAGAAACTAACAGAAAAATATATTATATATTGACTAAATAAACGCACGTAAAACCACATTAATAGGTTTTTTAATACGTAAATATTTCGACCTAAGTCTTAGGATCGTCAGTACAGTTGGGAACAATACTAGGAATAACATACAGATAGGGCGTATGAATACCATGGAATCCAAATGCGTGCAGCAGCGCTTTCTAGCGTTAAAAAAAACACTAGATTATTTAGATTACATTAAAATTAAAATTGAATTATTTTACACAATTTTGTATGACAATTTCCGATACTTTTGGGAATGGCAAGGACATCATTGCGGTTTAGATTGGGTCTGTGAAGTAGGGCTTCAGCACTTTCTTTATATAAACGTTCATGTTTGTATGAAGATCTGTGTAGCAGTTTGGTCTTTTCCCAGTGGATACTATGGTTTGGTTCAACTCCGTGTTAGGAGAGGCCGGATTTCTGCGGCTTGATGAGACGGATGTGGTCTTAATGTTCAGAGATGCGTTTAAGAACAGATCTGCCTGTCTGCTCATAGTACGACAGTTTACAGGAGCATGGTACCTCGTACACGCCAGGTAGTAACAGAGGTGGGAGTTTGTCTTTAGGCGAAGGTAAAAAGTTGTAGATCTGGTTGATGGGTTTGTAGGTCGCAGCAAGATTGTATTTTGTTTTTTCATAATTTTTGAAAGTTTCTCTGAGATACCTTTGACATAATGTATGGGAATCCCATGGGCTTATTCTTATCTAGGTTGATGTGTGGAGAAGTGGCTGATGATATTTTGAGTAGTTTTAGGATTGTATCCATTTAGAATGGCAGTGATTTTGATTATTTCCAATTCTTGTTTTAGAGATTCCTCAGAGGAGCAAAATCTGTGTGCTCTGGTTACCAGTGATTTGATAATGTCAAATTTTTGAGAAGGATGATGAGCAGAAGAGTTGTGGATGTAGCGACCTGAAAAGGTCGGCTTTCGACAGACAGAAGTGGAGATGGAACCATCTTCTTTTCTTTGGATGTGTAAATCCAGGAAAGAGATACCCTGTGGAGATTCTTTTTCTAACGTAAATTTGATACGAGGGTGAAGAAGGTTTATTTTATCCAGAAACAGATGTAGCTCTTGTTCGGAATGACCCCAGACTGCAAAGTCGTCATCGACATAACGTAGCCAGATTTTAGGTTTGGGTTGAAACGCGAAAATATTTTCTTCAAGATCTTCTATAAACAGGTCTGCCAAGTTAGGTGACGGTCTGCCAAGTTAGGTGAAGTTAGGTTTTTTTTACGTTATAAAGCGCTGCTGCATGCATTTGTATTCCATTTGTATTCATGCGCCCTATCTGTATGTTATTCATAGTATTGTTCCCAATTGTACTGACGATGTCCTAAGACACTTAGGTCGAAATATTTACGTATTAAAAAAACCTATTACTGTGGTTTTAATGTGTTTATTTAGTCATGAACTCTCCACAGGCTCCTTTATATAATCATATTATATACTGTATTTGTAAATAATGGATTTTTTTTGTATTACAGTGTTTTTTTTTAATTTTGTTATATGGTTGCATCAAGTTTTTATTATATTTTCAAAATACGAATAGTTTACGGAATAATAAAATTGGATTTATTCGGTATTATAATTAATATTGGATTAGCTTTATTTTACTTTTGCCTTTATCAGACGAAAGTTTACAGGATTTATCTATAAAGCTTCATTATACTCTTTGTGTCAAACATCTGTATAAATAACAATAATCCACTATACGTAAAAAGCCCTTAAGACACACGATCTGCCAAGTATCCTCGACTTGAATAATAATAATAACCATAATTTTAGGATAAGGTGGTTCCTATCGTGTCAAGTGTCATCTCCATCCAGGAGGTTCACTACTATATTTACTATTGTACTGCACTTCATGGATCTCTACCTAATATCCATAAAGTGCAGTACAAAAATAAGATGGTGAAGCTCTAATTTCTTCTGTCTCTCAGTTAGTATTTTATGTCTCTAGATGTGTGTTCATGCTACCAGTTTGCCTGTTTTTAGGGACGAAAAACCCGAGTTATCGGGTGAAAAATCAAAAACCTTCAAATGAGACATGCAAACTCACCATTTGATTGAAAACACCTGACAAAGGTTCCTTTTGTCATGGAATTGGAACCCGGATCTGTCCCACCAAAGGATTCGTCTAAACCAACTAAGCTACGGCGGATTTACGGAGGTTCAATAAGGTGGTTAGTCATATGCAGAATATAGATTTCTGTATGTAAATTGCGTGTGTTCTCCTGACCTGTTGAAATACAAAAAAACAGAGTTCAAGCCAGGAAGATTTTGTTACCTCTCTACGAGACCAGCTAACTCACTTGAAAAGTTCTGATGAAGATTCTTTGCGTCCCGACAAGATTCGAACTCTGCTCTTTCCAACCAAATGGCCTCATCAAATCCGTCTGAGCTACCAAGACTTTGTCAAATATCCATATATCTTAGGAAAACGTTTCCAGAAAATAAAAATTTCACTTTATTTCTTTAAACGTAATAGATTGCTGAGTGATTTGTTTAATAAATTCTTGTGTCTAAACTGGAATTTGCTTTTTTTCATTAGAAACACCGTATCTGCTTTGCATTTCTTGAATTTTATTGTTGTTGGTTAAGATAGGGGAAATAAAAGTATTTGTTTACTGTAATATATCTGGCAATTGTGAGTGTTTCCCAACTATTTCCATTTTCAGCTGTAAAAAATCCGTAATCTTAACACAAAAACTTACCACCACTGCAAGAGACCAACTCACTTGCCTTCAGTTGAAACCTGTCATACATATTTCTTAAGTCCTATCCCAGAGGATTCGAAAGATCTTTTCACCTAAGGGATTGTAACGTTTTACATCTCAAGAATTACAATGCTCTAAAATTACCGCATCAATAAATCGCGTAATTATAATACATTCATTCATTTAACGTTACGAACAACTCCAATTTCATTCTGAGTATAAAGCTGCGTTATAAAAAAGAACAGAGTTTACGATTGTAAAATTAGGAACTGATTCCTACACGGAGGCATTAGCTTGCCTGAAAGAAGCCTAGAAAATTCCGCCATGCATTGTGAAAAGCTGAATTCCGATTCTAATTTCTTTCTCAAGTTAGCGATGTGCCTAAATATCTCAGCTAGAGGTATTTACTGTATAATTGTTTTAAAACTTATATTGAATCAGGAAGTCTTTTATTATACTAAAGTAAATGTACTGATTTTAAGTTATGTAACCTAGCAGATTTTGAATCATACTTTTTTTTTGTTTTCAATATAGCCAAATTTGATAGTGATGTAGGCGACAGTATCAAC
Organism: Typopeltis vanoorti; assembly: GCF_054136105.1. Lineage (NCBI taxonomy): Eukaryota > Metazoa > Arthropoda > Arachnida > Uropygi > Thelyphonidae > Typopeltis > Typopeltis vanoorti. The sequence goes on along the minus strand of NC_143550.1, from coordinate 69,803,221 downwards.
CTTTAAGTCAAATACACTGTGAGAATACAATTTCCCAATAAATATGGAAAAACGATCCGAATTAATCATAAAAATTGCGATATGCACCAGCAGTCTAGTAAAGTAATGTCACGTATTATCATGGCGAACTCGGCGCTCGTTTTGACTTAAGTTCAATGGCCTGCTATGTGATGTAGACTTAGACGTATTATTAGGAAGTCTATTATTGTTATTCATAGCATAAAATTTCGTTTTTATTTTGTTTTTTTAAGAAATGTTTCGTTTTTAATGGTTTCCTATTTAAGCCACATCTGTGTTGTCTCAAGTCCGAAATTAAACACATTACTCCGTACCCAGCTAGAGAAGAGTCATTATTATTATCATTTCCGGTACTGCTAGATCAATCCAAACTTGAAATTTATGAAGTATTTCGTGTAAGAATACCAAATACAAAATCTCATTAAAACCCATGTAGCCAGAACGGAGTTATTAAAAGGACGAAAAGAATCCAACGTAATAGATTTCTGACGTATTTTGCGAAAAGCACCAAAAAATTCTAAATCGCTCTTATTCAATAGAATACGCTTTTCTTTCTTTTATTTTCTTTTTAAGCGCATATTATTCCTAACATTTAACAGCTTTTCTTTTCTTTTGCTATTTTGTAAACTGCAATAATGTTTTTTTCCCCGTTTAAATGATTAGTGCAAAATGTGTTTTATTGTTACTCCCTGCTTCTTAGCATTCTCCATACAGCTTTGGAAAGTTTTGTGTTCTAATTTATAACGCTTTCATTTAATTTCTTTATCTTGGAATCGATTCGTTCTAAAACTCTATTTTTAGTTCTAAAATTCCCTGAAAGTGGTTTGAAAGGAAGGAATTTAAGATAGGATTATTATAAAAGATTGACCTTTATCTGGGTACTTAAGAGGAGCCATTAATGTAAGACTGAGAGAGAGAATGATGGACGATCACATCATCTGGCAGTTTTATGAAAAAAAGAAAAGAAATAAGTGAAGGAGCCCATTGATAAAATCATAGTTGGATTTTGTTTTTATACAGCAGAAAAAAAGTAATGAGTAAAATAAATGCCGGATAAGTTTAGTTTAAACAGTTGAAGTATGGAACCAATAAAACTGTATATTTGAACCCACACATCAAATATTTAATAGATATTTAAAATTTTTAACGATTTTGGAGTTCCGCGAATCAACAGTGCTCTCGTAATAATACATCCGCTTTGTAAAAATGTAAGGCGAAATATTTATATTATGAATACAATATTGTTAAAAAAAATTGGATTTTTTGGAATGTTTATAAACATCTATGAAATGGTTATAGAGAATTGATGAAAATTTAATTCATTTTCGTTTGTCAAAACGTTTTTAATCTACAAATTCGAGAGAGAGAGAGAGAGTGAATTAAACATAATACCTATTTCATAATATTCTACAACAAAATGGGAAGGATCCCATTTTGTTGTACGTGTTATTCTCAATGGAATGTCATGACCAAGTAACTTAGAGCATTGAAAACCTATTAATGCTCTAGCAAAACGGTTAATCATATATGCAGAGAGTATTATGTCTGTCAATTGCGTGTGTTCTTCTGACAAGTTTGTCTGTTTTACCAGATAAAATGTGCGAGGTTTCGTGGCACACTTCCATTTCCGTATGAGACTTGTTAACTTACCTTCAGTTGAAAAGTCCTGGTAAAGTTCTTCTTTTCGTAGAGGGTATTCGAACTACCTGGTTCTTTTCAACGAAAGCGCATTGTAGAAACTGAGGAGAAAACTGGAAAAACTGTGTAGTCAAATGTATGCGTTGTGCATACAGTGAATAGAATCCTTGTAATGCATTTTCACTGCAAAAAGAGACGAAGGTTGGTGCAGAAAATGCAAGATAATAACAGCAGTAGTGTTCTTTACACAAGGGCATGAGTCATTATAATTTGATTCTGTTTCGAATAGAAAGATGTACTTTCTTTGTGTCAACAGTATTCAGAGAATTGTTCGTATATGAGCAGAAAACTAGTTCAGTAACGAAAGGAAAAAATGAAACAGAGTATCAAGAGACTTTTGAAGCCAAGTTAATAAGGCAAACTGCACTTATTCAAAACAAAAGTAATTTCCTGCGAGGACTTTATACAGACACAACAGAAATGAAACTACGACTTATTAAAGGCAGAGTAGCTAGTAAAATAATATTATTATAGGTTTAGAACAGTGTCGCTAACATGCAACTTGATGTATGCATACTAGTTTCACGGTAACTTATCTTAGATTTGTTCTGTTTCACTTCTAATCTGTTTAAAGAGAACTTGCGTGATTACTTTCAGCTAAAGCTTGACAAGTAATCGATTGATAACTTTCCTGTGTAAGAGTGTGCTATACACGCTTTTAGCATAATCCATCTAAGTAGACAGAGGCGAGGATTGTTATTGATAATACAGGTTGATTCTACAAGTTTTTTTAGCTTTTTTTTTTTTTAAATTAGCAATAATGATTTTGTGAGAAATGTCGACGAAAATAAAAATAAAATCGTACTTATGCACTGTCGTCGAGATGAATTAGGAAAATGAAAAGAAAAAAAAAAGAAAAAGAAAGAACTAACTCCGTAATCTTATCTTTCTAAATTCTGCAATTAACTGATCTAATACGGAAAGTTAATAATTCTTCACTTCATTTTGTTTAATTAAGAGGTAACGTCAATTTTATTTAAATTTCTGAAAATAAATAAATTCAAAGAAAACATCATACTCATTAGCTATGCAAAAAAAAAAAGACTCCCAGATTATTTGAGAATTTGAAGTCATATCTCAATCGCAAATGATTTATTAGATCTCTAAAATTTTCAAATATATGCTACTCATAAGATGTTCTCTATCCCTCTTTGAAATTTCGGTGGTAAAATAATCTTATCAGATTAACAGTTTTGCAAAAGTAAATAAAATTATATTTATAAATACATTCTTTTACTTTCACAGAGCATAACAGGATGATTAAAATTAAAGTATCCCTGTTTAAAGCCTTGTGGAGCACCACCGAGTTATTCAAATGCTGCAAACTTTGCAGTAATAGATTCTGCGTCATGAGAAAGAGATATCTGTGTAAAAGTAGTTCTAAAATATACCATTGGGGGGGGGGGATTGTATGATGTACCGAATGTAGTTGTAGTAATTTTTTTTTCTCTCTCTCTGTGTGTAAGAAGGAAAAAAGTGACAAAGGCATAAATAATACATTTTTATTTACTTCCATTATGCATTAATGGGATGAACTGTTCAAAATGCTGCCCTTCCCGGTATGCCACAAACTGCATCCTTTGCACAGTGTGTTCAACAGGAGAACGCAACTGGTTGGAAGTAATATTACGCACATGGTGCGTCATGCTGTCTTTTAGCCCTGGCAAGTTATCAGGATGATTCCGATAAACCCTGTATTTCAAAAATCCCCAGAGTTAGAAGTCAAAGGGAGTCATATCAGGTGAACGAGACAGCCTTGCAGTGGAAAACATACGACCGATCACTCTGGCTTCTGTGAAATGTTCTCGAACCTCCTGTATGGATCAATCGATGTATGGTGCGGGCATAAAAATTACTAAATCCATGCACAGGCACTGTTATAGCTGTGGCACAACAAAATTGCTTATCATATCGTGATACCTCTCGGCAGCAACTGAGCAGGTCACAGGACTCGACTAGCGAATGTCCTCAAAGAAGAATGGTTCAATGCTAAACAAAGCTGTAAATCCACACTAGACAGCAACTTTGGGTGAATGCAAAAGAATTTGTTGATACAGATCTTGATACAGCACGTGCACTGCAGTAACCAACGCTGTTATTCATGGCCTGCTCCACAACAGCAGTGGCAACTTCATTCACCTGTTGTGAACTGATTGGTTTGCGACCTTTGCCAGGTCTAACTTCCAATGATCTCGTTTCTTCAAAACGCCTAATCAATCGTCGCAGAGCATATTGAGAGAACCTCGTCGGTAGTTGTTCAGGCGATGAAATTCCCGGAGTGCAGCAACAGCGTTGCAATTATTTAGGTAGTACATCATCTTCAGAAACGACGCCACGTTGGGGCAAGGTTAGTGCCATCAATGTGGAAGATATTAACAATCAGAATGAAAGGAAAAGTCCCGTTTCCATCTTTTTAAATACCGACTTGGCACCTGCCAAATTGCGTGATATTCAAATTCCATGCATTTAGTATTTACAACGCTCCTGGTAGTGAATTTTGAGACTACTATTTTTCTCTCAGCTATCGCTTCCGCATGCATGACACAATGTATGGCGTTCCACATGGCCTTAAATAGGGATATTTTAATTTTGATCACCCTGTATCAATGCTTCTTATTTTAAGAAATACTATTTTCATTTATGCTGATCAACTCGTGTGTGTTAGGCCAAAATAAAAAAATATATATTACATATATTTAAATGCAGAACTAAACTAATTGATTCCAAAATTAAAATGCTTAAAATGCATGAAGTTAGGGAAAGTTGTTTTCCTCTAGAAATACATGTGCATGAGCTAACTAACCCACCCAACTCAAGTAAAGGCACTGATCATAATCGGAGAGACAGAGAATATCAAGTCGACACTGCATGAAGATTGTTGAGTATAAATATAATTTAAACCTCGTATGAAATTAACCGATATTTAACACTCGGTTGCTAAATCAGTGTATGGCAGTTTATTAGCCGAAATCTTCCTTACATCGAATGTTACTCCTCAGAAGAGACTCAACTTATTGGAGCATGCATTCTATGAGTTGCTAAAAGCATTTGACAAGAGAATGGCTCGCAACTCTATTGCAACCTCCATTTACCTTAAATTGGATTCAACAGATCCCTGTTAAAGAACAGCTCGTTCCACTTTGTCTCTTAACACAAAAGCAGGCAAATAAAGTGCGTTGAAGTCATCCTCATGCAACGAAAATATTCGAAAACTACTCTTGTACTTTGCAAGAGCAGTTAATACAGTAGTTTAATACAGTACTTTGTACAAGAGTACGTTGTACTCTTGTACTTTTTACTTTGTTAGCGGTGTTATCCCACAGTTATGGTTAAACAACTCAACAGAAAGACAGTTTCCGTAATCCATGCAGCAGTACTCCTTCCGAATACCACGCTATGCCTAAAATTACTTATATGCATGTACTGCTTCTCGATATCTGTACCTCATGTAATCGACAGCTGAGACGTGCTACTTTCTCTGACAAAGCAATATATTACACGGATGATGAAAGCGCATCTACTAAACTCAGAGTCTAATATTCTTTATACATTAAAGCACTACCGAATCGGTCATAGTTATCTCCGACGAGGTTCTTTTTCGCTGTTTGTTAGTAACAACGTTTTATTATTATTATTTTTTTTTAAAGTTACACCTGATTTTGTATAATTTGTCGTATTCGTATAGTTCTAATTACCAGACAATTAGATATTTAATAAAACAATGACATGTAAATACTTTTGGTTGTTATTCGAAAATTGTATAATTTGAAATAAAAATTGTCCTCTTCTTGATAGATAAATGATGAGTTTAAAAGCCGAAGTTTATTTGAAGGATAACCGCAGGACTTAGAATTCAACATTTTTATCTATTTTTTTTTTTTTAAATCAAAGATGAGTATTTATGACTAGTAAAAAGTAGTCAAAAACTATTGACAGAGCCTCCGTAGCTCAGTCAGTATAGGCGAAGACCTTTGGTCGGAAAGACCTCGTTCCATTCCCGTCAGTGACGTGAGGAACCTTTATCTGGTCTCTTTCGACCAAAGGTGAATTAGCCGGCCTCATACGGAGGTAGTATTTTTTTTTCATTTCCGAAACTAGGGTTTTTCTTCTCCAAGAACAGGCAAACTGGCCAGTGAACACACATATCTACAGACATACATAGGGCACGCCGGGAGGTATAGGGCTAATCATCTTATCCTCGATACAATAGCGATTAGATGTAGACAAATCCTAACACCGAAAGGTAAAAGAAGAAGGAAGGAACACGACGAAAAACTATTGCCTATTATCTTCAGTATTGGTTGTTTTTGCTAACACAAACACATGATATTAATCAAATATGTCTAATATTAATAGTTTATCAAGCATAAACACAGGACAGCCCTCGGTTTAGCAATTTCAATTTTGCACTGATTAACCTTCTAATTCGCATTGTGATGGAATAAACTTAAGTTAGTCGATTGATTATTGCCTTGAGAAAGCAAATAACGACCAAAGCACTCCAGTATGAAACATTGCAACTGGAGTGAGGATGCTCATTCATTCTTTTCAACTTTATAATTTTTTTTTGATCTTATGAATTCTGTTTCAGTACAGTGCATTGACTAGTTTCCGTTGTGTTTTCCCAACATTGTAAATTTTACTTTTCTTTCTTTCTTCTTAAGTGATGCAGAGATGAACGTGATGGGAGAACTCGCTTGTGCAACAAGCCGTATAGATATCAGTCTCCATGGTTCGGTGAAGGAACTACACCACGTGCACCACACACACACACACACACACACACACATCTGCGACTCTGCTTCAATTTCCCATCGCCTGCCTTTGTAGTTAGGTTGCGATGCAGCCTGCTCTGAATTAATGCCCAGCCTTTTAGTTATGTACGTAGCGGCTGCAAATTTCCCGTAGTGTTATCTCTTGTGGACTTACCTCTTCTCTTTATCGTGATGTTTATATTCATTTTTGAAGTGAAGTCTTAATGGCTAAAGTGTGCGATATCCATTCATTTTGTTGCCTTAAATAGAAATGACTGGTTAATAAAAGTATAAAATTAAAATCTATTGCCAAATGGTAGAGTAGAGATCAATGAATAAAATTTGAAAGAGGAGGAAAAAATATATCTTCATTTAATTTTTATTACACAAAAAAGGCTATAGGTTGAGCTGCATACAAATTAAAAAACGATAATAGATTAACAGATTTTAAATGTTTCTCCGAGAAAGAGCGATTAACATTATTAATCGAACTAAAACGATCAAGAAGATATATGGAAATTAGTTCACAAATAGAAGTCAGTATAATAAAGGCAAGCATACCGAGTTGATGAAACTGTATATTATCACAACGCCCTCTTTAACAGCTTAGCGTGTGCGGCTATCGCCTTTGAGTGGCAGTGAGCTGATGGTATTTTGCATTTTGTGAGTTAAAACGAAGGTAATACATAACATTTGAGATTGTTTCGAAACATACTGTCCTTTAACACAGCGAAAGACTATACATACCTGCCGTTTTCCTGTCATGTTGATGTATACACTTGTAAAGCACAAATGCGTCCAAGGAAATTTCATAGCCATTTAGAAAATGCACTTGCGTGACACTAGAAAATATAAACGGTAATGGTTTAGTTCGCATTATCGTGACATTTCGAGAATACACTAGTTCTCACAGAATAATCAAATTGCTTATTTAAAATAATTTCCTGTTTATAAAGCTTACTGGAAATTATGTTGGATGAAAAAAACGAAACTATATTAAAGGTGAATTACACTATGTAAAAGCTCTTGGAGTATCGTATTTCAAGTGTTAACATGTCCTTCTTCATTTCTGAATAGGTTCTTAGTTCATAAGTAGTTTTTTCCCTTTTCTGAAAACAATGATAATAAGGACAAAATATGCATCCATGAATCATGCATCTTTGGAAGGGTCTTTAGTTGATATATAGTGCAAAACCCGAGATGCTCAATAGAGTAATGAGTTTGACAACCAAGGTGAATGTTTCTTAACTTAAGGATCGTAATTCAAACTAGTTTTCCAATCGTTTATTTTTAATTTTCTTTCTATTTTTAGTGGTTCTCCGAAATTATGTTTAGTAATTTTAAATTTTCAAACACTAGTACTTTATTGCCTTAAAAAATTGCGTGTTATGAATATCCTGAGTGGGTAACGACCTTAAATAGCCGATGGTATCAAATGTGAGAGCTCTTCTACTTTCGAGAAAGTTCCATTTTTGTTACAAACATTCCTCCAACTTCTTACAAACGTCACTGAGCTTTCCAAAACAACACAGGTTCACATTATTCAATCATTATTCAATTTCATGACTCTCATTTGCTTTGACAGGCTGAGACTATTATGAGAAATAGATTATCTGCATTTGGACTTCTACTTTTCCTTCTTTTTTTTTTGAAATATTTGAGGAAATCTTGCAGTAGGTATACATGCCAATATTACCGTAACTTTTTCTTTCAAGCTTCTTATTATAGTAATAACTTTTCTCTGATTTCCTGATTGATTTTTATTTGTCTCCAAGCTGTTTCATTTCTTTGCTTCAAACACTTGTCTTAGAAGCCAATCAAACTTTGTTATATTTTTTTGTAGAAATATCGGTTTTTAATAAACTGACTGAGAACACAAATAAGTGCGATGTCCGAAAGTTAAAGTGAATTTCCAAATGCAATCAACCAACCAAACTGCACTCATTCTACTGGAAACATTTGATTCTGTCTTGAATAATTCTTATGCATAATTGTTGACAATTTCTTTTCATTATCCTTTTTTTAATAAGTATGGTTTTCCTTATTCTACCTTATTCAATCGTCTCATTGCTAACTTCGTTTCATAGAAATCAAATAAATGTCATAATAGTACGATTAAGTATACATTTATAAATTCTGTATATCTGTGAACTGCTCATTCTTTGGCAGGATTGCCTATTTTGAGAAAATGAAAAACCCGAAGTTTTGGAAGGAAAAATCCAACTAGTAAATTCCTACGAGATTGTTAACTCAACTTCGGTTGAGAGGCCCTTATAAAGATCTTCGCTTCCTAGAGAGGAATAGAACCTAAGTCTTTCTACCTAAAAGACTTCTTTGAAACCGACAAAGTCTTTTGCATGCAAAGATATTTTGATTCAAATTGCGTTGTGGCATGGAAGTATATAGTTTTCATCAATACGAGATGATAACGTTGCTTACCAGTCTGTTTAAGATTGCTATGTTTGATTATTTATTTCGAAACGCAAAAGTTTTGATATTTATTTCTAAATAAATTCATCAAGATAGCAAACGTTTTCCCTCTTTACCCTTTAAAAAAAGCCATTATTTTTAGACAGTTGCAATTTTCTCAGTAACCAAAAATAAAAAGTAACCAAAAAAAAAAAAAAATATATATATATATATATATTTGGTTGAAACCATCAACCAAACAGCTGGACTAAATGGATACAACCCAAGAAAAACACAAAATTTAGTTACTACCACCCCAAGTCAACATCCAAGAGAAGTAGACTCCACAAGGCTCCCATATCCTTCATCAAAGGTATCTCCGAACGAATAGCAAAGATTATAAAAAAATACCAACTTATCGTCACCTTCAAACCCATTAACCAAATTCATAATCTGTTACCCTCTCCAACAGACAAACTCGCAACAATGATGCTATCTCAAGTATACCATGGGACCTTTCATAGTACGAGAAGATGACCCAATAAAAGCATTTCTGAACATCAAGACATATATAGTTCATCATCAAACCGTACAAATCTGGACTGGCACTGTACGGAATTGAAAAATTAAACCATAGGATGCAATGGGGAAACACCAAATTATTGCACATTCTATGTACAGATATGAACGGCTATTCAAAGAAAGTACTGAAAACTTACTCCATCGACCAAACCTTAAACTTAATAACTGCCTTACCATCCCAAAAGTTTAGAAAATTGTTGCAATCAATTGTGTCAAATATATTGTATTATAATAATTAATTATCATTTCATACCAATAATTTTAATTTAACAAACGTGCAACTACATAATGTACAGAGCGATTAAAATTTAGCACATGCGCTATACTGTTCTATTGTTCTTCTCTCTCACGGATGATGTCTTACCATACGACAGATGAAGTATTTGTAAGAAAGTAAATAAATATAATTTTGACTGTGGAACACGTGTAATTGTTTACCTATGCAAACTCAACGGATTCTCTCTCTCTCTCTCTCTCTCTCTCTCTCTATATATATATATATATATATATATATATAAGAAATTCCCAGTAACCAAGATACAGCAATCATGCGCATAACTTTGCTAAACCTAGAGAGTTTTGAAAAGTCAGGTATAATCCTTGTAATGGCGAAGACCTGAACCATATAGCAGAAATAACGGATTGATATCCTTTTCGATAAATACTACTGAATGGGTCAAGAAATATGATTGAGTGTATCTGTTTATACCTTAATATAGCAGCAGTCACTTCTAAAATTTACTGTAACATAAAACTACAGTGATATAATGCCATAGTCCACAACGCCTTTTAGAAGGTTTTTATTTTGCTTTTATTTCAATAACGGTTGCCTGATCTGAAATCTCCAGCCACTATTTAGGTAGAAAATGCATTGCATTGAAATATGATATCTAAAGTAAGTTTTCTAAAATTAAAGAATCTTATTTTAGGATGCTTGTACATTTACTTAGAAGAGATCATAAACTATTCAAGAATAGCACGGATATAACTGATCGAGAACAATAGTATACCATAAATATAATACATTGGTAACGTGTCAGGCTGCTCCTATAATAAATGTTACATAAAGAGCACGTCTAGTCAATTGCTCAAATTCCATACACATTCTAGTAGCAATGGATTTATACAGAAAGAGATATGAGGAAAATATATAACCAGATATAAATTCAAAACAGTAGATGCTACTAGTTTTAATTGAAAAATGGATCTTTATTGAAAATTTGCTGTTCTTAATGCGTCACTTTCTTGTATCACTTAAAGGCTTGTTGCAGAAACTTCGTACAAGTCTTCAATTTTGTTCTATGCACAACTAACTGTTCGAAATATAGGGAAGAATTCTATGAATAGTGGAACTGAAAGACGAGAAAAATAATCCGATTGATAAAGGGATAAAACGCATTCTGTATAAATGTAAATAATTTTTTTCAGCACTGAATTTCTGCGATCTTACATCAAACAGAATTACTGTTGGTGCATTTTCCAAACGCACTTAGTTGTAAAGCAAATTTGTGACCAGAGAAAATACAGATAAGCAAGTAATACAAATGACTACATCATGACCGCCAGCATTAGGGTTATTTGCGGTACTCTCCTAACATATAAAACACTTTATCTTTGCAAATAACTAATTAAAAGAATTCGCATGTAGTCTACCAGCTCAGCGAATTATACAAATCCAAATTAGAAGTAATCGCTTAGAGGAAGAGTAATTCCAGAATTAGATTTTTTTTTCTTGTAAATCTATCAGTCGAGGGATAACTGACACTAATTATTAGCAATGTCTATAAATTAATGAAGAAATATTCGTAAAAGGGGGTATATGCAAAAGTACCGTCCCACTCAATTGTTTTATAAAATACAATTTACACTTATTGAAGAAACACTGTAATAAAATATTTACGATTCTAGCTTGGATACGGGTTCAAACATTTGTTCCTTAGCCTTGTATGTGAAGAAATTCATTAAATCTAATAACTTAATGTACTCTGCTTAAGGACCAACAGTTGCGTTGAAACATAACAAAAGTGTTTACCGAGCAGAATACCAAACAGAATTTTCCCAAATTACGCAAATTAGCAATGGCGTAACTAGGACAGGACATGCGATGAAACTGCCTCGGGTATAATCCAAAGAAAGAGGAAAGAATGAAGCGCAGCTTTATTCAATGACATCGCTCCGCAGATATTTTTAACCCTTCCAGTCATGGTGGCTACAGTCGAGCGCAGTTTCGGCAAACTAAAATTAATCAAAAATATTAGATGTCAACGAGTCAGCAGCGCCTTACCAATTTGGTGATTTCCCTTACGCGACTGGTTCTTTCGTTCATTGAATATTAAACTACAAATATTTTTATTATAAATGTATATTTATAATTAAATAAACTTTCCAATGTAATAAACTGAAGTTCATTAATAAGGTACAATACGTAGGTGTTTAAATAAGACAGAATGCACATTTTTCTAATGTATAATAAAAAGGAATTTTATGTCGTCCAATGCTTTTATATTCTAGACTAAAGATTTGTTCTTCCTTCTAAAGATCTTCATTACGTTATTTATTAATGAATTAATTAATATTTAAAGGCAAGCACGTCTCTCGATTTAGAAACGTTTGTGCCAATAGATTGCGTTTACACTTTTACCTTCTTCATTAAGATAATGGTTAAAGACAAACACTTCCAAAAGAGGAATACAAAGGCCAGATTACAGTGGAACGGTCGCTATAATTTTATCTCACTTTTCTCCTTTTGTGATTGGAACTATTTCATTCTCATTCTACAACTTAAGACTAATGATCCGGAGTTACGAGAAAAAAAACAAACAAACTTAGCTCTGTTTACAAACCTAAACTCTGCAAAAAAGCAACCGACAGCTACTCCTTCTGCATATAAATATGTCTCACTGGTTCTGCAAGATGTGGCAATGCTGTAATTGGAAATGTAAGCACATATATTGGATTAATTGATTGTATTTATTTCTAATATACTGCTAAACTATTTTCATAGTTTAGTTGTATATTAGAAATATGAATTAATATGAATGAATATCACTTATAAAAGTAGTAACTTTATTTTCATACTAAGTTGGAGAGTAGAGTTTTTCAGGAATAATCTCTGTCTCAGCTATCTTCCTTAATGTTCAGCTCTATAGATAAAATCAGGATGTCTTAAATTGTTAAAATACAGCTGACTACGCTAATTTTCTGGACTGATTTAGTTCTATATGCTACAAAATAAAACTATTATTTTATCAAATAATTTCTTCGTTTACGTTTTTTTAGATGGTTTAAGCATGCGCGAAGTTTGTATCGTTCACATCACCAACCTCGCCTCTTTAATCAATGAAAACAACTCAATGAAAACAATTTCCATATTTTCATAAGTTGCGTAGCCATTTGTTTGGTGTGAATGATATCTATCGAATATGTCTACAAAACATTTTTCTCGTGTGTGTGTGTGTGTGTGTGTGTGTGTGTGTGTGTGTGTGTGTGTGTGTGTGTGTGTGTGTGTGTGTGTGTGTGTGTGTGTGTGTGTGTGTGTGTGTGTGTGAGAGAGAGAGAGAGAGAGAGAGAGAGAGAGACCTTTCACCGCAGTTTTATCTATCAACTTAACAAGAAAAAGGTCTAGAGAAGATTTTATCAGATGAAAGTTGACTCTAGATCTCTTCAATAAATTTCTAAGCGTTGTTATACTCAGTTAATCGTGCATTCATGAGGAAATCAGAACTATAGAGTCAACCAAGGAGAAAACAGAAAATTACAAATCTTACTATTTTTCTCTTTAAATTAAAAATGGATAAGCTTGTTGTTCTCTAGTCGCAGAAAAGCGTACACAGGACAATCTAATTTCTTGATAGACTATGCATGGAGGAAAGTTCTCAGTGAAAAAAAAATCAGCTTGTAGTTATATAGCACATGGCTATTAAAAATTCTCGATAAATCCATCATCAGTTTTGTTCCAGGATATCCTATGAATAGTACATGCTTCTTAAACATTTATTTATTTATTCATATGGAGTTTCCTCCTTTTTTCTCCCCCGTCCCTATTGGGGCGAGTTGAGCCCCCTCATGGGGAGGGGGGGGAGTTAAGTATTTATCCGTGTGTGTTCACGGGTTTATCAAAACGCCAGATAAACTGACGGAAAAACCTTACTGCCCGCGCCCAAGACCGGCTAACTTGGCTATGGCAGATCCTCAAATTCCTCACGTCTTCGACGGGAATCGAACCTGGGACACTTCTTCTTCAGTCATATGGTTGCGAAGCGCACAGCCACTAGGCTAACCGCGCGGACACTTAAACATTAAAATGCAGTAATTAATTAAGTAATGTTTCAGTGTAAGCATGAGGACTGTTACTATTTCGTGTGTACGCTAGCTTTCTGAACATTATGAACAATTCTAGAGATTTTTTTACTTTATTTAGATGGATCAGCGATAAGAAATCTAACTTCAACGTGTCAAGGAATAGTGATACTTAAAGACCGACCTTTTCTATTATACTTTATATACAATTTATGTCAAATTTGGTCTATGAACATTTGTGAGTTTATTAAGCAATAGTTTCATCGTGACACTCGTAATGGTCAGCAGCATCGTAAGAACTTCCTGCTACGCAGCATAGCCACCTTTACAGCAAGCTACAGTAGGTTCTAAATGAAATTCTTTTAAGGAAGTAGATAAACTGCATCGTATCTCTAATTGCACAGAAGTCTGGAGTTGACGTTAGAACAAAAAGTTCTACGTCTATCTAAGAAGCAGTTGCTGACAGCATGGTTCATTAATCAGCTGCAAAGAATCTGTTGTTTGTTTCTTTATAAGGGTGTAAGTGTACGAATATTTCCCAACAGTATAGAGCGACCTGATTCTGACTTTTTAGATTAATAGGATTATAAAACCTCGATTCGCTTGTAAATTAAAAGATACGTACACAGTGTGTAGTAAACATTTAAGGATATAGAAATCGATTTTTTTTAATCTAAAATTAGCTTCAGTTGTATTTTTGTTGTTGTTCGCACAGAGTTTAGAATATTCCAGCAATGATATATACGGTTAGACTGTAATCTTCTTACAGTAGACTGCAGAACGAATTGTTATAAAATTCCTTAGCAGCCGCAACAAACAAGCATCACTCGATGTCAGACGGATTCTACGTCTTTCTTTGAACGTGCTGATAATTGCTGTTTGAGACATTTCGAAGATTTCCAAAGGATGTTTACTGTATTAAAGACAAAATTTGATGCAAAATGGCAAAACGCTATACTCACTTTTATAATTACGCGTTAGTTTAGAGTCATCATTATAATTCGTACTTAATGAAAATATATATACGTACCCTCAGTCGGAAAATTTTATAATTTGTTTATAATTTTTTCGTATAGAATTGATTCTGTTCTTCAGTATTTTGGCACATATCTCCCAACGCTCAATGTGATTAGGTAGTTAATATTGCCTACAAAGGCTACTGTACCTGTCAAAGTGTGTATTGTCTTGACATTACACACTTTGACATCATTGTGCCTTTTATGCAGATAGAAATCCAAAGATTCCGTTAAGAAAACCTTGACACAGAAGTGTGGGTGACTGGCTAACTCCTGATCAGTTGAAATGCTCTCAGAAACGCTCTTTGTGTCCCAGACATAATTCGCATTTTACACTTTCTAACAGAAGAATAGCAACTGCAAGGTTGAAGAGAGTGATGAATCGGTTTGTAGTTCATCATCTTCCTTGTAAATCTATCATATGCCATTCGTTCTAGATGCTTTTTCCATTTGGTTCTCTATGTTTCCATTATGGATGTTTGTTTTAGTTCTTTCAGTACGTCTTCATTTTTCTTTTTATCTAGTCTTGTATAACCTGATGTTTTTCCCATATATTTCATTTCTGCTGCAATGATTCTTTCTCATATCTTTTTCTCTTATTGTCCTTGATTCACTGCAAGATAATAATGTTGGTCAATCACTTTGGAGAATTCGTTAATTTTGTTAGAAATGTCTATTTATAGCCAAAATAATTACAACTGTTTGGCTTTTAGAACCTTTTATTGTCTATTACTATTTTAGTTCAGATGAGCATTTTTCGTTGAATGGCATAGTATTTTTTATTTTTTTTAATATTTTTCTTGACTTTAAAGATTGACATATTATATTGTTTTATTATTAAATTCAGTGTGTATACAACTTTTTGTAGATTGTAGTCAGTTGTTACAAATGTCACTAAGTCTGCAAAGTGTAATGTATTTAAGATAAAATGATTTTCTATTTGAATTCCTTCTTTGATGATTAACCAATTATTTAATTATTTTATTCACATATGTTCGAAATAATAATGTAGATTGGGGACATCTTGTCTAAGTTGTCTAAGTCTTCAAATGTTTTGGTTCTGTTCCTCTCTTTTTTATGCTAATAACTGTTTTCCCATATAAGACTGTAGAGTGGATTTAATTCATTTACAGATGAGTAATTTTTAATATATATCAAAAGTTTATATCTATCTATATCGTTTTTATAATCTATGAATTTCTAAGTCGAATTCTCTTCCTTTCTATATAAGTAGTTTGAGGAGGGTGAATATGAATACAGGTTCTCTGCAGGATCTTCCTTTTCTAAAGTCATTCTGTTGTTCATTTATAATTTTTCCGTATAGGATTGATTCTGTTCTTCAGAATTTTGGCACATACAAGGCTCGTATCTCATAACCTGAATTAAACAAATTTATTTTTCTATAGTTGTTACAGTTGATCGAACTTAATATTTTAAATATGCGAATTCGAATTGTTTATTTCCTTGCCCAAGTTCATAATAATAATCCTCCAATATCTGTTGTTTCTTTTGTTTCTTTCTGTAAGAACTTTATCGCTTTATAGATTTTTGGGTTACGGTTTATATATTTCTTTTCTCATTTACTAATATAATTATCCCAAATTTTTCTGTGAAGGTTTTTTATCTCTCTTTTTTTGCTATTTCTCATTTTCTATTATATTCTATTCCGTCTTCAGGTTTTCTTGAAGCAAGTCATTTAATATATGCAGTTTTTTTTTATCTTCAATTATACTTTTCATTTCATCACTCCGTATTCGGAGTTCTTCTTTTCTTATCCATTTTTATTTTATTTTTCCTATACTTGTTATGTACAATGACTGTCCGATTTTTCCGTTCTTCTTCTTTTATCTTTTCGTTTCATTGTGCTTAATTTAAGTATTCATGTTTTCGTGATATGCATTTTTTTCTGTTTGTAGTACTAGATTTATTTTATATGCATGTTTATTATCATATGATTTTCTTTTCTTTACCCATTTTAGGGTATTGTTTTACATGCAATTGCTAAATGATGATCTGAATCAATATACTCAACGATTATAACAGAACACTCAAGGAGCATAAAATTAAAACATCCTTCACTACTTTTAGTCAGATTGCAATTTCCATTTTGTTTTACGTAATACCAAATTATGATATTCTAAAACACCTTGGGATAATTATTTATAGTAGAACTATAATCACACATATTTTGGACAAATCTAAAAAACACCCAGTGAACTAGATATCGAAGAGCATGTCAGGGTAGTTGCATACCAGATCCTTGAGGTTAGAGTTCTTCAGTTCAAGTGCTTTCTTTAGCCATGCCAGATACGATCAACCAGAAACATATAGGGACACTTAAAAAAACCTACACAGTTGTTAATATGAAAGAAAATTCTTTGATTCTATAGAAATCATGTTAAGTTCTCATCTGAATACATACCTAGGATTAATCTTTCAAACTATTGTTACACAGCTGATTCCATCGCTACTCAATCGATGGCGATAACCTGTCAACAACAGACCTCTTTTCTTTTACCATCCTAAATAATGATAAAACATTTTCCCTAGTAACAGTGAAAAGGTTTTCTTCTTTTTTTTAAACGTAATTCCATCCATGAAAATTTCAAATTTGTCGCACATTTAGTACCATAGATGGGTTAATTTAGCTACAAATTAGATAATCCTCATTTGGCAGAGTTAGAATATATAGAAAAGTCATTCTCCTCCTTTTTAACAAGTTATTTTAAAGAAAGTCTCTGCCAGTTAGGAAACATCTGATATAAAGAGAGGTTACATTATTAATCTTAAATACTACCTACATAACATTTACCAACTAAATGGCACTACTGTTCGATAGCTTTACAACATTGTTGGATGTGATTCATATTGCATTCAACCTCTTCCCAGGCAAGGTGGGAAGAACGATGGAACTCTCTTGATTGTAAAAGGCTAGGTTAAAAGATCGAAGGCCGAGTGCCACGCTCGGTAGCAATATCCACTGCTATTAGAAAAGAAGGGTACAGGGCTCTAATGAGCATTTTAAGATAGAATCACCACTCTCTTGTTCAGCTATTGAACTATTGAATCAAGCCTTTATGTCATGGTCGATTCTTTTCAACTCGCTTTGTGCATAGAATTGAAACCTGAGACTTATTAATCACTACCGATTTATGAATCACTTTCTTCAAAAGAAAATGGGGAAGAAATGCTCCAGCAAAAACTAGATACGAAAAGAAAAACAAAACTTGCCAGGAATACAACAAGGATCAGCTAAACAGCAGATAATTATTTAGTAATCAACTGATTAAATATATGATTAGGATGATACTGAACATACTGAACAGAACGTCGAAATACTACAATATAAGTCAAAAGGGAAACGAAATAGAGATAATGTGAGATAGAACAGATCAGAAGACCTATTGCCTTGAAAGGAACAGACGATCACTGCTACAGCAGTGTCAGAATTGAATCCAGGTTTACACACTTTTTTGTACAGGTGAGGCAGAATATTAGAAATGTATATTACTCTGAATACATATCCGTGAAATTGTGTGGAAGAATTTGTGTTATGTTCACTGATGGAATGAACTTTTACGTGTATAGAATATCAAACATTAAAAATTGCAAAGTTCGCTTCAGTGCTGAATCACACTATTCTCACCGAATAATACGTGGCTTAGATTATTATTTTTCACAATTATACAACTTGAAATTGGAATTAAAGTTTGTATACATTCTCAGCATGTATTGTCCCCATTTACAGCATTCAGCTTTCAGCATCTACTTGTATTTTAAAGAACTTTGTAAATGTAAACATATAAATAAAATGAATCGCACTTTCTTTATATGAATTGTCACTAGTAATGAGACAACAAGCATGACATGCTTTTATTAATACAGTATAATTGATTCCGTCGCCTTTAAAACAGTCACCTTGGGGAGCTACGCGCTTAAGTTGGCTGTGCCGCTATTGATCAACACATTTGGTGAAATATTCTTTAGTAATTGCCTTCAAAGTCCGCACTTTCTTTAGAATGTCCTCAATGTCTTGTCTCCTTGCAAGACGACCTTCAGTTTGTGAAGAGTAACAAGAATGCTGGCAGTCTGAAGAATAAGGTGATACCTTATTCTTCCAAAAAAATAATAATAAATAAAAATTAAAACGAGGGTCATCAGGTAAGGCTTTTTATCTCATATTTGAAGAATAAAACGAGGGTCATCAGGTAAGGCTTTTTATCTCATATTTGAAGAATCTCCTCATGTACACATTTTCGACAAAGATACTTTATCTAAATTTAATTTCCCGGCTATTAATCACAACATTAATTGGCTTTCTGAAGAACAAAGATTTGCGTTTTACACATGTGAGTTGTGATCACCGCTTTAGCATGTTACTGATGTATTTCCGGAATTCATTAAACCTTTTTTCCCATCGGTGGAACGTCTTTTTCATGTGCATGTCCTCACCTTCGAATACCATTTAATGTTAATTATTTGATATAAATAATAATTGCTTATATTTAGAAAACTGCTGATCACGTACTCCTTTCTATTAGAGCTACAGTTACCAGTAGCCAAGGAAAACGATTCTACTTGCTCGTATACAATCCGCTCAATTAAGAGCAAATCTCGAAATCCGACTTCCCATCACGTAACAATTAAATTAGAAAGGAACTTTCTTCGGGTTACACCACAAAAACAAGCAACGGACACCAAGGATTTCACATTATTATTCAGTAATGGAAAACTTGCGTGGTACTGAAGAACCTTGAAAAAGAACAATACAGATAATTAAAAAACTGTAATGCTACTTATTAGTTATTGTATATCCTAATGTTACTGAATATCCTAATGTCCAATCGTGCGAGAGTTAACAGTCTTCGACTATAAAAGGTACTTGAACAAAATACTCGAGTAAAATCGCCAACACTGGATTGTCAGAAATCCAGTGTTGGCGATCTTGATTCTATCAGTGCGTTTTATATAAAAATAATAATAAACTTTGCTTTCAACTGCTCCATATTATAAAGAGAAGAATTGTTCCTTCCACATAAAGATAAGTAAACTTTTTAATATTGTTAGTGAATGGGTAATGGATCGAACTAGCCATTAAATACCACTGTACATAACAACTAAGTTAATCATTTTTTTACCTGTGAATGAGAGATTGGACGTTGACACTGCAAACAACATGGTTTGCTGTGTTTTGTTTCGTATTACTTTTAAGCACTCTTTGTAAGTACTAAGTCATGTAATATTGATAAGCAACTTCTACGTGATATGTAAACACACACATAATGTTTCCACAGTGAACTTAATTTAAAAGAACATTGATTTATTACATTACTACGTTATCAGCAAATATTATACTTAAATAAATATTATACTTACTATGTATTTAAACTGAGTTAGTAATAATCTTTTGACACCAGAAACGGAAATCTAACTTGGTGAACCTTATTTAAATCACACTCATCCGGTAATAAGATCGATTTTGGTGCTTTTGATAAAGGTCTTTACCAAATAATCGACCTGGTTGTGGTTGGCTGAGTGGTTAGTCCACTTTCTAACCAACAGGCTATGGGTTTGAATCCCGTAGTGAGCAATGGATGTTTGTGATGGTCATTAGGTTGGAGATAAACTTCATTGCTCTATGTGAGATCACACTGCTCTGCTTATTGGAGTATTTAGTCTATAGAGTAGGGTTTTTGTAATATGCAAAAAAAAATAAATAAATATATGAACTCAATAAAAATAAAAAATAAAATCTTAGCACACCCACTATACGAATATATTATACGTTTACTAAAATCTATTGTAATGGAAATACATAAAAATCCGCAAAAGAGTATATATATATTTAGATAGCGATAGGCTTATTTTTTGTATTTGTATTATTTGTCAAAGTTTTATAGTATAGTCAAAACCGTGCAGGATAGCGTAAGTTACGTTACCATATAATTCTTCATTAAGAATTTTATCATTTTTAATGGAATAAAATCCAAAGAAGCGCTCATGTATGAAGACTCAAACTATCCAGGCTAAGTTCCCTTCGGGTTATGTTTGTATTAAAATCTACTAACAGACATTCCATGAAGCAGTTTGATAGTGGAAAATAATCTTACCAGTATGAATAACTGGATTTATCTCTATAAAACAAATAAAGGAAGACTTCTGCAATGATACAGTATTCCTCTAATACTGAACACTTTAATGCCCGAACACTGATTCAGTGAACCCGAAAAACGGACACCAACAGGAGAGGAATAACGAGTAGTTTGTGCAGAGAAAAGAGGCCGGATATCCTGCCATCGGTAATTAGCTTCTTGTTAACTTTTGTGTAAGACATTTATCAGTTGTTCAATTAACCGTGAAGACCTTGAGGTTATCTAAAATGATCGGAAGATAATTTCCTTTACTTTCTTAAGATGAAATCTGATTGCCGATACTATTATGTTTAGGTTTACCGTCCTGGCTATAGTTGACCTTATTCACCCTAGCTACTGCTGTTCGATGATGGCATCTTGCCCTCTGTTAACCATGCTCACGGCAACTTCAAAGCACTTACTACTCCTGACATTATAGCATCTGGAGGCTTTATAGGACATTATAATGCTTAACAAAGAAACACGTATCACTAATTATACCTTATTTATATGCTAATGTGCACGTAATGTTGTTTATGGCATTCATGATATCTAAAATAAGTTCCATTAGCTTCCGTATCAGTCGCATTATTCTTAATCCGATATTTCGCTACCTGATGGTGGTAGGTTCATTAAAGAATTTTAACCTATCAATAAACATAATGTCTACTCATTAACGGTGTACACTTAAAATTTTAAATCCAAGATTGGATAAGTTATGCCACCTATGTGTGCAATGAATAAATAGCAGGAAGTGAACATATTTATTACTCTAGTCGTATACATTCATCCTTTTCATATATGCAGTAATGATAAAGTAATACAAGCGTGTGCTGATCGCACGCACGCACGCACGCACGCACGCACGCACGCGCGCGCGCGCACACACACACACACACACACACACACACACACACACACACACACACAACAACAACAACAACAACAACAACGCGATTATTCCAATAAATAAAGATCTGGCAGCATGACGCCAATAACTTGAATTAAAACTGTAAACAAACGCTAAAGACGGTAATCTGCCATTGCCAGCCACGCAGCAGGTTACCATGTTTTGAAAGAGCTCAGAGTTTAAAGACGCTATAAGCCTATCAAGCAAAGAATATATACCCTTATTAATCTGTCTCCAAAGATACTTTCCCATACCTTGATGGAATCTTCTAATGCCTTGATGAAATACCTTCACGCGGATTTTGATTAGTCCCTATGTGAACTGTTGTGATAATTAAAAATAGCATTTGAAGTGAATATTCCCTTGTCTGTAAAAAGTACAGAAGAGAGTACCATTGACCACGACCCACTGTTCACAAAATATCGTTTCACAATGGTGAGCATTGAGCCTGGAATAGTATATATCCACTTAACGTGATGAACCACACACACACACACACACACACACACACACACACACACACACACACACACACACACACACACACACACACACACACACACACACACACACACACACACACACACACACACACACACACACACACACAATCTTCATCACGTTTACTGCAGGCTTCATCACGTTCAGTAAACGTGAACTTACCCTCCATTGCAAAACATTGACGTATAATTTAGAAACGCTGAAACAAACAGCAACTGTCACTTACTCAGGACGAACCTGTTAGATTAAATGCAAATCTGGGCATGTCTTGTATGTGATTTTGTTTGTCTACAATAGCATGATTCGTCGATCTGCTGATAGATGCAAATTGTGCAACATTTGTGCATCGATTTTTGTGCAACATATATAAGGGACTGCATCTCGTAAAGGCGAGGTTTCTGAACCTGTTTATTGGGATGTACATTTTCGTTAGTTTTCGAGTGTAGAATACACCTTTAATGACAGGGACGTGGAATCATCCAGTATATATTTTACATTGTAGGATAGTAGGCTGTTTGACCAACAGATAGCACTGGAAATTTGTTTTCCACAGTTTGATATTATAGATTTTTATAACTCTGTGTATTATAGAGTTATAAATGCAAGCATTGTAACCGTCCGTAAAATATCTAGTCAAATAAATTTAAATTAATATTTTTGTGGGTCGTAATTCTTGTGAACCTGAGTTTTATTTGATTATAATCAAATTAACTACTGCAATGAAATTTAGAGGTTCTTTCTGAAAACAATACGTTTAAAGGAGGGGGGGATATTGTCATCTTTTTTACTATTAGTTATTCTATTAGTTATACATTATCATTATCCTCTGGTTTCCATTTAATTTCCTCTTTATTATTTTAATTTCGCAATAATTTTTGTTGGTGTAGCATTCTCAGATGTATATAAAAGTGAAGCTACTCCTGTTTTGAAATGCTAACAAAACCTATTCCATTCTTCATTCTTTCTAATGGATCTTGGACAGTTATATATCTGCTACATAACGCCAATGTATACGCATTATATTTTTCTTACGACTTCCATTCATCTCATGTAATCAAAGAAGACCTTGTTCCGTTAAATTCTCTGATTTTTTTGCCTTCCATAATACATGAGCACGCATCATACAAACATTACACAATTTGTAATATTGGTATTAGCTGCCATATACGCATAGTCACTCAGAAATCCATTATTGTCTATTTCTACAAAGTGCATTTTTCCAAAGTCCTATTTTTTCTTCCATCAATCACACGACTATCGATTGCTATCATATACTGCATTGTGTCCTCTATCTTACTGTAAATGTCCACTCAGTTTCCTGAGTAGCGCTTAGCAGGTTTTCTTTCTTCCTTTTTCAGATACATTTTACCATTGGTTTCTTGCTACTAATGCACTTTAAATCTCTCGACTTTCTGAAGCCAAATCTATATGTTTACTCTCGTATTCCGATTACTTCTGCTATAAGGATTAGTCAATAAGTGTGATTCCAACGTAACTTATAACTTTTGCAGAAAACGTCTGTCTCCTTGGAAAACTGTTTTGGAGACTCGTAGACTCTGTAAGAGCCTGCGTTTGTTCGGAACTTACAATTCAGAACTCTAACTTGGCATATCGAGTTTCTTAGTATTTGTTTATGACTTAGAATTTTTTAATTAAATTTATGAACAAAATATTCTTATGAATAAATGATGCTTTTTTTTGAACCCATCTCTTCCTTTTCCCTATCACTTTACTAGAGACAACATTTGCAAATTATAGTCCAAAACACTAAAAAGACCATTTTAACCTGTAACATTTTAATACAGCAGGAGGGCAACAGAAATTGGTAATCAGAACCTGAAAATATGAATTCTCAATATTTTATATTTTAATTTACTGTTAGTTTCCTGACCGATAATGTAGTTCTTTAAAAAGGCTCCTTAATGGCTAGTAATAATAATTAAAAATATGAAGCAATACAACATTTATTAGAAAGAACTTTCTTTGGTTTAACAAGAAAATCGTTATTTTTTAGTATACAATATGTCCTCATACAGATGTGGTAACTTTTTCTCCCAACAATATAACAACGCTATCGTCTGGGTTGCTTTGGCTGTAATTCCAAAAACAAAACTATGAGTTTATTTATTTAGATGACGACTTAAATACCCTGTATATAAAGAATAAAACTATCCAAAAAAATAAATAATGGATATCATTATAAATCTATAACAGCATTGCATTATGCCTGTTTTTAACATTTAGTCTGTGTTTCAATGGAGAACTTCAGTTTCGTTCATTTCAGTTTTTGTTCTATTTAACATTTTTAGCGTTTTTGAAAATATTTGGGAATAGAGCTGAATAAATATGACATTTTAAGAGAGCAGAAGGGGAACTAAAATCGAAAAAAACTGCATACTTCATAGACGATTTTTTCTGCATTGTTCGCGTTCATTATCCCGTCCTACTTTAGCTTTGACATGTGTGCAGATGCAGATGATGGTTGGTAGTTAATTGTAATGATCAGGTGCTAAACGTGTTATTTGTTTTGATGTGTGCCATTTAAGAATCTATTATTTAATGTACCGGAAATGAGAAAAGTGTGATGTTAAAGGAATGGCCAATTCCATTCGTCTGTCTGAGATAATTCAAACATTTATTGGTATAAAACACTGCCGTGAAAGACACGGAGAATTATTTAACAATTAGTCTTTCCTTATCATAATTTAAATAAAGATATCTTTCGATTTCTAGTTTGAACAGAATACTTAAAATATATTTGGTAACAAATAAAAGTAAATCTGGCCTGGTTGGTCAATCTGTTCGGCAACCAACCTGATGCACGTTCGAATCCGCGTTCCCAACTTGTTCGAGCTAGCTTGATTGCTATTAAACTGTAACATCTACTTAAAAGTTTTTTTTTAAAAAAAACTAATGAGATTTTTATCTCATTCTGGTAATCAAATAAGTGCTGTATGTTTGCTTTATCTACTTATGATACGGGTAGGCAACAATAGACTATGCTTGGGTATACCACGTGACAATGCGCTATCGTCAATACGGTTAATAATGTCTATCGTCAACTTAATTAATTATCAGATAAATCTGTAGTAAGGCATATTATTAACATTACTGTTAATTGTTTGTATTACATTTTGCATTTCAGCACATTCAAAATTTTTCCTTTGATCATTTTCGTTCAAATTTAGTGAAAGAAACAACTCATTCCTCAATATTTGAAGTGATAGGTTATTGTGGATTGTTTTAAATTTCGTTGAATGTCGAAATTGCAAATTTTGCAGCTGCCACCCTTCCCCTAGCTTAACCCTTTAAGTAGCGCTCCTCTACAATTAGCCTCTCCAACATTTCAGTCAATACCACGGAATAATAATAAATATTTATAATAAATGCGAAATAAAAAATAAATACAAAAGAGAATAGCAATAATAATAATAAATACAAAAGGGAATAACAATAATAATAATAATAAATTAATATGAAATCTTCATTCTTATATATAAGAGGCTATTAAAATGTATAAAATTATAAATTTAGAGCTCTATATTTAATTATGATAATTTGATTTATTATATTTTTTCAGGGTTGCTCTGTTGGCCTGGACAGTGATTGGTTGATAAACAGACTAGAACAGGATTTTCTGAACATGTGAATAAAGGTTGCAAAAAGTTTTAGAAGGTAAGGCATTACTCAAATTGATTATTAGCATAAAATGTCCACCTAAGATATATATATATGTAATATGCATTTTTTAATTTATTTACCTATTTATTATTAATATAAAAATCAAAATTTCGTTTTAATTTTGACTACTATAAACAATTCTTTTTAGACTGTTTTGGAATAAATTATTATTATTATTATTAATTTTATTTTATTAAATTTATTAAATTTATTTACTTTTGCTTTGCGATGTTGCTAGTTCATCTGATTATCAATGTGTGTTTATTCCAAAAGTAAGTTTTAGTTCATTTGGAAATATATTACGCATTTTATCTACTTTGTATAGCAAAGAGATTTGTTAAGATAGTGTGAATCATATTTAAGATCCTAAGAATTTCAAAATTATCTTTAAAAATTATGAGTTTGATATAAGTAATAAAAGTGCTAAAAAGAATATCTTGATTATGCAATAAATGAGTCTTTCTTTATTTTAGTATACAAACATGTTTGACCTTTCCGTATAGGAAACGAAGAAATGAAGTAGCGTATAAGAGTTTCTATGCAATACAGCATCTCATGGAAATTAATATAATTCATGAATTTATTAAGTATAGGATTAAAGGATAAAAGGATATAAGAGGCAGCTGAAACGACCAAATTAGGCTTTCGGTTATGGAAAACATGCAAAAGAAATAAAGAGAGGCTATTTATAGAAGGAAAGCCTTCAAAAATATTAAAATAAAAAAATGAATTATTCAAAAAAAAAGGGAGAGAGAGAGAGAGAGAGAGAGAGCGGCCATCGAAATAAATTTAATCTACCTTTCGTATTAAGTGATACTTATCTACGTTTTTCATCAAGTAAGATTAGGTTTACTGTGCCATCTGTGGTTTCCATTTTCTGAGTTCTCATATCGTGGGTTCGAGTCTGCCTTATTACTTTTTTTCCATCCCTTCTTGAAAACAGTGTGTGTGTGTGTGTGTGTGTGTGTGTGTGTGTGTGTGTGTGTGTGTGTGTGTGTTTGCGTTCTAAGAATATCTGCTTAAGTTTGTCGTTTAAGCTACAAAGAATAGTCTATTTAATAAGCAATGCATGCGTTGGAGAAAGGAGTGGGCGGGATATATTCCTTTTTTATATTTAGCCCTGGTATCGAAATAAGAACGCAAAAGGAAGTAAAGGATCTAATGCATCACCTGCTCTTTCATTCATTATACATTTTAAGATGCTTTAAAGTATAAATTACGATTATGGCAATGCTCAACGTCTATATGGAAGATGCTTCAGATATATCGAGTTGGTATAGACGCGCGTTTTGTTTTTAAAGATCCGGGTTTGAGTCCTGTCTACAACGTGAGTCTTTTTATCAGGTTTTTTCAATTAAATGGTGAATTGTGGGCTTCATACGGAGGCAGAGAGCTTTTTCTCACGAAAACTCAGGTTATCCCTCCGTCAGAACAGGCAAACCGGTCCCTGGAACATGCACTTCTACGGACATAAAATACTTATCCCCTAGGGATATGCGGCAGACGAATGTAAAGCCGCATTAAATCCTAAAACGCGTAATCAGGCAAATCAACACGTCTTGGACAGATGAAAAATGGATGGAATAATGTCAAAAATGTGTAAATGTGCAAGTTGTATTTCAAAATTATTTGAAATACAACTTAACTGACAAAAAGAAAAATTAACTGCAGTTTCTCTGATGGATTATATGTTTTAAGATGCTTTCATGTATAAATGTATAAAATTCGCCTACGTTCAAATTTGGGCTATGCTATGTTCACCTAGCCCAAATTATGGCAATGTTGTGAAAATATTTTTTTCCTTCCGTGCTATGTAAAAATGCTAGAATTTTTACACCCACAAAAATTCTTTGGTGGGTTTGGAGGTACATAAAAACTTAAATAATTTTATTCTTGAAAAAGAGAAAGTAATGACTACTTGCATTCGCAACTTGAGCTAAGGTTTCTCCCATCTTAGTAAAAAAAGTTTTCATATGAATTTAATTTCACATGTTGGAATAAATGCTCGTTTATCTGACTCCGGTTCACTTCCGGCTCTAGTGTATGCCATATATTAAAAAAATAAGCGGATACAATATCTGAAATCATGCATTTTTCATAGAAGCAGAGCCATTTAAGTGTTTCCCATTTGATTCAGCATAAGTGTGAGGTCGTTTGCTATTCTCTAATAGTCCAAAATTACCGTAATATGGTTGCGGGGTTCCTCCCAATATATCTAGCATTGGTACGAGCCATTTAATGTTGAGCTCGAAATTCGGTTTAAGGAAATAACAGAAGGGAAACGACCAAATCACCGAAATGGAGTAACAGATTGCACACACACTCAGCCGCGATAAGAACATTGTGTCAACAAACATGGAGATTCGGTGTCTGGAACCACTCAGTAGTATAGCAGCTGGCTAACTAAAGATAATCGGTTAGCAGAATGTTTCAAATTATCGCCAAGTAAGTCTGGCAATCGAAATAAGTGGTCATTTAGTTGAGTTGCCTTCTAAAGACCAATTAAGTTTCAAGTTTAAATGACTACCTATATGGGGTGCTTATTAATTAATAGCTGAATATATTCTAAAACATTTCAAATATGATGAAATTTGTTTCTCGAAAAAACTGATTAACAGTAAATTGAAGTGCGATACAGTAATTCAGCATGGCTGAAAATTAGCCCTTTTTAAGTTGTTTCATTGTTAAATGAGAAAATCGACAGTGTTTCTAGAAAAAAAATCTTTTATTATTTAAACTAACCGAATTTTTTTAAATGAAGAAATTTTATGAACAATTTCCTTCCCAAGAGTTCTGGATTCTAGGAATTTTATTGTGGCACAGCAGAAATGTCACTGGTAATGAGGATTTTTAGAGTATTCTTAAAAGACTACCTGTCGTTGCTGGGATTTCTAATCCATTTTTATATATTTTATTATTTATTTATTTATTGTTTAAAGAAACAGAAGTCGGGGAGAAAGAAGCAACATGATAATATTGAACTACGAATAATTAATAATATTGAACACGAATTCAAGCTAAATAAAAAATAATAACTGAAAAAAATAATTGTGAAAAAAAATCATGTCGGTGCCAGATAATCCGTTAGGAGTATACTCTGTTAAATATGTAGCTATTTTAAATATGTTATCAAATCTTCAATTATATCTTGTCTTCTGCACCTTTGTAAAAAAAACTATAGTCATCTCGTTTAAAGCTCTTCTTGATCCTTATTATACTTCTGACTTATGGCTGCAAATATTAAAGCTCGCATTTCAGCTGTGAGTTATAATATAATCTGCAGAATCCAGTAGAGTTTTAAGTTCTTATTTAGAAAGGACAATCTCAACATTTTTAGGATCACGAAATAACGGCAATCTTTTGCAGTGCATGGAATCACTCTGATGCCTGAAAAGTCATCGATAACCATGAACTCAGCTATTTGCTAAGGGTGGAGGCCAGCTACCTGACCAGTTCCAAAAAGTACTTACAGATAACAGAAATCCGACTCCTCCTCCTCCTCTTCCTTATTATTATTATTACTACTACTATTATTTTATTTCTTAAATTCCAAATTCACATAACATCAGTCCATCTCGATATAAATTGAAAGTATTCCCCCCCCTGTTCTAGTGATTATTTATTTTAAGAAGATACGTGTACTTAAAGGAACTATTGAAGAAGATACTGCTGAAAAAATCACTAAAGAAACAGAAAGGAGAAAATAAAATGGAAATTCCATAACTATGCCAAGACGGTTCTTTTGAGATAAGTCAAGAAAAATCAAATAATTAGACATGGCTTGAGGTTTTGTCATATTAAAACGTGGAGGACATGCAAAGTATGGTGGCCGTATATCACAGGTTCTCGAGATATAAGTCAAAGCATGCAACGATAACGATCAAAACTATTAAGGAATATCAAACTTGGTGCACTTATAGTCAAATAAGGGTGGCATGGAAAATTCGGTGGCGACAGATCCGACAATGAATATTAATTGTATAGATGCACAATTAAAAATCTCTGCCTTTGTATGTATAATTATGATACATATTCCCTTATTATATAATTATATATTATATAAAAAGAATTTTATTATAAAGTAGAATTTGTTATCTGCTACGAGTTATCTCATCATCAGTGTGGCAAAAGAAGGCGATATTATACAAACAACAATTAGGTTCTATTTAGCAACGTAATTATGCAATCATCCTCAGGTGCTGTATGCCGTCAGGGGTACAGTGTCTGTATTACCCCTGATAGTAGCATGTGACAACTGCGTGTGACTGCTGCTGTCCGAGTTACATATATGCAGTACATTAGATATACTGCAACAGCCAATGGTAAATAGTTTCCATGATCGATCAGGTCATACATATATCATAACTAAGTCAAGTCATAAATCATTGTGGCTCCCCCTGGAGAGAAAAATATGTCATTTGCTTTCAACCGGCTCTCTTAATATTTTTTTCACTTCTAGATTCTCCTTCAACATCGTTTGCTGTGTGTGACGTGTCGATTGGGGAACTAACTCGAATAGTAACACATACGTGTATATCGTATGTTTAAATATCTGTTATTTCTAGTCTTTTTTTCATATTTTTTTTCATATAGATTAGAATATTGTTTAATGAATATAATATTAACAACAACCATTGTTATCTGTTAGGTTTTTTAGAAAGAGTAAACAATATTAACTAAAAGCATTAACTTGTACAATACTTAAAAGTGTGGTGTAAAGTAAATTATCATGAATTCATATGAATGTTATGAACATTAAATATGCATTAAACACATAAAAAGAATGGAAATTTTATTAAAATATATAATGAATAAGTAAAGAGAATTTGGAATTCTTGGGAATTCTATTTCGTGTAAAAACACAGACAGACAAACAACACAAATTGCTTTTTCTGGTAATACTTGTAGGACACGTTTCACTTTCATTATTCGCAGGCCAAAGGTTGATGACTTACATTTCTTTCGTGGCAGACACGAATCAATCTCAGATAATATTTCGGTTAGAATTTCTGTAATAAAACCATCATGGCAAAATTATGCAAAAATATTTATTTATATTTTTAAGAAATGGGACTAGAAAATTGCACGTTGGTAACATTTTAACTATAACTGTGAAAGTTGATGAGAAATCAGGTATTTCGTAATTTTGCATGATATTTTACATGATACATGTAAAATATGTATCTCTGTGTAATAGAGATACATATTTTACATGTTTTAATAGAGATACATAGTAAATATGTATCTCCAGAGAGTATCTCTGTGTGCAGTGTAATTGGTAATATAGACCGAATATTTAATACAACCACATAAAAACCAAGGAACCAGTTTATTCTCAACTTATATGTGACGAATATTTCTTATCGAGAGCGCTAGAACAACAGAAAAAGCTGAATCGTTTTTATTATGATACTGTTGATCATTGTCCTCTTCTTCTCTCGAGTACCAAAAGAGTTAATAACATCAAAATTACGGTAATCAACTCCAGCATGAGCACGCTATTGAGAAAGTTTATTTCCCTGAATGGAATGCTGTGCAGAATAGGTCATAAAAACATTTATATTAATTATTCACAAGTTTGTTAATAATTCAATAGTAAAACGTGTCGTTTGCTATCCACTTCAGGAATTAATAAATAACGATAAATAAACATCTAGAAAATTATAACCAAATTTACAAAAAATTACTCCAGTATATTGTATGGCTGGATAAGTAATGCATTAATAGCATCTCATGCTCAGTAGGAGGACACGAATAATTTGGTTCTTTCAACTCAATTAATACGTTTTTTGCATGAAGGTTATATAAAAGATTGTAACTAAGATATGAAGAAAGTTCTTTGAAACATCTACTCTCAACACAATGTTGACAACTTAGGGTATTTAAATATTTTAGTTGAAATTTGTGAATGTTATTTTTGCCGATTAAAAATAAGTGTTTTTATAATTAATGGTTATTAGGAGATGTTTGAAAGTGCTGTCGGTAATATCTTAATCTTGTCAACAATGTTAATTGTAATTCGTTTACATTGTATCCTAATTATTCTGGGGATTAAATCAAAATTCATCCTCATTATTAAACTAATGAGAAAAGAAAACAACCCAAAATAGGAGCATATAAAAAACGTAATGATTAAATGTGGTGTAAAGTAAATTTGCAAAAAAAAAAATACTAAATTAGTGCTTAATAAGAATAATTAGTGATTTTGCTCAGATGACAAAAATATCTGCGCGGTTGCCGTGTTTCGTGAATAGTTCAAATAAAAATTGGGATAAACAATGTAAAACCTTCTGTTAAGTAAAAGCTGAATGCTCCCTTTATATGGATTGCAATATAAAGACTTGCAACTAATTAATCACATTAAAGCTGAATATAAATCCATAAGCAGCTAGATCAATTCCAGATCACAAAAAACAAATAAGCTATAACAAAACAAAGTTAAATAGAAATGTTTGTAGAGAGATTACTTTATGTGTGTGGAATGTTTTGCTAGCCTCGTTGTGTGTTAAAATTTGATACTATGATAAAATAACTGCCAGTTATCGGGAACAAATATAAACGACAGGTGTTCAATTGTATATATATATATATATATATATATATATTTACATATTTTATTACATATTTCTTTATTATGTTTAATTCGCTCTTTCCATTTCAAGAACCAAAGGCATGCGGGGACCTTTCGCTTTTCTGTAAAATTCTCACTATCCATCTGTTTTTTTTTTATACTGTCCTGCCATGAAACGAAAAAAGAAGAAAATGTTTCTTTTAAGCTTTCTGCTGAGTCGTCTAATACAACTGCAGTTATCGGATACTTTCTACTGTAAACTGACCACCTGATAAAGTGACAGGCTATCTTTTGAGAAAAAAGTGCTTGCTGTGATATCCGATTAGCTGGAATAACATTATTATTTTTTATTCGGTAAGGCGTTTGAATTTTTTAACAAGGGGCCAATATAAAATGCGTGCAAAATGGTCATAACTGCTTAGCTTCACTATTTCTTCATCATTTTTTGCTAATTTCTGTTAAATAAACAGTTTTGTTTATTTCTTGTTCATTACCAAATACATCATAGGAATCCTCTTTATTTTATTTGTCATTCTCTTCAATCTTGAACAGAATCCATTAAGTCATTGTCATAATCACTGGTAAATGCAAATAACATCTTTCAATGAGCCCAATAACTATGAGGTGAAATACACTGCAATATTTACAGCAACAATAATATATCTCTTGCCGGTAAAACTGCTTGTTCGTTTATTCAACAGATCCATTAAAATATAATATTTCTTAGTGATGAAATTTTCGTTATTATCCAATGATGATAAGCGATATCAGTAAATCTAAACTAGTTCTTAGTACAGTGAAAGAACTCAATATATTTTTACAGCAATTTTTTACAGCAATTTTACAGCAACGAAGATATGCATGGGGGTCATATATGCCAGGGAGTCAGGATTTTTCGCGTTAACTCACGTTATTATTTCTTAAAAACATGTAACCTGGGCCTGGGTTTGAATTAACGCAATTTACCATATAATAGACTAGATTCCAAGCCATAGTTATTTTTCGATAATCTAGCTCACCAACTGAGTAGAGTAATTGCATGATAAAATTCAGAAAACCGTTATTTTGTTTTATCATTCAAAAATCATACGGTGGCCGTGGTATATTTGATCGATTTCCGCGGGTAGGGAGATTAGAATAAACATTGAGACTTATGGTCCTGGACAAACAAATCTTATCCATCTTTAATTCAGTGTATTATATTAGCAAGAAGAGCTATTCGTTCGCCAAACGTCTTAAAGAATTCCCTCGTCGGTGTGAGAAAACACAAACACCTTACAAAAGAAAACAAAAACTCCTAATAATCTAAAAGAACTAACCGATACTCGAAAATAATGTTTCCACTGAATTCATACATTATAATAACCACCGTTATGTCTTCCTAAATAGGCATAAACAAACAGGTTTCACTGTTGAACACTATTCCATACATTAGTTGAATTCTTTTTGATATAATCATTCTAAATGATGTAAAAATAATTTCCTGTGTAGTGATGATGTTTAGTGGTCTTTTAGACTCGTTAAAAATCCACTTATATTTTTCTTTCTTTTATTTATTTGTTTATTTTTGTAAACCAACTTTTCCGAAATAACAAATAAAGAGTCTGCGAAATTAATGACTTTATTAAATTTATATAATTCATGTGGATACAGCGAATATTTCGGAAAAATAGAAAACGGCTTGCAGACAGTATAATGTATGTGGGTTTGTTAAAGATTAACAAAAATATATCCTGTAAAACATCAGGATAAATTTTAAAAATCTGTTTTGCTACCTTAATTCGTAAGACATAATAAGATTTTTCAGTTTAAGGTACACAGTTATGAATGAATAAATAAATATTGTTTGGTTTATCAAATATCTTTTTAATTCGAACAGGAATACTTGGAATATTTTTATTGGAATCTCTAAATTTTCACATGGCTCCAGAAAGTTAAATATTTTGATTCATTTTTGAATTTGAAGTTTCTTTTAAGATTTTTTGTTTTTGTTTATTGGGCCATGATCATTTTCGTAACACTAGCTGCTGAAAAGAATAGAAGTGTATTTGAATCAGTTTTCAGTCCTTTAACAATATAGACAGAGGAAGAATATTTTAGGGTAGTAGTCCACATAAGACTACTAACAAAAACTTTAAACTTTTGGGCATTTCTTATGTCCTGTTCTCTTCTTTAACAATAAGGCTCGTAGGTATATCAGATAAGAGAATAAAAATATTAACTCTACAAAAACCAAACACATTTATAATGTTTAAATAAGAAACATTTTGCCTCTGCGGTAAAAAGTTGGTAATATTTTATCTTAAGAAAGTGTCTAGCATTAAGATGATTTATCGAGTTCACAGTAAGAGAAGACGTGTCTTCTGAAGTGTTAAGTGACCTGCCAATGTCACAAATCTGTCACGCCTGGAGTTGTGTAACAGTATATACCTTTGCACCGGGCACGCATCCCATCAAAAACACCGATATCGATCAGAATAGTCAATTGATTTTATACCGACAACAGAAATAATTGTTTGAAAGTTTAAGGGCATCTCGGAGAGATGCGAGACTGTGACACTCTTAAGAATAAAATATAAAAATATAAACTGCGTGTATATTTATATATTCTGTTTTTCATGGCAACAATTTTATGTTCCAGCAGTTCTGCAAACGTATGGAACGAATTTATTTCGGAACTTAAAAATAAAAATGACGTAGGAATTCACAATTTATTTATAACTATGCATTACGCGGTTTTCATTTAAAATGGAAACCAAATTCCAGAGTAAATTAGCACATTTCAGAAATGTGTTAAACCCCGTGGAATAGGAAAAAAGTTACATTAGCATGCAAGTGAATTGAGTAAATTGAACTGTGCGAGGTACCGTTCGTCTGTGTAAATATTAGAAGACGGTTGCCCGGCATTGTTAGACTGCACGCAAGGTTTTTTTTGTTTAATTTAGACTCGGCAATAAGGATGGGTAAACAGGTAAGTAAGGGTGAGAGAAATACTCTTTTTGTTGTTGTTGTTCTTAAGAGTTAGTGAATTGCGTTAAATCTGAAATGAGTGCACCATAATAATTAAATTACGCTTAAATTTGTAATGAGATAAAATTGCATTTAAATAACATCGTACTAATACGTTACTAATTAACAAGAAAAATTAACACAGTTGTTATTAAGAAAAGGATATAACAAAATGTTAAAAATAAATAAACAAAACATATAAATGAATTCCAGGATTAACGGGTAAAAATGAAGTTAGAGTGAAATAAAATAGCTTGATTAATGTAGGAGAAATATTTTCATTTTAAAATTATTCCTCTTTTTTGTGAAAGGATGCTTTCTCCGTGTGAAAGTTGCTTACTTGCTTGGAATGTAACCTGTATTTGTAAAGGTGCTTCTGGTAAAGGTTATTGATCGTTGCAGGATTTAAAGTTTGAATAACTTCTAAAGCACGCTATAATATGCATTTGCAAAATGATATGTAAATTTATGATAAGGCTTTTTTTCCTCTCTCACAAAAATGAGAATTGCATATGACATCCCTCTCAAAGGTCTCAAAACCGATCTGCAAGTTGGTTGTTTCTATTAAAGGTAGTTGCTCACTTGCCGAAGTGCTGATAAAGATAAATTCTAAATTCAGGTAGTGGTGAATGAAGGAGTACAGAATGGTCATAATAGTCTGATGGATATAGACAGAATAGATAAAAATGACAGAAGTATGAGCGATATATTGGCACATAATTGATTAGTTTAATGTAAATATTAGTACATAATAGTAATGCAGCAAACTCCCATTAAACAAATTACGCAGGGGAAAAAATATATTTTTATAATCACTGCCCGCAATAGCATTATCTCTAGTGTCGATAGTTATTGTAAAGCTTTCCACTCCAGCATCTTACCTGATATCCACGAGACTTCAAACTCGTGATACTTTTATTACCTTGCTTTGAAACGTTAAAAATGATCTTATCCTTCAGTCCCCAGGAAGAACAGAATACTTACGAAGAAGTCAAACTGATTTTAAGATTATATTCTCCAGTCTTGGCCTAGTTCTTTACCATCGTAAATGTCACAGTAAGTGCCATGAGTATGTACATTTGCCCTTAAGTATGTACATTTGCAAAATGGCATCATTTAGAAACATACATTTCCTTTATACACTTATTGCAAAGTTCAATCGAAATATGGTTTTCATGATAAGTGTATAACTTCGTTAAACTCTAAACACACTACTTGGTTACTTTGTGGTAAAATCTATGTTTATCAAGACATTGCAGCATTGGTTTTGGTTTGGTTTAGTGAATTATTACCTAAGCAACTAACACGAGGGTAGTGTATTAATTGCGTGCGTTAAGTATGTTAACGGAGTTTGTTATTCGGGCCAGTTTACGTGATTTTGGGCGAAGACGAACTCATCTTCAATTGAAAATCTATTGCGTGTGTGTGTGCATGGATGATCATTACAATTTTGTAACTATTAACCTACTACACCAACAACATCACGCGCATACACACACAGAATTCAAAATCTCGTATCGTTTTCTTCTATGAAAACAATTTGTTCAAAACTATTCTCCATCAGTCTCATAACGATGTATCAGTTCTGCAATCTTCTTGTGAGATGCTGTTGGTCTTCTGTCAGCTGGTGTGTAGTCCACTTGACAACATCATATCTTCTTCATAATTTGTGACGGAATTCTGAAAATAGATGTGGCTGAGTTGTTTGCTTCATTTGTGATTTCATCAAATGTTGTGCACTGATCTTACACCAGCAGACTGTTAAAAATAGCCAGAGATGTATATTCCAGAGGTGTCGATGATTTGCCACTTCTTAGATCATCTGTAATAGGTTCCAATGATCCACTTGCATAAACATCACGAGAAACCCTTTGAATCGCAGTTGGGATTTTTACGGGAAAGGTTTGAATTTTGACGTATGACCGTTGGTCACTGCACGATATCCGACCATATTCTCCTTCCATTTTGAAGTATTGATTTGCTGAAGAAGAAAAAGAACTCCAGAACAGTAAAAGATCACACACACGACCTTTTTACCCAGAGTATGCTTACTATTGACAAGTGAATAAGGAAAACTACTATTGTAGCATTCGACTGACCATGCATGCGTGGTCTGCAGACTTTTGAAATCACTTTGTGTGTGTGTGTGTGTGTGTGTGTGTGTGTGTGTGTGTGTGTGTGTGTGTGTGTGTGTGTGTGTGTGTGTGTGTGTGTGTGTGTGTGTTATCCTTCTGTCTTTTCTATTATATTACTAAATAAGTGCAAATATTCTACCGTGAAATATTCACATTCTCTTATACGTCAAGACTACACCCAAATTTC
Organism: Typopeltis vanoorti; assembly: GCF_054136105.1. Classification (NCBI taxonomy): domain Eukaryota; kingdom Metazoa; phylum Arthropoda; class Arachnida; order Uropygi; family Thelyphonidae; genus Typopeltis; species Typopeltis vanoorti. Next base: position 69,765,320 of record NC_143550.1, on the reverse strand, counting down.
GAGTCCGAAAGTTTTATTATATTAATTAATTAATTTTTATCTGCTATGATAAAAGTCTTGAAATATGACTTTCCATAATTTTTTTTAATATGCCGTGATCTTCATCACGTATCACATCATCTTGCATCTAATTATGTCACTCGTAAACATATTCGCAAAAAATCTGTTCGTAGATCATATTACTTTTTTACTCGCTAATTCAATTTATCAGACAAAAAATAGTTTCTACTTTGACGTGAGGTCTCGCTGCACGATAACTACTTGCGTAGCGATCTATGAAGGGAAAAAAGATTATAGAAAGATACTGAACTAACTAATTAGGCTTTTATCCAATAAAGCTAAGAAGAGATGAGAACGTATAACCGTTATCATTAGGGAAATGTCATGAGCAAACTAATTCCAAATTTAAAATTTCAGAAACGTATCCCCCCCCCAGCCCCTTCTTCCTTTGAAAAGTGTTCTAATAACACATGGAAAGCATTCTTCGATTCATTAATTTTAATACACGAATATGTCTTCTAAGAAAAAAAAAGTAGATTAAAATCATAGAGAATAATGGAATACCGCTTCCAGAAACAGACTGCTAATATTATAATTTACATTCTCTTCCACTACGGCATTATGAAAGTTACGTCCCAATTGCTTCCATAGACTGAACTGAGAGATCACTGTTATGGTTCTGAGAAATCACACCGTGTATCTATCTACTGTTTGGAGAATGATGAAAACAACGTCGATATCTGAAATAAAAAAAATATCCGTGCAAATTATCCAATACATTTTCAGGGTTTAAACACTGGAAAACTCATTTCCACTACTTGTAAAGTATTTCCGAGCTGCTACTTTGTCCATTATCGAAGAGACATTATTGAAGATTTTTTTACATCGCCTGCTATAATTACTGTTTCATTGATAAATTTCTTCAGTGATTAATATTACTTTTTTAAGAAACTTTTTTTATTTATCAGATATTTCTGTGAATATCAATTAACATTACTGAAAAAGAGTATTTTTCTTTTTATATCCTATACTAAATGCGGGTATTTCGTGAAGTCATCTATCACAAAGAAAAAACAATGATAAAATCATTGTAATTCTGAAAATAACTTATTCGTTACTGTTCACATTTTTCTCTCAGTTTTAAAATTTTTGAAAATAAATTTCTTCTGAAATTATCAAAACTAATCAAAATATCAGTATGACGTACATTATTATTATACGAAAAAAATATTTTAAATAAAATTTTAAAATATAAAAATCAGTATTTATGTTTAATTAAAAAATAAATAATACGTAATTTTCGCGTTACCCACATGGTGATGAAGGCAGGAATTTGCAATGTTTAAGATTTCATTTGATACCAGGTGCTGTCGTACTGAATGGTGAATATCATCATCCAGTGCACACTACCGATTTGCCCAATTATCCCTCTGAAATTGAGGTAGATAATTTCCTGATAAATTCAAGAGAAAGTGAATCATATGAATCTGTTAAACTATATGTGAAGAACAGTTCAGTGGGAAAATAGTTGGTAGTTCAGTGGTGAACTACCTACTATGAATTACGATTCACACCAATGGTTTTATCTATTAAGTTTCCCCGTCATTTTTTTCAAACTATGTCGTACTAGCATCTGCTCTATGATATGTATATTGTCGTGATAAATGAGACATGGGTCCGCACTGTAAAACTGACGTACTGTAATAAGCACTGCATTATCAGGGAGTATTGCATATCGGTCGATGATCGTTCTTCCAAGTATTACAATAAATGTTTGAATGCGCATCAAGAGAAATAGATGCAAACTAAATTCCACAATCTGATTATACACTCGGGATTAAGGCATTCACCAGGCATCCACAACTCGTCCATCTGATCGGGAAAAATGATATAGTCTGATTTGTCTCTCCATATTACAGGCTTCCATTGCGCTACTGTTTTTCATGACAGTGTAGTTTGTGCTATCGATTGCAGTGGTTGATGTTAAGATTCTGCAAATGCCATTCCACAGAGCCCAAGTATATGCCTTCCTAAGTTATTAAGCTGAAATCCTACAAACGTTTTCAATGTTGATCATTTCCACATTGAACTTCAGACATTTCTTTACGCTTTGTTCCAATTATGTTGGCTTCTTAGTGAATCTTGTGTGGCTTTCTGTAGGTAATATTTGAATGTTTTTGTTGGGTGAAAGCATTGTCAACTGTTGTCATCAGATACGTAACCAGTGTCCTATCCGTTGTAAAACTGGTAACAGACTGCTGTTTGTTCTCTACATCTGTTTATGTCATTGGTTTCATCTGGCTTATATACAGGCTTATATAGATCTGGCTTATTTACCCTTCCGAATAAAAAAAAAATTACAATAATCAAAGAAAATGTGTTGAATGATTTGCGATTCTAATTTATTGCATAGAAAATAATTATTATCAATGAATTAGCATCATCTAAATCTACGTACGTACGTTGTAGATTATATAACCACGTAAACACATAAAAATGTAATACAAATTATAAGAAAACTGTTATTTCAAAGCATTCACAAAATTAGAATAATTCTTAACGTGGTTCAAAATATTAGAATATTCCAAATTTTTCCGATTGATTTCGGGGAGAACATAGAAATAGCATATACGAGTATTTCAGTAGCTGCGGGACTGACTCGTGTGTGAGGAATTGTTTGCGCATGGATTTCAGTTAATCATTTGCTAAACATAGGTCGAACGAGTGACATATCGGAAGCTAAGAAGTTTCGTATGGTGTCGGAAAGAAAGCCAAACTCAACAGTTTATAGCTAAGGAATTGAAATGGTCTCAAGCAAGCGTTGGTAGCGTTTTGAGACAGTATTCTAATAACCAGAGTTTTCAAAATAATCGTTTGCAGTAGCGGTCGAAAGGTAATAACTACATCAAGAGATGAGAGGAGATTGAAGAATATCGTGAAGCAAAACCGCTTCCGAAGTGTAAGGTATTTTCACAGGAGGTGGAAAGAACTAGGTGTGAATGTGTCTAAATCCACGAAGTTGAGACGACTTCACAAATTGGGTTTTAAATCACGTGTGCCTAAGACGAAGCCGTTTATGACTTCGAAGCAAAAGGCAGTTAGAGTGCGATGGTGTTAGCAAAGACTGTTGTGGAGTCAAGAGGACAAGAAAAAGGTACTTTTTAGCGATGAAAGTAAGTTCTGTGTGTCTCATGGTCATCAATGGATACGTATTTGGCGTCTTAAGCAGGAAACATTTGATAACGACTGCATGAAACGCGTGATGAAATTTGAACCTCTGTTACGGTATGGGCTTGTATGACCGCAGACGGTTCAGGAAGGCTGTGTATTGTGAACGAAAGAGTCAATTCCAAAGTGTACCAAGAAATTCTTGAGCACTTTATGTTATCGGCATCAGAAGATTTATGTGATGGTGGTTTCCTTTTTCTGCAAGATTCAGCTTCTTGTCGCACTTCAAAGACCCCTACTAGATGACTCAGAAAGGCAAATTAATGTGATTCTCTGGCCGGAAAACTCACCAGATTAAAACTTCATTGAGAATTTGTGGGAATAAAGAAGAAGAATTGTCTTCAAGAAACAAAAATGAACTTGTTTCTAGTCTACAGACCATATGAGCATGTTCTGATAAAAAAAAAAAAGACCGTAAACCGCTGGTAAATATTATGCCCAACCGTTTACAAACGATCATGAAAGCTAAGGATTATGCAACAAAGTACTAATTATCATGTTGTTTTCCTTTGACTCTAATTTTTGTGAATTTATTTTCGCATTATTCTAATATTTTAAACCACAGTAAATTTTTTAAAAAATTACAAAAAATTATTGGTAAAAGTTACAAATTTCCTTAGAACATACTTAAGGAATTAATGTACAGTGCTTACAAAAAACTATGGGGAAGAGACATTTCAGTGTGGAATATAATTACCGCTAATTGCAATGCAGCTCTCACAACGTCGTACCATGTGTAGCACCAAGTGATTCAGGAGCTCTTGGGGCAAACTAGCTCACTTTCCTGGAGAAGAATTTCAAGCAGCAATACGCCTCCCTATCGCTTTCTAAACATGTTCTATGAGATTGAGATCTGGAGAGCGTGCTGGCCACTCGATTCGATTAACATCCTTGGTCTCCAGAAGTATCTCCACTGTTTGTGTACGATGTGGTATGGCATTGTCATCCATAAAAATGAATTCTTCGTCTGCAGTACAAGGGAACAATCGAACATGACGTTGAAGAACTTCGTTGCACCACAGACTATGACTGGTGAACTATCGTTCACCAGTCATAGTCCCTTTTTCCAGCACTTGTAGTTCGGTACATCAATTAAGCATAATGTCTTCCTACACCATGACATCAGTCGCCGTAACTCTCAAGAACATTCTCGCGAAGGCAAGCAGTACCACTTTCAGCCCATATCATCATCACATTAGCCCATTGGGGTCTTGTCCAATTTTTATGGAAACAACACCACTGAAAACGTGCTCTACAAAGAGCTGTGGATAAAGGGACGCAGACTATAGGCCTTTGGGCGTTTAGGCCTACTTATCGCAGACGTCTTGCCACAGTTTGTCGAGATATCCTCGTACTTGTGCATGAATGCAGCCGATTTGAAAGCTGACCTGACATGGTGCATTGATTACGTTTTGCTCTTATAACTAAACAAATCTGTCTTAATGCTCAGTGAGCGAGGATGACCTCTTGGCGAATGTCGGAAATACACATTCTAATCGTTTGAAATGCTGCCCAGAGCCTGGATGATACAATGCTATATGAGATTCCAAACCCTCCACCAAATATCGGTAATTCGTGTGAATCATCTAGATGATGTCTTTGAGACATTACAAGACATGTCGGTTGGCAACTTGATTCCATCTCGAAAAGAGTTTGCTTCAAACACAATTCGCTTAGCGCAGCTTTTTTTTTGCCTTTTATCTGTTAAGTGCTACCACGCTACCCCTTTGCGCGCGATTCCAAAATTTGAATGTGTACCCGCGTAATGGTCAGTATTATAAATTGCTACAAGCAGATTCGTCTGAATTTTCTATTGTAATCTTCTAAAATAGTGTTCGTCCTTAGGTTTTTGACACCAATGTAAAAACTGAAGAGTAGCCTCAGTAAAAAGTGAAGTTGGAAGAACGATATGTGTCCTCTGGTTCGAAAGACTTCGTTAATCTCGCGTAAAACGAGAACAATATTTATAATGGCTTTTCAAATGAAAGCGAACTAGACGGCATCGTTGCCATACGAAAAATTCCAAACAATAAACTGGCAAACTAGTTGGAGCATAGCACACGATCTATTGCAAATCAAATGCACTTGATTCCAATGTTCGTGGCTTTAGCATAATCTTGAAAATTAACAATGCAGTAAGGTGAGGTGATGAAGCCTTGGAATCAGCACAGCGCACTATATCGCCCCCACTTGTTGTGTTCTATCGGTTAATTTACAGTGATGAATATTGGAAATTCAAGTGATATTTTCCATATTCTATTTCGTAAACCATATAAATAATAATGATAATGATGCTTCTAATAATTAAAATAATGCAAATAAACCCTCTAATTCCTTTTTCATTCCATAAAGGAAAGAGTGGCAATCTCTTAGCTCTACAGTATGTTTTTGGAAATCGGTTCGTAGCCTCTTCATCTCTGAACAACATCGTTGAAGTTGAGTCATTCCAGTATCGTGCTACTGGAAAGGAATAAATAGTAGTTTGAATTAAGAAATATTACTTCTGAGAGCAATTCTTCATAATCCAAACTACTATTTATTTTTACGTCTTTGTGTGTGTTCTGTATATGTTAATTTAGGTTAAAACTCAAACTTATAGCAACATAATTATTTAATCGCTCATCATATTAGGACAGTTTGCTTAAGAAAAACGTTAAGAATTTTCTAAAATCCTTAAAGAATTTTAAAAATCAAATATTAAAAAAATTATTGCAAATAAAACATAATATAGGAATATCCCGTTATAACAATGAAATGTATTATTCAGTTCTTTTTAAACTATTGAATGGATAGCTTTTTTTTTTCTTCTAAATAATGATTTAAATGAACGATGAAATTCTTCAGGCCCCACCAAACTGACCAAAATATGGTCACTTCATACTGCTTGTTCTCAATGATTTATCACGATACAGCAACATTGAGCAAAGTCCCATGTTGAAGATTTCTAACTCTACACCAGAGCTGACCGTTAGATCCACTACTTTCCTCTGTCGGCGTGAGGTTTGTTTCTCCCGTTACAAAGCATTACCCAGATATATTAAATAGACTATTTATGCTTTTTTAAAATAACTAATTTCTAGTACAAGAGATGTATTAGTGTGGGTTTTTCCTTACAAACATGTAGATAATTGCAAATATGCTGATTTTTTTATGGTTGATTTTAAGCAATTCAACCATTTTTATCAAGTATACTTCTGAGGTTAACATGCCGTAAGTAACATAGATTTATGATATTGTCATGCGAGTGGGTAAAGAAATAGTCTGCGAAGTGCACTAAAAACGATTCCTTCCTTATTATGAACTAAATAGTCCCAAAAATGAGACAATGAGACCGATATATCATCTCTGTTCTAGAGAGACCAAATGTTTTGGAATAAACTGCATATCGAGTAAAATATAATAAAATTCTCTTATATAGGCTTCGCGGGAGACTTAAGTTGGCATTATCAAGGTACCGAAAACGTACAGTATACTATTAACTAAAGCACATAATGATATGTCCTATAGATAAGGGTATCGCGTGCTTGAAGTTGAAGAGTCTGCGTAGTTCCCCTCTACGTGGAGAGTAGACTTTGTGCGTGTATTGCCAAATGAGATGAACATTTATCAAAGCTGTCTTCCAGATCTTGTTCACAATAAGACTTTCTACTCGATCAGAATTATTAAACGTTAGAGGATTTTCACTGCTTCTAGAGAATCTTTGGAATTTAAATCAGCATCTGTGCAGCAAGTTGGTTTTCATTAGTTTAAAGGCATAAAATGATAAAATTCAGTGAAATAATTTCTGTTAGCCCACATTTTTCGTATTGTTCATTCTTTGGCATTGCATCTTTCTTATAAAATGGTACATATATTACATCAATGGTAGTCTGGTACTCTGGAGATAGACAGGAAGTTAAAGAAAAATAACGCAGTTTGTCACTACATTTGAAGATTTGCAGATTATGACTTTTAGGAAACATAAAAGTAGGGCGAATCTCCCTCAATAGACAGAAAGAGGGAATGTGAAGGAAAAATTAAAAATGCTTCGTGTGTTTGTACCTGAAAAGTGATGGAGGTTGAATAGCTGTCTCTCGTGTGATCAGGTAACAGTGCTCAGAGAAAAAGTAAGGCCTTAAGCAAAAGAGAAAACCTGATTTCTTGGATACTGAGAAAGCAATATTTGTAATATGTTTATTCCAAGAAAGTCGGTAGGCTATATTTTTCCCAAAAAGAGAAACCTCACTGTCCATATATCAGAATTTTAACAAGAATAAGAACTGAAAGAAAATAGTGTGTTGCGAGAAATAAGACAAATTTCACTAGTATTGGAATTAACTACGTTATCATAACCCCATTGAAAGATCGAATAAGAAGGTTTAGAGAAATCACAATTTTGGATTATAGAAGTAATTAAAATCCTGCAAGTTTTATTGATTTGTATGTCATAAGGTTTGTCAAATGAGACAGTAAAGTGAAGTGCGGTATATCATTACCAAAACTGGATTTTCTGGATTGACTGGATTTTCCCTCATCCGGAGCGGATCATTGATGAGAGACGTGAAATTATGGTGGAATGTGGAAGGAATGTTTTCGTATGACGTGTGATGTTTCATTGATGAGCTCAGCGCAGTTCTTTGGATCAGAATATTGTAAACAACCATCAACTAAGGAAAATGAATTAAAGATATTGAGATCTCTTATAAAGTCAAACAACATATTGGCATGAGTGGTTGGTGAGTGTAGCTCATTGGAAAAAGAAATCAATATTAGACTGCGATATGAATTGCCTGCGCAACAAACATTTAATATATACTTAAGAGGGTAAGAATTGAGGAGGAGATCAAATGTGTGGAGATTGATTAGATTTCTTTGATATTCTGGTAAGCAATTGAACCGGTTTTGCTTCAGTATTTCTACCTGTTGTAACAGTGCAGTTGAAAAGACCAGGTAGTTGCAATATTGAACATTAAAATGAACTCTTTCCCGAATAAATTCAACGCTTAAAGAAAGCAATTGAAAGCCTTCAGAATGACTGCGGAATTAGGAGAGCGATAGGGAGAGAGTAAATTAACTTGATGTAATGAGGCAGAGATATTTTTAACCATAGCCAATCAAAAAGAGCAGATTCTATGTAGGAAACTCATTGATATGACATACATATTATATTTTAAAAAAATGCTGCCTTGAGACGAAAATAGTCACAGATAGTTTCATTGGAAAAACTAAGAGACAAGTAGTGCTCAGAAATCTAAAATTTGCATTTCTGCTTTAAAATGTATGTGTTGTTTTGAAGATTTGTAAATAGAAATGAACAATATTGGGTTTGGAGCTAAGACTGTGTATATTTGTGAAGTACATCTGGAGAGTTTTAGAAATTTTCTTTTCTCCCATGTAAACTTTTTCTCTTGGATTGACCTTCATGTTGCTGATAAAGTTAATATGAAATTAGGAGGAGCATGAAAAATGCAGTAACAAATTCTTTACTATGCCATGCACCTCAACCTTCTGTAAATTGTGCCTTTTGCAGGTATTCTCCCCACATACATTCGTTCTCCTTCCTCTGCTTCTGGTAGAATAGTGGCATCAAGATTATTCGCTACCTATCTGAAAGCCTCCAAACTGATAAGATTTTAGCGTCGCCATTATGTTCGATCCAGTAATCTAGCAGCTGTTGGAAAAATAGCCATTTCATACTCAAATCTGCTTTAGAAAAAGTTGTGTCCTGATGTTATTACTAAGAAAACATCACTCGTCACGCATGGTGGAAGAAATAAGGACAAACTAAATCAGGTCATTCCATTATTGCCCAAGCAAGGTTAACTTTAAGCTTTCAAGAAGAAAAGTGGTGGTATTTCCTAGAACAATGAAGATTATCCACACCTAGTGCTTTTTAATTGTTTTAAGACAACAGAGCTGTATATTATACCTAATTATGCACCTAAATCAAGTTTTTTACTCTCGAGTATAAGAATCCAACGCTGACATTTCGAACTGATCGCATACTTAGTAATTGGATGTAACTCATTACTGCGTCCACAGTTTGTCTTCTGCAGATTTGATTCATAAAGCCTTGGGATGGTTGGATAATTAGTTTTAATTTTGAGGTAACCTAGAATAATTAAGTAATTGTTTATATGAAAAACAAAATCTCGAAAATATTTTGAGTTCCGACTTACATCACATCAATTCCGCCAAACTTTTTAACTTTTAATTTGAATGAAAATCCTGTTTAATGTTCTGCTCAGTTTGGTTTCAGAATTATATTTTAGTAGTTTAGAATATTTTTAAATATGTTTTCAGAAATTTACTATTTAGAGTTTTGTTTTATCTTTAAAAGAACTGAAGCCAAATTATGCTTCGTGTTTGAAACGTTATCATGTTTCAATCACGAATCTTTACAGCAGATTATTCTTTACAATTTCTGTCATTTATTTGGCATGTTTTTATTTGCATTCTATTTGCTAATTTAATAACGTCCTCTTTTTTTGCGATTTTTTTTGACATAAATGTCAGACTTAGTTCATATTATACTTATAAAGAGGTTGATAGTGGTTTTGCTGCTAATTTAATCACAGTGATGCTTCAGCCTTTGCTCTAAGCGGTGAATTAATCACTGTTGATTTACCTACCAGAGAACTAGATAATCATTGTACTCTCCTAATACATTTGATCTTTCCCTTGCCGACACTCCCCACTCAATTCTCATCACCGTGAATGTGAGCGCTCCTCTAGGTAAATCAGATCAAACTTTGTGCTATGGAACGTCATTTAGACAGTCTACTGAAATGATTCCTGCTTTAATTAAGTTCACCCTTCATCATTCCACTGAGCATTATCTGACTTGTAGTTCTCCAACAAATGTCAGCGTACAAGTTAAAAAACTCGACATGTTTAAAATACAAATCAGATGAATAGTCAAAATCAAAAAGTTGACTCATTGTATATTTGAACATCTTGTCGGCCCTTTCATTTCTTTTAGATTCTGGTACTCCAACTGCAGCATCACCTAAAGATAAGGACGATCTCCCGGAGGCATTCTTCTCAAGCAATTCCTATGCACCCCAACAAATCTTTTCAAAAATTCAAACGTGATATTAATACATTTTTTTCCTATATTTTCACGCTTATGTTTGAACATATCATGAAAATCATTATCCTTTCGCTATTCTAAACATATTAGGAATTGAAAACAGACCTTGAAAAAAAATTGTTTAAAACAACGTATTATTGCAAGAATTGTACAGTGCATTCAAGTATGCAACGAATGTTGTATCACTTGTTCATCTTTCTGAACTGTTCAGATACACTTTTAGTGTTTAATTTTGTTTGATATGAACGCATGCTCAATTGTAAGAATTGAGATGTTATCTTGGTACGTTGATAAGAATAATAAATATAATTAATTCTGTTATAGAAAAGTATTAAAAATACTTTTTTCAATTATCATTCTTGTAAATACAGCAGAATTTATTTGCTGTCCAAATTTTCGGCAATCGATAAAATGATTTAATCTTCTACATAGCATGACCACTAGTATTTATTTACGTCCGCATTTCCTTATCTTTCTACTCAGTGATGTTCGACAAACCTTGATGAATCATTTCTATGGGAAGTAGAGTCTTTTTCTACGCAAGAACACGAATTTCGTATCTTTCCGCAGGCATCTCATGCAAGCTTTCTACTTTAGGAAGTATTCATGCCACGAAAAACCAATATCGGTGATTCGTTCGGAAGACAGTAATTGCCGCTGGAGTTATCTTAATGTTCGTTTTAGATTAAGTTAAACATTCCTTTACATTGTCAAGATTGAGTAGCGGAGAAATAAATGCTACACTGAATACCATTTAAAGTTATTCAAGTTATTCAAAAATGTATTGAAAGATAAAGGTAAAAAGAATAAAATGAAACATAATTGCTTTTCTGTGTTACGAATAGTGATTTTCGATATAACTTGTAATACTATGTTTTCAGTAATTTAGTGTATTAATAAACAAAGTTCTGGGTGTAGGTTGGTGGATATAGAGTACATGAAAGGAGAATGTAGTCGTTATCAATAATTTATGAAAAATTGTAACTTGTCTTAAAATATCATCACAAATTGTATCGGAATTTAAAACAAAATACAAGTGATGCTTGCCTTTACAGCAGACGTTGATGTGTTCCAAAAGATGAACAAAGTTTTAACAAATTAAGATAGGAAACTAAGTTTCATTTTGAAACGCTATAAACAAGAAGTTCCTCTCAAAGATAACTAGAGAAAACTTATTTTCCTGAACAGCTTCCACATCGCCCTACTTCCACATAAGCAAGTACACCTTCATTGGGATCATTAATAAATATACTCACATCAAGCGGCCACCTAATGATCCTGCTGATTTCCTGTTTCCCATACTTTATGAACTTTTCACACTTCCCCTTTTGTAATCTTCACTTATGGTATTCATATTTACGTTCTAACTAATCGCATTTAGTTTTTTTTTTATTTTCTATAATCATCGCTTCTTTGACGTATTTCTTCCTCTGGTTCTTGTTAATCATAAATTTAAATATATTTTTTAATATCACATTTTAGATTGCCAGGCTGCGATACCGAGTAAAGAACGCTTCCTTGATGTAATTGATACGACAACTGCCAGTTGGAAACCTCTGAAAATTCTTTTTCTTGAGAAAGGAAGGAATTTTCTACGCGATTTCAAGAAAGAGTGAGTTAATTGCTTTCAGGCAGGAGTTGATTTAGAAGAGATTTCTTTTTTTTTTCCCTCCAGAACAAAACAGACGTCTGAAGAAAACAAAACTAAGAGACCTAACAAAGGATGGAGATGGAATATGCAATGCTTTGTTCTATTATATTAGAATAAAGCTTTGCATATTCGAATTTAAATAAAAGAGCATAAGTTGATAGAAACAGGCCGCCTATTCTTGAGAAGTGCTGGAGAAATAACTAATAAAATGATTAAGCCTAATCAAGTAAGGCTCTTTAATAACTTTCATAGAAGAGCATTGTTTTTCTCTTTCTTTATCATCTTCAGTTAATAGATTTTATTTTCTTTCATTCATATGGCCTACATTGCCCAATCGAAAAAATTGCACATACCTTAGATTGGAAAGACCTTGGCTGAAATCCTGTATAGCATGCAAAGGACATTTATAAGCGCTTTCATTTAAATGTGAATTAAATTACCGTATTTTCTTGTATAAGACGCACCCAAGAAATTTAATACAATTTTCTGGAAAAACCCTAAACTTTAAACCATTTCAAAATTGTAATTTTTTCGATGTTGAATCACATATTTATGAAAATAAATAATTTTGTCTTCATATTCTTTTGGCATTTTTTGACTGATTTTTGTTTTTGTACGCATACAAAGTACACTGCGTTTCATGAAACGGTAACACCATGACGCACCACCTTTAAAATCTTCAATGTTACGCTCACAGGCTACTTTGGCTGCATGTGTACGAACCATTTTTGTTGAAATGGCAATGCCATTTTGCCGATTTTCTTGCACCCATTTCAAAACTTCGGTCTCTAGTTCTGGCCACTTCGCAATTTTTCCACGTTCCGCGCGCTTTTCATTACGCAAATTGTACAAAATCTCCTTCTGACCACGCCAAGTTCTAATCATTTTTTCTGTAGGCAGAGGTCCAAAATGTCTTTCAGCTTCCCTATTCCCGTGTTCTTCGGCATATTTTACAACCTGCAATTTCTAACTTGAAGAATATGAATGTCGCCTGTTTTTTTCCATCACTAAAATCTACAGGGAAATATCAAACTGAACACAAAATATCTCAACGCAGTCAACTCAATACTGATAAACATCGATAACTGATTAGTCGGATAAGATATTATGAAACTCGAATAGGGACTCCCCGTTCTTAGCCAATGACGCGCTAGAAGTCACGTGAAGGTCACGCATCAATTTGATTGCACCATTAACCGCCTACAAAGATCTTGGAACATAAAAGGGAGTGCGTATGACTTTGAAAAGAGGAAAGAATCTTTACCTTCATTATATAAGACGCACCCCATTTTTAAGATGAATTTTTAAGGTAAAAAAAGTGCGTCTTATACACCGGAAAATACGGTACTTAAGCAACCAGATACATTCGCTTCATGTAGAGTAATTCTAAAACAATAACAACTTTCTGGTTTCCATTTCTTCTATAAATGTTAATAGGTTGTTAAAATTGAACTTTCTTTATAAATATGTCATTTAACTATAATTTGTTCTATTCCCAAATATCATTACCATTTGTTGATAATTATTGTTTGTAACACAAAAGCAATAATGGGATTTTTATGTTAGTAAACGTTAATGTTTTTTGCTGTGTGGAAATTCTGTTTTCATGTAGCAAGCTGACATTCGTACGACAAATGAACTGCGTTTAATTTCATTTCATGCGGAAAATACCATTAAGCAGAGAAAGAAACGTAGTCACAACCACAGTATCTCATTGTGTACGTTAGCATATTTGATTACACACACACACACACACACACACACACACACACACACACACACACACACACACACACACACACACACACACACACACACACACACACACACACAAAGGCCTTGAGAAAAAGGAAACAGTCGCTTTCATTCCCTGCTCTCATTATTCTGTGGTTTCATTAAATCGCATCAGACATCGGCCTTATCTAGATCAAGGGTCGTCAACCGCACAAACATGGGAGAGCCTTAACAAATTACTTTTACGAATTCACGTTATTATTTGCTATGCATCTAATACAGACTTAACTCGATCAGGGTAACTGCAAAAATGAAAATAGCTCATTCTTTTTTTAAAAGGTTAACGACCTCTGCACTAAATAGATCGTCCAATAATGCATTTTCATAAGAATAAAACACGATATTATACTGCTGATATGGTTCTCTTGAAATATGATTTTATGAGGAGAAATGAATCTACGAGGATGAATATTTATTATAATGATGAGTAAATAATTTTAATACATATTTATAGTTTTTTTTTTCATGTTTTTATATTACAAAATATATCACACAGTCCTACAGTATACAGCAATTGTTTTCGTAGTTAGCACTGGGAAAGAAATTCGCTGTAGATGAAAATTCATAAAATATCAGAAGACGTTGCTTCCTTTATACATTACGACTGAATGATGACTGACAATTTTTAAATTGTATTGTAATGCGAATTAAAATCGGAATGATTGACTACTCTGTCCAGCTGATGTAAAGCTGGACAGAGTAGTCAATCATTCCGATGATCTAAGTTTCTTTGCACGGATTTAAAACATGGAAGAGTGAAAAGGAAAAAGGAAATGTCGTTTAAAATTTAATGCGAAGAAATGCAAATATATTCAGCTCTATAAGAAGATATATTAGATGAACGAGTTGAAAGACATACTTTAGAAACATTTAATAAATACACAACGAATTTAAGTCCAGGAATCATGTAAGACAGCTAGGGCTCACTAGATTGTAGGATTATTTAAAAAAAAGCTTCACCTATGGGAGAATTTTCTTTCATAATGATTCCATTATACAAATGTTTAGTCAGACTAATATTGGATTTAGTCTGCCGTCTTTATTCACTCATCTTGGTGAGCGAGTAATGGATATCAAGAAAGTCGAGGGTATTCAGACGTCGGATTGACTAAGTGTGCAGGAGGACTGTATTGATAGTTATGAAAAACGGTTGGTCAGTCGCAATCGGATGAATTTATCTATGAGAAAAGGAGAAAAGATTTAACTGGAGTTTATATGTTAGTTTATGGCATTTTTAGGATAGCGATTTGCTTTATTTGTCTGAATCAGGCTCTGCTAGAGGTCATAATAAGAATATAGTAAAGAAGAGAGTTAAAATATACAAAGTTCGTTTTTTATTGTAGGATAGAAAATATGTGGAATGTTATATATAAGCGGTGAATTATGTAACTTTGAGATAGAATTAGACAACGGTATTATAGCATGGGTTAATTAAAATTTATTTATAGTGATTATCCTGTGTAGCTCAGTGGATGTGGCGTTTGCCAACCACGGCGCTTGGCCGCACGAAGGAAGACTTGGTTTCGAGTCTAGTCGGCGACTAGAGGAAATTTTTCTAAGCCTTTTTTCGACCGGTTCCCGAGTTAGTCGATCTCTGGCACGGGCAAGCAGGTTTTCCCTCCCGGAAACTCGGGTTTTTCGTCCTGTAAACTCAAGAAAATCGACCATAGAACCCACATTATTTCAGACATTAAATATATTGTGTTAGGGTTAGGGACCACGAGATGGCGGCACATTTGAGCCGTCTCTCTTCACTGAGTACCGCTTATTTAGTGATAGCCTTGGGCCATCTATCTCTGATTGGTACCAGTGGAGATTGAACTGCCCACTCAGTCTCCAAAAGTTAGATAGGGCTAAATGGCCTCGCCTACTCCCCGTATACGGAAATAAAAAGGCGTTAGCTGATATATATGATATATCTAATTTGGCAATGTTGAGCCTGTCGGTATTGTTTTTTTTTGTATGTTGTGTGTGTGTGTGTGTGTGTGTGTGTGTAGGGGGAATAAAGTAACTGTCAGTGAGATCAGTGAGAGAATGAATTGAACCACAGGTGTAGTAATTCAATACACAGCTCTAACCACTTTTTTGTTCGCACTGAGTTCGTGGGTTCGAACTGTGGTGATGGAATTAGTGGTGGTGATTGTTGTTTCCGACAATTGTTTCTGACCCTAGGTGAGATTTTTTACAGGGTATTTAACCATTGCTTCCTCTCCCCATTTTATCCGTACTCAGGACGGGCATAATAGCTGGGACGTATTCATGACTGTATCCGTGTGTGTTCACGGGGACGATTTGTCTGCTCTGGGGGACGAAAAACCCGAGTTTCAGGGTGAAAAAAACCCTACCTCTGTATCAGACCGGCTAACTCACCTTTCGTCAAAAGAGACCGAATAAAGGTTCCTCATGTCACTGAAGGGAATCGAACCCAAGTTTTTCCGACCAAAGGGCGTCGTCTATACTGACTGAGCTGCGAAGGCTCTAGGAGAAGTACCTTCTGGTTTTGTCTTCAAAAACATAAAACTGAATTTGAACACATTTGGTAATAGTTACATGTATATTTTGGTATAAGATAAGAATTTGGGTAATTCTCAAAGTTCGTGCTGTTGCCATCTTACATAAGCATAAATCATTTGGG
The DNA here is from genome assembly GCF_054136105.1 of Typopeltis vanoorti. NCBI lineage: Eukaryota > Metazoa > Arthropoda > Arachnida > Uropygi > Thelyphonidae > Typopeltis > Typopeltis vanoorti. The sequence continues at coordinate 69,748,940 of NC_143550.1, read as the reverse complement.
TCGAAAATAATAAACATAATAAACGTAAGTATTAATTAACGTTAATTTTCTCACGATTCTGTAGTCAGATTGGTAGATGATAATTCGATAAAATTAATTTTTACAAATCTTGATTCATATTTACAAGAATTACTACATTTATTTGTGTTCTTACATTAAATAACATGAACAGTTACAATATCATCAGTTATGGGCAGAAAACATTAGGTGATTGGCTTTCTTAAAATAATAAAAAAATACTATCAGAAATTTTATATGTTATAATTCAAAATACGAAGACTTGCAAAAGTGCAAAACTAAAATTACTGACCCAGGCGCAAATTATTCATTGCCCACTCCAAATTCAATCCACCATTTGTCTATTTCTTACTTACTATCTTTAAGCATAATATGCAGAATAACATAATTCCTTCACAAGTCGCTACGATCTATTACAGATATATAAAATGATCATGATTAAATAACCATGGCTATCAACCAGATATTTCAGTGAAGCAGTTGTAGTCTGGCTGTACGATATGAAGGTGCTAAAGCAAGCATTGTATGGTTGTTCATTTGAAGAAACTCAACTGTAGATGAAATAAAAGCACACTGGTTAGAAAAGTACCGAATTCTATCATTTTGATCTGAAGTGAATCTCATGAATAACCTGAGGTCCATCACCGGCTTCATATGTAGTTTTGATGATTGTAATATCCCTAACAGACAGGATAATTTAATGTAGCAAATGCAGCCAACTTGAATCTTGCAGCCTATGAGATAATGCAGTTAAGATTATTGATCATGAACATCTCAGCTTGAAAATTTTCTCTAAACCTTAAACGGCGTTTAGTGTGTTGTGTTTTGGCTTCGCCGAGTTTAATGGTACTTACCGAAGGTTTGTTGCATGGGGTACAAAGTGGAGCTGTTATCACCATGGATACGACTTCGCAAGAGGTTTCGTTTCTTGATAGAGTGTTGAGTGACGCCTCGGGGGAGACATAACACAGTCCGTTCCCAAGCGACACGTTTTAATCATCGACGGAAAGATGTTCGACTCATACACCCTGATACTGAGCCAGAAATTTCTTAAGCGTGACGTTAAATGTCATACTATTCATTAATCTTGCCGTCTTTAAAACTAAATATTTTTTTTTCTGAATTTGTTGATGTAAACATAAAAGTTTCGAAAACCCATTTCCTTGTCTCATGGATATCATCAGTCAAAAAATTCTTTCATTAGACAAACTTTTCAAGTGTTCTGGAAAACTAGTTTTGAACTATAAAGCATGTCATATATATATAAGCATTGTTTATTCGTTTTATAAATTAAGAAGGATCTGACATCACATCCGTTTTTGCGCTAGCGCATTGTTTTGAATTTCTGGGGTACCATATGATGTTATAACAACAGAATTACAGCTTCATTATTTTCCTAGCGTTTTAAATATTTCTGCTTGTTATAGGAATATTCTGTTTCTGAGAAATGATACCGTGACTATTCGTCATCAAGAACAAGAAGCGACAGATGTTTTGACAAGAGTCTATTGCTAGATCGCCGACTCTTACCTTTTTTGTTCTTCGCGACCTAATTGCGTACTAGCGCCAAATTGCTTATCACCTAATAGAGTTGCGCAGTAGAGTGCCTAACTCGGTACATGAATAAAACGTGAGTTAATGTCCAAAATACCGCTAAATTCCCGAAAAAATGGCAAAGGTGGCGCTGTATGGTCGTGATTATTAATTTCTCGTTATCTGTCAAGCTAGATTTTTGTCGATTCTTTTGATGGGATATCACTGAAAATTTTATACATATAGTTCACTAACATGGACAGAATGAACATATATTTTGATCGAGATCGGATTAATATTTCTGTAGACATCAAGAGAAAACATGTCAAAATAACAGTTAAGGGGTGAAAAATAGATTACACTTCGATATTTTTTATTTGAATCAAAACAACGAAGGTTTTATATTTATAGTATAGCAAGAACAGGCTAAGCGTAAAAATGGAACTAAGATTAGAAATTAAACGTTATACATTTTCAAGACAATTCGACCCTTCAGTAAACTGTACAAACACCCATGATTGCAGTGGGATTTTACCCAAGACTAACTGGCTGGAAGGAAGTGCTATCTTATCAACTAACCAAGCCTGAAAAATATCATTAACAATATCAAATATCATTACCGAAAACAGGTATTTAAAGACTTAGTTATAGCTTAAACGAAATAATTTATCATCAAACCAAGTTTAATATGGCAGGAGCGTTTTCATTGATGCAACCGCATTTTCTCCCCTGCCACTAAACTTTGGAGCTTTAAAACTTCATAAAGACCGTATTTAGCTAGGCTATCCGACTCTCATAAAAAGCAACACTATTTCATGAAGCCTAGCTATTCATCCTTTCAAAGTGCTGTCACTAAAGATCACAGCAAATGTGCTCTGTGTTCTCCTCTGTATATTTATTGTCGTAAAGTGTTCAAGAAGGAAAGCAATATTCTATAGGATTCCTGACCAGCGCACGATACTGGAATAGCAGGATTTCAGAATAACATCTTTCAGGCTAATATTTGATGAAATTCTGTAATTAGCTGCTATTCATCGGGATCATATTTTCTCCTAATATTTTTCATTAATACATTAACATCGATAAAAAATGTAATTCAATGTAACTCGTTGATGCAGAACTCTGCTCAAAATAAGATATTTTCTTAAGTAAACTGCGCATGATAAAACAATATGGATGCTGTTTTATTTATTTATTTATTCAGTGCGTACAGTTATGTTAAAATCACTCGCTTGTACCCAAAAATAAATTTCTGTTCTATCAGTGTTATCAAAGCATTGGAATTACGTACCATAACAGATTTCGAACTTGAAGACATGAACTCTCCATAACGTCAATAGTTTTAAAACAATGCATACCGGTATTTATAAGACAGATTTCGCTCGATGCTTATATGCCACTGCTATAAAAAAAATTCCTGATTGCCAACAAAATGTATCAAAAGTTAATAGTAGACACAATCTCTTTTCTTTATTTTCCCTTTACATTTTTCCCCTTTCCCAATAATATTGGTGGTACTGAACTAACTTTTCGACTAGGACGAAGCAAACAAGAGCCATTTATTTCATGCTATAGATTAAGGTAGAAAACTAGTGAATGCAAAGGCCACACTCACATTTATAGAGAAAAGTCACGTCTTATAGATTTTCTTATTATTTTTAGAGAATATATAATCCAAGCATTTTTTTTTTTACTTTGCTTCAGTAATCATAGAACAAGACTGCAATACTGGATGTATTAATACTTTAGTCAGTCCTTTCTTCAACGCGCCGTTCTGCAGAATCGGAAGTGCCTGCTGCATGAGACTAAATAACGATCCTGCCTATGATTTAATGCAAAAAAAGTAATAAAGAAACACATAAGCAACTTCGTGGAATATTTATAAACTTGCCTATAAACCTAATAATTATTCTTGTGATTTTTATCTCTTCGATTATTAATATCGGGTTGATAGTAAAAGATACTTCAATTTCCAGCTCCTACTTCTCTTCTTAAAATGGACAATTTTTTAACACGTGTACTTAAGAAAATGAACAATTTTCTAAGAAAATAATTAATGTCAAGTTTGTCAGAGAAGTCATTAATATAGGACGTTTGTGATAATAAAATACGATATAACAGGACGCGACTAAAAAATATACTTAAAAAAGTAGTCGATTGGATATAATCCAACTAATCATAATTTTTGATATTTACTTTAATTTGTGTACTTCATACGATACAAAACGAATTCATTTGCATATCTCGTTTATTAATTCTAAATTGGCTACCGAAGCGTGATAATAAGTTCGCCGGAGGTAATTATTTAGAAATGCAGTAGTATTAATGCAATATCTATTTTCATGCGTGATTTATGCAAATGATTAATCTATGAGTTGACAGATAGGCTACTTTCTGAAAACGAGATTCCATCATCGTTTTCCTTCCTAGAAGTAACGTGTAAATGATAAACATTTCTTCGCTTCTGAAAATTACCGCTAATACGAAAGAATATTTAATTAATACACTAATTAATTTTTGCGTTTTCCACATCTGAGGTCCTATTTAGTGCTTAAGATGACTTAACTATTAGAATATATTTATTTTCCCTGATGTGCATGTCTCTCTGAGATATTCGTTGGGTGTTATCATTACTCCCGTCGACATTTGTAATGATACGTTGTAATACTCTGCTAATGGAGGTTATCAGTTACAAAAAAATGCTGAGTTTATCACCATATTTATTTAGCTTTTGCCGATCATAGGCAAATATTATTAATGACCACAGGGCATTGCGGTTAGTAATTCCAGTAGTTTGTTTTATGAAAAACTAATTCTAATATTCTGATTATTGTTCTATTTTATTCTAACATAAAGAACAAATTTTAAAAAAGTTTGTTGTTCTTTACCTTGCAATGAAAGATGATTTAGAGTTCACTTGAAATAAAATCGGAGTTGAATATTGTTGCATCTTTCGTCTTGATACGAAAGAATAATTAGTTAATACACTAACTAATTTTTGCGTTTTCCATATCTGAGGTCCTATTTAGTGTTCAAGATGACTTAGATCAACTCACCTAAAGTAGAGTTGATCATATCTCCTCCTTGATAAATATCAAACCTTCACTATTTTTCAGCATTTCCTCATCATCACCTTTTTTTGAAAACCACAAAACATCAGGCCAATTCAAAGAACAGCAGAAACCAATATTAGTGGAAGCCGTATCATATAAAAATGCTAAGAAAATGTTTAGCTATTAAAAACACGGTACGAACATTTTATTTTTGTTATATATTTTTAAACTCCTAAATAAGTTGCTATCATTTTCCATATCTAGAATGGATCCCATTCTTTTAGGAAAGAAACAAGCTTACAAAATATATTTATTAACACAAGTCATCTGGTACTTCTTTGGAAATACGCGGGTCATTTCAAACGTTCTGCACAATATGCATGCGCGGGATGTAGTCATAATTCCCGCCCTTATGTCAGTTGTAAACGAAACTAAGTAAACGCCTTTTATGTTCTTTTTCTGTTTCTATTGTTCGTGTACTCAGTTTGGATATTGTGCAATAGCAACTTCATTGCGTCATTTGCTGATTCTCTGATAACTGCAGTTCTTTCATCATGTTCTGCATCTGCAGAATATGCATACGTATTGCGAATACATTCATGCTACACCTCCAAATTTGAAGCAATATTAAACCAGAGTTGCAGACCATCAGCAACCATCAAGCTAGAGCTTGGCGGTTGCTGATGCTCCCAGAATGAGCGATAACTGACCTCCCCCCCCCCACACACACACAAAGAGAGATGAGCTGCCGCCTAGAAACCACCACAGTGCAATACTCACTAAGATGGGAAAATCCAAACACAATCTCAGAAATTGGAGTTATAAGAAAGATTCAGATCTCCGCAATTATGATGGACAGAAACCTGTGGACACCTTTTGATATGCTTAGCTGGATCTACAAGCTTTTTAGTACAGCCCTTATGATGTGAGCTATACCAAAAAGCTGGTATTTGAATATTCATATTCTCTCTTAATTTGAACATCTAAATTTCAACATTCATTTTCTTTCTTTCTTTTCCTTCTTGGTTTAGTTTAAACTAAATTGGAAATTTATGCCAAGTATAAGTTGAAAAGCGATGTCTGTACCTTACTTTTTTATCATGCAAACAACTCCTGTAAAGTATTTACCTTTTAAAGCAACAAAATCTGCAAACAATCCAGAATCAATATTCGCTTCGAACTGCCAACTCGATTATTCGATTTACTGACGTCCAATTTTTTGCTGATGTCCTTAAGCAGCAACAACGGAAATCACATTTTTAAAAGTGTTGCCTTCAAACGAAGATTTATTTTCAATTTATTTTGGAAGAACACACTAACATTTTCACTAGCATTACAGTTGTTTCTATGGTTATTTTTAACAAACAAATCAGAAGAAGAAAAGAAAATGCGATGTGTGTTCAATGGCACTGTAATTTGATTACACGGATGGTAATTCAATAGAATATAGATCTAAAAGACAGTTGCCTTATCTAAAAGTAAATAAAATTGTTAAACTCATTTTGTTTAAATGTTTATGGAGATGTTTTCACTGATGAAAAAACATCGTAAGGAATGTTGCCCATTCCCATAAAACAATTTGTTGAAGCAAAGTTGTTCTAAGTTTCTGACTAGCTCTTAATACGTCCAACTTTTAACGACCGCATAAAAACAAATTAGGAGCAGTTAAGTTGGATGACCTTTCAGGACGATGAATATTGCTACATTTGATTAAATAACCCATGGACCAATCGAAAAAAGTAATTGGTCTGAGATAGAGTACACAGAGTTTAAATTTTGTGAGTAAATTCAAACAAGAGGAAAAAAACTGCTTTAAAGTATTAACATGACGCAATGCAGAGAATGATGTATATCTCTGCCATGTAAGTAGAGCATAACGGGTTAGTGCAACAGACTATTATACGAAATGGTTATTATCTCAATTTCTACAAGATATTTCTAACCTTAAATGTGCAGTTTTTTATCGTTACGTGTATTTAAATATTATCGAGTTTCCTCAGTCATGAAAACGGATGTCACTAAAGTACAAGGCGCGTCCAGAGAGTAAGGTCCATTCACAATTTACGGCCAAATAAGATATGGGAGGGTGGAAGGTGGTTGCGCATAGGTTGTAGCACAGAGTGACTCATTAGCTAGCTGTCGACCACTCTTTCTCTGAGTTATAGTATACAGTATCTTCTACGAATAATTTATACTGAGTGCTGTACTAAAATTTCCCGTCAGTTGTGAGGTTTGTGGTGTGATACGGTTTTTGTGGGCCAAAAACAACAGTGCTGCAGAAATTCACCGACTGTGTAAGGTTTATGGGTATAAGGTAATGAATAACAATAAGGTTAGGCAGTGGTGTCGTTTGTTTAAAGAAGGGGGAAACAATGTTTATGATGAAGAGCGCAGTGGTCTGCCAAGTGTGGTGACAGATTTGGTGGAACGAGTTAACACGAAAATTCGTGAGAATCGTAATTTCATAATTTTCTTTCTCTTGAACTTTCTCTTGAATTCCAGGAATTTTCACGCTCAGTCATTCATGAAATTGTACAGAAAAGCTGGGATATAAGAAATTGTGTGCCAGATGGGTTCCAAAAATTCTGACCGATGCTCATAAACAGCAACGAGTGGAATTAACTCAAAAATGTTTGGAGCCTTACGAAAATTAACTTTTTTCTCGTATCGTAACTGGTGACGAAACATGGATTTCGACACAAACGTGGAGTCAAAACAAAAATCAATGCAGTGGCGCCATTCATCATTTCCGAAAAACAAAACAAAACTCAAACAGGCACCGCCGGTTAAAAAAAAAAAAAAAAAAAAAAGATGGCCACTGTCTACAGGGATCAAAAAAAATCTCGTCATTTTTCTTTTGCGAGGCACAATTAATGTTAATGAGTATTGTGAAACGCTGAAGAAACTAAGACGAGCAATTCAGCAACTTCAGAAGTGTGGATGAGAACTTTTCGACTACCCACCCGACAGTCCCGACCTCGTGCCTGGCAAATATCTCTTGTTCCCTCATATGAAGCAATGGTTCCCATCTCAGCGCTTTGAAGAAGACGAGGAACTGAACGCGTCTCGTATCCTTTCCTTGACACACCACAAGAGATTGTTATCCAAAGTACACGGGCAAATGGTTGTGAATAGGAACACAATATACCGTAAACTGGAGAACGGTTATGGATTACTATTTCCGTTCTTTACCTCATGTGACAACCTTCTACTGTTTTTATTTGATTTTTATTTTATGGCAGGTACTGTTGTTCGAACCTCCTGCATAACAGAATTCATTAGCTAAAAGGCTACATCCGAGAGAAAATTTCATTCAAATATATTATAGTAGTTTTGAATACGCCAATCGATCCGTGAATCATTCAAAAATAGAACTATCAAAAATAATGCTAAAATGTTTCTTCTGTTTTATATCCAAGAAATAAATATGAAGCAGGATCCAACCTAATTCTATCAAAATATATGGTAAGAGAGCTGGTAGAAGAAAATAATTCCGCTTTCTGAAAATCATTACGAACAACAGATATTCAGAAAGAATGTCCGAGAAAACAACGATGATTCAGTTATCTTTTCAAAAAGGAAGCAAAATGCCCTCTAGATAAGGACCCGCTATGCAAGTTTCTGCGAAATGTTTATCCTAACCAATGGAAAATCCTGTTGAATCTCCTTTCTTGTAGCTACAAATTAAAGCAGCTAACATAAAAGAGTAATATAATGAGGTTCAAAATTTATGGATGAATCTAAACCAGGAATGCCAGTTTATAAGCTTCTTCAAAGCTTATAAATTTGGGGTACTGAAGAGCGTTTAGACAGAACGGAAACTGACCACCATGTTGGTATCTTTACTCCCACGTTAGAGTATTATCTTAGCGTACAACATCTTCGGAATGCTCGCAATGAGTTCTCATCATCTCATCGTGTATTTACATTCGTTTGGAATGTGAATGGTGGGTTACCCCCGTCTCATCGTTCATTTACATTTGTTATCTGCTTCTCGTAGGCTTCAATAACTTTCGAGAGGATTCCCGTCATCCCGCACCTTCGTATTTTTGTCATCCAAATTTGTTGCCCTTTTGAAAATACAATTTTATAATCCAGTTTGACTTTTGTCCAGTTCACTGCTTCGCGTCTTGTTGCTATATGTTTGGTTGTTTACATTCTCGACGAATATATTTATTAGCACCATGAGCATTGGCGAACTCTGGCAAGATTCTGCTCTATAGTGTTACTGCATTGCATTTCGACTCTCGAATTTATAGTGTCAAGTCCATTTTCATTTCCAAGGATCGAAATGGAGTTTACAGTGGCATATTCAATGCTTAGGAGTCATTCAGCAACGCAAACTAACGTAAATATAGCTGATTGTATGGTAAAGAATCATCATTGTCTATTGACTGCATTTATTTTAATTTTTATAATGAAAGTGATCCTATTTGATTGAATAAATTACTTAGCTCACAAGTCCTTCTCCCTAAATATATAACTAAGTACTGAAACGTCTTCCCATAGGTAAATATCAATAAGTCTTTTGCAGTGGCTCCATTTCAATATCCATTAGAATGAATGTGTGTGTGTGTGTGTGTGTGTGTGAGTGTGTGTGTGTGTGTGTGTGTGTCTTATTAAGATGATTAAGATTAAGAGTTCCCATTAAGATGAATATGACGTAATTTTCATTGACAACAATACACTTTGCTACATTATCAAGCGAAATAGACAAACGTCTATAACAGATTGAGTAATAAAAATACCAGCAAATATATTCAGACGTTTTCGAGTTAATTCATGTCAGAAATATATTTTTCAATGAGGAAGAAAATAAAAACAGTATTTCAGCTCTTTGCGTGAGCCACCTGCTAGTTTTTTCTAAATAATCTATTCGCTTTCGTTTTTGTATTTGTTGTTAACCAATACCACAATTGCCTGTAGGTCAGGGCAACACATGCTGGTATAATCAGTAGCGCAACCGGGAGTCGTTACCCGCATGGCATGTCTATGAGTTCCGAGACATAGCTGACAGGCGGAGAGCTCGAGTGGTTATTCTCATGAGAATATTCAATTTACAACCTAAAAATAAATATCATTACAAATGTATAGACTGTACGTGGAGTATCCATAAAAATAAGGAAGACTAATCATAAACGATTACTCAATTTTCTGGTAATTGATTTTTATATCTGGGACTATTTTCATTCTTGGTGAACTGTCCCGAAATACGAATGAGGGTTTATGAGATTACACGCTGTAAAATATATAACTACTTTTGCCCAAATAACTGTGAAAACAAATATGTACTTTATAACTGCACCCGGGAAGTTTACTGCACCAATTACAAATGATTCACAGGCCATAGAACTTTCTCTCTGTTCCATCGGAGTATAACAATTCTTGTACACTTCAAAGCGGCTTCGTGTAAAACTTGAAGTTATATTCATGACGCTCAATAAAGAATATAATAAAAATTGAAAAAAAGATGTGTGTGTGTGTATATATATATATATTAAAGAATACATTTTAAATGACTTTAAACCGAGATAAAACATTAAATTTTAATGATAATGATACAACTAGTTTCAGCCTTTTACAGCCTTCTTCAGGTATCCACTAAAGATAGAACACAGTAATAAAAAATTAAAGTTACAAAAAACTGAGAATTACAGGCAAAAAATGCAATACATAATTGACACAAAAACGTTGTATTTTTCAAGTCGTTCTATCTAACGTGCTATTGTTTGTTGTATGCGTGCTTGCAGGTATGCTTATACATATATATATATATATATATATATATAAATTATATATATATATATATAAATTATATATATATATATAAATTATATATATATATATATATATATATATATATAAATTATATATATATAAATTATATATAAATATATATATATATATATATATATATATAAGAAATATTTTATACAAGTTCATAAAGCTTATGACATAAAGAAGCTATATCGTTTGAATTCAAAACTTGAAGGATATTTATAGCGAAAATCACCTTAAAACCTATGAGAAATAGCTTCTCAATAGTGTATTCGCGAGAACAAGACATTTTCCCTCGGGTACAAAGGCACATGAGCTTAAATTCCATCTCTGACGTGAACTTTTATAAAGGTTTTTCAGCTACAAAATGTATTATCTAGTATCATTTTTTCTCTTTAAACTCGGGATTTCCATCCAACAGAACAAACATTACACTGGCCTCGGTTGCTTGTGATGGTATTACAGTTAACCTGTTCCTTCCCCCTCCCTCCCCCCAAAAAGACATGAAAATAACTCATACTGAAAGAGTGAGAGATTCATAAAATACGAAATCTATAAAGAATATTCAGATGCTATATATGGTGTTCCTTGCTTTCTTACCAACTTATTCAAAGGTTGAAATAGCTTGGAAAATCAGTGTTCCCCGATTAAAATCGGAAAAACCCTGGCTTTAGCAACCTTAATGCGTTTTTTTCAAGAAATGAATTCACTTTTCCAAGTTATAAGAGGGATCTCCGAATTGTAATCTGTAAATCTCACTCTCTGCTTTAGATAATTATCGAACCCTTACCCACATCCGATACTAATGTGCTATAGATTACCAAGCCTTTCCTGGATGGAATTATAATTTAAAGAAAATGCGATATTGGAAGCACCAATGCTGTGATAAAGCATATCCACTAAATTAAGAAAATTAATTGAAGGAAAAAACTTCGGAAAATGGACATAATAGGAATACTGTTGATTGCATTGATAATTCTACGACTAAACAGCCTAAGAAATGCCTGAATGCAATCATTAAAATTATCTGGTCATTATGGACAAACAAATCACACTCCAAATAATAATATCGTGAGTGGTACTCAACATTCTCAGACACGCTTTAAAATGTAGATACTTTCAACGTTTATGCAAATGTCTTGATTTTTATTTATTGGATTCATTTAATACGATAGATTCCTAATATTTTAAAATTTAGTACTATGATATTTTTCTGTTGCTGTCCCTAAATAATTTAAGAAACAAAAAATTATAAATTCCAAAATATCATTAAATTAGATCAATTTAAAATGATCATCTAAAGACTGACACCTCATATTAAAACAAATACGTACAGTCCATTGGACATTAACTGAGCACAAGTAAAATCGTAATAACCTGTAAAATATGCGATACTGTAAAAGCATAAACCACTTGAAATATGTAGTTATAAAATGGAAGCAACCAGATGATTAAATGACTTCATACCACGAATAAAAGGTAGATAAATTATAAAATGTGTTAATAAAATTAGTTCATCATTTTGTAATAGTGATAAATGCATCGGAGTATTTCTTGAGCTGATAATTGTTTTTATCAAGATATAAATATACTTGGATGCTTCTGAAATTTAATATGAAAAATTTATATTATCATTGCATTTTCAAATAAGAATATTTCCTTCAACTAATTAAAACTTAATTGAGGTTTAAGATATAAAATTCTTCTGGTCATGATGGTTTTGCTCCTTAGCGGGTCACATTTCATGAGAGTCTCACAGAATAGCAGCTGTAATTATCCAAAGGAGTGAATTGTTTGTTGCCTTACCTCGCTCAAATCCCTCGGGATAAGATGAACTGAGAATTGTTTTGCTTCCTGGTTTTAGTCAAGTTGAAATTGGAAGACGGCCAGGACCAATATCAATAAATTGTGTTTATGGATTCTGCAAGTTTTTATAGTTTATGTTTCTTCTTTCTCATTGGGTGAAAATATCTCTAGTCATTATTATTATCATTTTTATCTTTCTTTCCGAAACATTAGCTAAGGTAAACAAAATATTTCGGAGATAATGGACATAGAAATGGAACTCGTACTACAAGTTTCGCAGTTACTACCAAATGTTCGTCTATCAAGTGGCGACACGGAATCTTAAGCCAATTCAAAATACCGCAGAGAGATTTAGACAATTCTTAAAATTTCTTTTCTCTTATGAGAAGTGCCAAGTAAATAAATTGAAGATAAATGGCTGTAATGATGTCAGAGTATTAACTAAATCCCTTAGATACATTTTACTTCCATAGCAATAAAACAAACAACCAGAGAGAGAAAGAGAGAGAAAGAGGAGAGAGAGAGAGAGAGAGAGAGAGAGAGAGAGAGAGAGAGAGAGAGAGAATAGCGGACTGTGTATGATTAAACCGTAAAAATGTTGATCTTAAAACAGAAAAATATCTTTTCAGAAACAGTACTCTTGCAGGAAATCCATAGGCACGAATAGTTCTTAATAAAAACGAAAAGAAGACCAGACTGATTCGAACACGTACTGCAAATTTGAGATATATCGAAATCGATTTATTCGCTTGTTACCTACAGCCTATTATTTATCATCACATTTCTATTTCCCTACAGTGGACACATTTCCACATCCCACACATGCAAGATACGTGGAAAGTAAACAACAAATTAATATATTAATTAAATTTATTATTATTAATAAAATAAAAACAATATAACGAAGGCAACTTTTGTCTGGTTCGAGCATGCTGTAGTGCTTAGAAGTCTGAGAAATGAACTTAAATCTAGAGCCTCATCACAAGTATTAGCTAGGCCATTTTACTTAGTTCTTTTTTACATCACTGAAGAACAGTTCAAGTTTAACTAGTCAAGCAAGCACGTTTAAGTAAAATAAAGCACTGCCTTTCTTAACAATGGAAATTGGCTGCAATGTTTTGTATCAAATTTTCAGTGAATATTCGTTGCATTCATTGAAGATTGTAAGCGTGGTTTTCGAGTAAGGAAAAACCTAGAACTTGTGAATGTCTTAGAGATCTTTCTCCTTAGCTTATCGTTAAAAACTGGGGAGGTTTAACGTTTTAAATAAAGAGTTAGTGCAGTTGAATTTAAACTCGAGAGATTTGGTACGAGTTAAACGGCTATTGAGGCAGCAGAGCACTACGCAAGCACGCTCTCTTGAAATAAGCATTGGGATATCCTCCATTTTAGATGACACATACTAATATATCGTCACACATGATCTATCTTTCTATACAAGGTAAACAAATATATACTAGACCCCATTACATATCTGTATATATTCTAGAGTGCAGCATCTGACCTGTGAAGCGTGATGATGGAGGTTTAAATAGCTGGTTATGTTTCTCCTAGTATGGACTACGACCTTTGACTACAGCGCTTAAAAGGATGACAACTGACCAACATGTAACGCATTGCAGTGTTTCTCACATTAATAATTTCACTTCACGGAACGATGGTGAACCGTGTTGGAAGACATGTCAACCTACAGATCCTACTATGATATGTAGACGGCACTGCTATTATGTCTTTGTTTATAGACGTGACTTCCAAAAAGAGTCTGTCACGTTACACTGCAGACGTATACTTTCTGAGCGTCATCGATTTAAAATTACGAGATATAATCACAATGTTCCAGATTGACACTGTATGATACGCACGCTGATGCATTAGTTCAAAAATCCTCTGCTAACTACCGTTAGAGTAAAAAACTCTGGTCATCTAATGATTCACTATTGAAAATTGTCTTGCCTTTTTAAGAATAAATTCTTGATGCTCGATTCTATGTTGTGCTCTTTGTGATTATCGTCTCATCAGAAATAATTAGCTTTAAAAAACAAAGCACAGACTTAATTTCTGGTTCAAAATGAAAAAATTGACAGAGAAATAAATCTGAGTGATAACAAAATCGTTATAAGTAGGCCAAGTCTGATCCATACAGTCAAGTTTTACGGATCATCTAGCATTTATCCCACCCAAGAGTAAATTGATATGCAATAGTTTTGCAACATTTCATAGTTGTGATTGACACGAAAACCCAACTTATCAATATGATTATGGTACTTTACCTAGTTCAAAAGTGGATTGTTGAAGATGGATGACATTGTGGACGTCCATAGAAGTACAAAACGGACGAAGCAGACCTAACTGAACGAATTTCTATTAAGATATTCTGCAGTATCTATTAAAGATAGGAGGTTCGCCTGCACGCCTACTTCTTGGGTAGGCATACAGGAGATTATCACGACAATAGATTCCTCTGCGCTTTGTATTCCGGCTAAAAGGGCACAACTGTTGTTACTAATTCGCCTTGCTAATTAGATTTAACATCCTGTGACTGACTCTTTCGTTCTACAAAACTGAAGCTGGCACTAAAGATGCAACGATTTAATAATACATCACTATTGATAAGTAGTGATGTATTAACAAATAAAAATTTAAAATATTATAAGTTCCCTAGTTCAAAGCATAAATCTTCTGTAAATCCTTGTAGCAGTGGCGCAAGTGACAGGATTTCTACAGCGCATTATAAAAAAAACCATTTCAAATAGGAAGCTTGAACTATCAGAGTTATTTAGATTTTTTAATGGCACTGCATCATTACAAAGAAGAAGCTGAAATAGCACGTGGATTAATTATCCTCGAATATGTTACAAATATTTAAAAGAAATAAAAGGACTGTTCAAAAATATCCGAAGTGGCGGTATATTTTGATGTTAACGGTGCACTAATGTAATGATGATGATGATGACGCAGAAACGTATTTGTGCATAAAGGCAATTAGTTTGACCACAGGTCGCTGTATAGCCTGCGGTAGCGAGTCAATAAACCTATACGCATTTGTTTGGGGACACTTTTATATCTGGAAGTAAAGCACGCACAAGGTTTTATTACTAAATGTGCTTTAAAACTGGCTAAGCAATTGGTAAAATGATTTACTGAACATTGCATATATATGGCGATGTTGCTAATGAACGTACACCCGTCTTAGAGCGAGTTGATCAAGTTCCAGGGGACTGGGACGGAATGGGTTGTTTGGAAATTAAGGCCGAAGCAGTTAAGACTAGCAGGGAAGTGTGTTATGTCTAATAATTCCGCGATTGTCTGTTCTGCGGGAGGAAAACGAAAGGTATTTCCAAATGAGACGATATCCACTGAGCTATTTCGACAGAAAACTTCAGTGGAAAGCGAACAAGAACCTGATTGAAAAACATCCAAAAAAATAATGAACTTTCGCAAAGGTGCGCAATGTAGATCGCAATGACTGACTCTAAACTGTACTTGAGAAAGCATTAGAAATTAAAATTTTCATATTCTTGAGAACTCAATTTTAACCAAATATATGCTAACACGAAGAAGACCAATTTTTCCATTAATTATATGATCCTCCATACTCGCCGGTTTGTTCTACAGGCACACACATAGATATATATATTAATAAAACATGTAGCTATTTTTTCACATGTAGACATGTGTCATTGCAAATCTTGTATTTTACAGAGTGTATGTTCATGTTGATAATTAATGTTATCAACATGAATAATGTTGATAACATTAATTATCCACAGAGATGGCCAGAATTTCAATATGATTTGGTGATCATTTTTCAGTGTCTCGTCTGTAACACGAAATGCGTGACCACATATCTAATATCACAATCACCACATCTAACAAAAGCAAAATAACACTGTGGTAATCGACTTCCTCCCCATCTATAACCATAATTCAGCATGGTCATTTGATTTAAAGCATGAGCGTTCGACACTTCATGCCTCAAATTCCCAACAGTATACTCCAACTGTGGCGGCCCTTTCACCATGCAAGGCGAACTTCAACATTGTTTGGAATGACTTGACTGACTTTGTCTTATATGTATCAGTTCTTCCAAAGAAACAGACGTTGCCGAATTTGGTCTGACAAAATGTTTACATAAGTGGATGTACTTTGTTTCTGTGTGAAAAATTCTACTGATACACGATCGGAGAACACAACTCGAATTCTGTTTCGTAAGTTTAAGTGTCTGCTTGACTGGCTCTTGAATTTCCTTTTTTTTTCTTTTAGTATTTTAATGACACTGGTCATGTTTCATTTCAGATAAATTACCTGCTCTGAAATCGCTCAGAATGACTGATAATTAATATCATAGCCTGTGGTCAAATATAGATGGAAGTCAGTTAACTGTAAATATATTCCACTTCCAATACAGGGTACACTTAGATCAGTTAACATGTGCACTTGTGTTTATTCCTAGTTGTGAGAGGTAGTTTATCTCTGGTGTGAGAAGAACAAGAGCATCTGTAGGTATTTTGCATCACATGAATATGAGTTATACAGATATAGCGTAATATTCGTTTTATATATTGCATTCTTTATCTCAACTTACTAGTGGCGATGGCATTTGGTTGAAAGTAATTGAAGTGAAATCCAGTCTAAGTTGCCAATGGTGCTTATATTTTCAGCTGAAAGCATTACCGGTCTTTCGGACGTGAAAATGTTTGTATGTTCCGAAAAACATACAAACAGGAGAGAGAGAGAGTACATTCATAGATAAACAGACATTGCGAACTATGCAGATGCAATAAATCGTCCTGCTCTATCATGAAATGGATTTATATGAAGCTTGATTACCTGCTGTTAGAGACCACTGAACTTAGCAAGTTAAGGGAAAGACGATATGGAATAAAGTTTATTTATTTATTTACTGAATACCTAGAGTAAACTAGCATGTGGATGGGATAGGAATTAGACAGATAAAACTAATTTTATTTATATTTCTTTTAGATTTTGGCTATTGGAAATTAGTAGTGGCGGAGGAAGCTGGTTCCAACGATGAAATATAACAGGGACGCATCGCATGAGAATAGTAGTAGTAGTAGTGTGGGTGGACTAAGGGTAAAATAATCCGGAAACCCTTCTATAAGGGCCAAACATGGAACTTTCAAGCCATTTCACCCCTCCAGCGAGCAGAAGGGTGGTCTTTACACTAGGCGATAAAATTCATCTTCCATCGAAAGACATTTATAAACATATGTGTTTTTCTTTGTGACTGCCTTTACAATTCCCACACAATAAGTTCAAGGATAGAAGGAGAAATTGCAACTGGTCGCGTCTCAATTTTTAAAAAGTGATGAGTGATGGAATTAAAGATTCGAGCTCAGAAAAAGAATTAGTATAGGTAGACGAGGTACCGTGTAGAGACTGAGTGTCTGTGCTCAGTGAGTCAGTAAATGTTAAGTCATTAATCAGTCTAATTGGTCCCTGTTGAATAGTGTCTAGGATTTTTAGCAACAATGTTGGAGAAATCTTCCTAAACACTGAAGTAACTGATGTGTCTCTAGAAATGTGTCGAGACAAACTGGTAGAGCGTTAGTGGAATCTCCTTCCCCCCCCCCCACCTTTCCAAGGTGAAAGCCTGTAGATGTGGTTATGAATAAAAAGTAGGTTGATTGTTGTTCCAGAAAGGAAATTTCCTCCTTAGTTTGAAGCTGAGACATATCAAAAATAAGTTTCACTGCAATTGGATCTTTTTCTTTCTTTCTTTTATTATTATTTTTTTTTCGCATGAAGTAAGATATGAGCTTTGAAACTACAAAGCTTTCTTTCAGTAAATGAAGAAAATGAGAATGAAAGTTTGTTATAAGATGCTTCTTTCGATAAAGAGATTTTGCCGCCCATGTGTGTGTGTGTGTGTGTGTGTGTGTGTGTGTGTGTGTGTGTGTGTGTGTGTGTGTGTGTGTGTGTGTGTGTGTGTGTGTGTGTACATGAGTGAATGCCGTCAAAGAATCTCATAAATTAACTTACTGTAATCTTTATGCCGTCTTTATGCTGAATGGCTGAATGAAGCCTTTATCCTGGAAATCTGTTTTGAAAAACAAATATAAAGTATATTTATTACAGAATCATGCCAGATCTTGATATTATCATCATGTTATGGCAGGATTCTGTAGTAAATGAATAATAGTTCTTTACTGCAAGAGAGAAATAAAATGTATTTAGAGTCTCCCTATTTTTTTAGAAATGGTAAAGGAATTTTTTGTTCCATTGAAAATGCTTCCTGATTCTTTGTCAAGTTCTCAAGATCTAGATCTATATGGTAATTTCAATTGAAATTGTAAATTGAAATATCTGTACGTTGTAAAAGGTACAGATATTTCGTGATTGGGAGTTTATGAATCAACTTTACACGGACGCCTCACGATTGTAGGGAATTATTTCGAGGGCTTCGAGAAAATGAATCTTGTTAATGCATTTTGTATTGTTATATTATGCATTACAGTCGGCTGTGTATCTATATTCTGTCAACTTCATGGAAGAAGAGCTTTCGGGTTGTGGCATTGTTATTATAGGAATCCATATCAGTTCTAGATAACGGTAAGACACTGCGTCACACAAAATAAACTATGCATCAAATTATCATCCAATGGAAGTGTAAAGAGACTGAGTCACCTAAATAATATTTAAAATCGTATATGTTCGACACTTCATGTCATGAAGACTCTGCAAACTAAACTCAAGGGAGCAAAGAATGCTTGAAACGGTGGTACAGAAATATTGGCATACAATATACGAAGGAAAAATAGGACTTCAGAGCGTTTAAAGTGGTTTAAGTTGGCAGTAGCTTCGTCTCAGTTTCTAGGGAAGGTCAGTTTCCATATAAGCTAAACATTAACAGCGACACAATATTCCGCAACACTTCTGGAAAATTCAATGCTTCCCCCATTTTACAATTTTTCGGAACATACGTGTTTCGTTAAAGACCGAAATGCATCTTGTAATACTGCGTGTATATTGCGACACAGCTTGAGGAAATTATAAAAAATTTCGCTAGTCTGCACAAGTTTCGGATGCCAGTTAAGTAGAATAACTTTCGAACGAACCGGAAATGCGAAGGTAGATGCGTCAATAACGAAACATAGATATATTGAAGGAATACTCATGTTATCACATATTGGACTGATGGAGAAAATATCTGAACAATTAGAAAGAGTAATCAGGGAAGTGGAACACACACACACACACACATATAAAAGCGTGTACAGTACAAGTTTCTCTAAAATGCATTTATTCCAATATACGCTACAAAATTCAAGGTGAGAAATACCAATTTTCCAGTACGTACGAATATACAATCATAATCAAAACTTATCCCTTGTACTGTTATGGTGTAGTGCTGAAACATCTGTTAAGTGAAATAAAATTATATGGTGGGCAGGTTGGAAGTCATGCTTTGAAGTGAATATTTTCATAGTGTAGAAACGAATCACTATTATTCAGTAACCGAGCAACCAATGACACTTCAAAAACTTGAGTTTAAAATTCTTTTGGCTTTGCTTTAGAATCTGGTTCTTATTGTAAATTATTATCACATTTTAAATTTTATAGAACAACTTAAATATTTGAGAAAGCAAAGAACTACTTAAAAGTAATAATATACGAATGAAAGATTTTACCTTTCTAGACTTAAAGAATAATTTCCCTTACTTTTTTATGATCCCTGTATACATTCACACTCACATGTGCAGATAAATGTTTCCAATTTGTTTAGGTAAAGACAGAATCAAGGAAGGAACGAAAACGAAAACTAAGGTCTTACCAAATTTGCGATATTGCACTACTGAATCGCAAAAAGCGTCAACTTTTCTAGCAGTGCTAAATATAGTTTTCAAAAAAAGGTTTCCTTATAGCTGTGTTCATATCGCCTAGAGTCTCCGGCCCGTTACATTTCAAAATAGTTATTAAAATCATCCAGTAATAAACGATCGAATCCTTTTGATATTTTTTGCACCACAAAAACGATCGCTGTGGTTAAATTTAGCGAAGAAGAGATTTGCATAACATATTCTGCTTTCAGCAGATTCTCGTTGATGGCCATATAAAAAGTGCGGTTAGTGAATCATATTTTATGAAGCAAATAAGCGATTCCCTTCCGCTGTTTATTTCGCACTTCGGTAGATTACAAGACTTAACAGTTTCTGGCTCGTTTAGTCATACTGCATTAAAATGAATAACAGGAAGAGAGCAAAGTGAGAAAAAATGATGTCACCAGCGTACAAAAATGAAAACACAGAATTATTAAGTGCCAAATTTCACGAACCATTTATCTCGGAAGATAACTCGCATCACAGCATTTAGGTAAAAAGACATTTCTGACATTTTTTTTTCTCTAGCTACTCCACGGACACAGTTGGAAACTATAAAAAAAGAAAACGGGATTCCTTCGTATGGCAGAGCAGCATAAAAGTGAAATCACATGTAGTTTACCAAGAGATACGCAAGTGAAATCAATTGAGATCTCAAGAACATGAATTAATAACGAGAATTCGGAATCGTGAAAAACTGAACTCTTCGTAGTATCCTGAAATAAAGCCAAGAATGGGAACTTCCAAATAACAGTGATTCAGGCAAACCTAAAGCATTATAGTAGCAAAATACTCTTATCTTCTTCTTTTTTCTTCTTGAAGAAATAAACCTGGTTCCATGGCTTTAAAAGAGACGTTGGATTTTCGAGAAAGTTCTATCAGATTACCACAGCTTTAAAATGCGATCAATTCCTGAAAGAACTTTACTTCAAGTTATACACAAACGTAGAACTATTGATTTTAAAAACTTCTGGAATATCAGATAAGTATAAAGTTTTGCGTGTTAAATTCTTGAATCTATCTAAAAGAAAATTGTATACTGTTTACACTGTTACATTTGATGGGTTTATGCGAATGGCCTAGAAGGGTTATAAACGCTGTTTCTTATTTAAGAAAAAATTTAAAACCGAACAAGCGATGAATAAGTATGGATGTTGTTAAATTTTATAACACGCTATTAAGATAGATATTTTGATAACAAAAATAACAACTGCATTTATATGAGGGGGAAAGCTAGATGGCATTCTTACATCGGTTATTCGGCGAGCATAATCATAAGAAAACAGTTGGAACAGTCATATCAGCAAGATAGTATTACGAAAGTACTAAGATAGTATTACGAAAGGAGTCATACTGATAAAACTCTGTACATTCTTAGCAAAATTGACTTTGGATCACGTTCTTTCAGAATTATTTAGAGACAGCTAATGCCATGAGGGGAGCATATTATATATTCCAGTTGCATGCATGCACTTCCTGTTTGTGGTTGTTTTTGTTAATAAAAACGTTTCGCCTCCATCTGAGACCGGAAATACCCTGAAAATCTTTCCTGTCACTGAATTCGAAAGACTTTCTTTTGTAGGAAAGATCCCAATCTGTATAAACAAAAACAAATTCTAAAAGTCTTCACATTTATACACATTCCTACAGGTCTTAGCCAAGTAAATATATCAACTTCTGTGGAGAAGAAGATCGCTATGACTACATTCTGTCGTAATTAACAGACCATACCAAATTATGCGAATTCTCATGAACGATCAAGCCCTTTGCGCTAAAATTGCCTTTATGTCATTCTCTCACTCCCACGTCCGGTTCTTTCAGAAAGAAAAGTGATATGCAGTTTTTAACATTTAAAGCAACCTTACCTTTCAAACTAAAGGAAATTGCTGGAAACGAGTGATGTCTTTCACCAACCTGCTTCGGACATCTACCAATAACTCAATACAGTTCGTAACGGGAATGGATTCTCTCTGCCGGTCGATGTATGTTCATCAATAATATTATATTTGTTCCTCAAATTACAAAATAATAATGCAAATTAGCTGAAAATTTCAAAGGCCAAATATATTCAAGCTAATTTTTTTAATTTGCAGAGAGGAGAGTGGGTGGGATCCAAAAGGATGACATGTAAAGATGTCACAACTTTGGAATTTGTATTCGCAGTGGAGGACATCACTTTCTCTTAATTCTATCATTCACTTCAGTTTCACATATTTACTTAATCCTTCATCAAATTGCAATATTCGTAAACCGAAACTTTTGCTCATTGTTGAAAGTGAAAATAACATTTAAAGAAGCGATAAAACGCAACCGAAGATGGACACAAACACAGACAGAAAAAAAAGGATGAAAACTAATTTATAAGACAGCTGAAAGCCACCCATTAAGCAGAGAGAGAGAGAGAGAGAGAGAGAGCACAGAAGCTACACGTTCCGGATCTCATCTCACTTACGTGATATGCGGATAAGTTGTTGCCACGACAAGGAATTTATTGCATCAGATATCAAAAGGAAACTTGAGGAATGCTATGTCATTCTCAGCAGAATGAATGGAAAGCAAGAGAGCTTGCAGTATACGTAATGGATTGCCTGTCTTCGTCCACACTTCCGTCTGCTCATCCTTTCGTCCTCGCCCAGCAGGATGGTAAGCCATTTCTGATCTCTTCCCCACAGAGTCACATAAATCTTTCTCACGAGAGAGGTATCGGCTGTCATGGGCAATACCTCGTTTTTTTGTTTTTGTTTTTATTTTTATTAATGCTGGTTTGTATCAACTGTTCTCAATAACTGAGAAGTAAAATGCATACAATACCTGAGTGATTCAAATGCACTTCTCTTCTAAAAATATACTTAAAATTTTCCGAGTAAAGTTTATATGTTAGTTTTAATAACGCATCAAGCAATAATGTTGAAAAGGACGCTATAATAATCTTAAATCAAGAACAATATTAATATCATACCGATCTCGTGTTTCCACAAAAGCTGAAAAAAAATCAGATGTACATATTTAATGACTGATCATGTATTAAAAATGGCTGTTTTTCTTGTTTCCTAGCAATATATACAGATATATTTTTCATTGACAAACATTAATGTAAATTAATGAGTGTAAGCCAATGTTTTTCGATCGCTAGGAGTTTTTTTTTTTTTTTCGAAAAATGTTTCGCCCCATTCAGAAACTGAACTTTTGTTAACAGACTGAATTACTTGTTCCATATAACGCGTACAGTTTCAGCCCGTGTCCGATTTTCAGTGTAATAAATTACCCTTTTTTTCGTGTTACATTTGTAGTAGTAGTAGTAGTAGATTGAAACTTCAGCACCTTAGAGTCACAAAGTCGTTACTCCTATACCCTTTCTTCCCATTCTGCCTGTTTCCTGCTAGTAGTTATTATTGATTTCTTCAATTTCTCAGCATCGTTGACAGTCCACTTCACCTCCTTCAGTATTGGGAACTTCCTACATCAAACACAATCATTTTTCTCACGAGACAAAGGAATCTAGAAAAAAGATAATTGCCTATAATTAGATAATATGAGCCTTACTTTTCTTAACTTCAATAATTTTATAATCATTTTTTCTTCTTATGATATTTTCTTCATGTTTTTCTTCCAAACAATTTTGTATGACTTGAATTTCTATCTTTGACAACATTTTTACACACAATTTCGTCAATTCTTCATTATTTTCCAGCAAATATATTGACCTCTGTGAAAAGAAGATTGCAATGTCCGGATGCTTAATCACGGATGTTCTCCTTTCAGTCATGACTAATCAGATCCTCTGCAGACACTAAATGTGCTTCTATATCATCAATTCACTTCTCTACATCTTCCTTGGATAGAAAGGTTACATGCAATTACTAACATTTTCTATTATTTCTCTTCTTTGCTACTTCGCATATCCTGACCGACACGTTCCTTGTACTTATTGCCTTTTAGCTGCACCTCCCACATGATTGAACCGTTCTGTCTCATCGATTATCAGTTACCCAGGGCCTGCTCTGTCGCATGGTTCTACTTGTAGTATCCGGTTTTCTCCGGGTATGCTCTCAAATTACTGTGATTCTGAATCGTTAAACTGATTATGCTCAAGTTCTACCGGAAAGCCTACATGTCTACAGCTTCTATTTGGCATTGCAAATTCTTTTATTTGATCTTTATTTGGATAGTTTCAGTCAGAAAAGTCACCAAAGAGATTTTTTTATTAGTAAACTGATTTCTTTTTACACTATTGGAATTTTTATTATTTGATACCAAAGTGCAAGATATTCTTGGATCAAACCTAAAGACGATAAACTGGGTAGTAGCAGTTATTGATGTAATTTCTGATTTTTTTTCAGTTGTTGAATTATTGAAAATCATAATTTAATGAATATTTGAAAGATACAATAGATCAAATAAAATAATCGAAATAAATTAAAATAAAACGTTTTCCCTGTATTTATACTGAACATGTATTTATATTCAATTTTGAATAAATAAGTGTTTCTCTAAAGTAATTTATGCAAATTATAATCACAATTTCTTGTACAGAGAAACCTGTGGAGTATTCATTACTATAAATTCACACGTATGCCACAGTAATTAACTTTTTAATAATATGTAAATATTTTGTCTTAAGTATCATAAGACATCGTCAGTACAGTTATAAACAATAACAGGAATTACATTTAAAAAATCCTATTGTTGTTTATAATTGTACTGATGATACTTAAGACGAAATATTTACATATTATTGAAAAGTTAATTACTGTGGCATACATGTGAATTTATAGTTCTGATCAAAATATTTCGATGTTTAAATGAAATCATTTCCAAATGGTTGCTTAGTTTCAGAGATGACGTTATGATTCTTGAGATTGAGATTTCATCGTAAACTGGATAGTCAGCTCTTTGCAGGTGTAAGCCAAAATCATGAGATTTTTCTCTCCAGTGTGCATAGATTTTTTTTTACTCTGCAGAGAAAAAAGTTTGGTTGGCACAAAAGGCAAACAAAAATTGCTAATAGCGTTCTTGCACTAAGAGTAAATTAAAAGGAACTTTATTTCTCCCAGCCGACAATGATCATTAGGAGGGATCTATAATTTTACTGCCTTAAACAAATTAGTTAACCGGAAACAACAGCATGGGTGTGCACAAAGAACTATCACGCTGTAGAAAGAATCTGCTGCTGACAAAGAACAATGGCGTCATGCAAGCTTCTCCATGGGAAGTGGCGCCTTGCTATTACATAATATCTCTAGGCAAATCAATGGAGCAGGTTTATCACACTGCTTGCATACTACCACTTGTAATAATCTACGAAGAAGCACAGGCAGTAGTTTCGAAATTACGCGCAATATCTAAAGTCATCTTTGTAATCATCATACGTGAACATGGGAAACTTAAGTCATAAGTTTCTAAACTGCCAGGAACGAACTTCCTCAGATCGTAAACTAAGATTTACTCAAAAGGAATATTGAATTGTTATTTGTCCTTTTTATTTGTCCTTCTTTACTATTTTGTTTGCTTCAGGTAAACTTTAGACTTTAATAAGATAAAAATACATTTAATGATTTATATTTATAATGTTATTTTTCGTTAATCGCTTCCGTGCTACTCTATTCTTCTAAAGAGTTAAGACATGCTTAAATGGCAGCATGTCTTAAGGTGCATAGTGCTAACAGATTTTGATTTTTTTTTAATTCTTGACATGCATATTTTAAATTTTCTTTGCGATGACATTAAAGGGCTTCACTTACAATTTTGACTTTCGTTGTCCTTTTTATATTTTATTTTATTTTATTTATTATTTCTATCCGTATTCGTTTTTGGTTTTACTGCATCATGTAAGAGCTCATTTTATCAGGTAAAATGAATAAATATATATATTTTATTGAATAATTTATTGCTTGTTGAAATATTCTTCTCTGTATCTGAGTGGGTATCGCTGATTCCCTTTGCATGGAAAAATCCTAGGTTTTAATCCCGTTCATTTGGCTGTTTACATGATGAGTTAGGCATATTGAAGTGACAGGAGCTTGTCCTCCAGGAAACTTGGTTTTCCAACCCGTACAAGAAACCAGAATTATCAGGCTATCCTCCTTAACCTTAGTTGTTTCTGCAGTAATTCTAACCAATCTAACCCTTTTAATGTTATCAATGGTTCACTTTTTAATTTCTCTAGGACATGACCATAAATATTTTCAAATATTTATGTTCAGGTTCTAGTTTATGCAAGCAAAAAAATGGTATATATGTCTTAGACATGCAATTGAATACTCTTTTCAAACTTCCGTTCTCGTTTCCGTTTTCATTCCCAGATTCTCCCCATTCACTTCTTTCAATCTTTTTGTAGCTTGTCCCACATGCTCATTTAAGTTTGTCTGTTCATAAAAACAAACTCTCACTGTTAAGGTTATCTGACTTATGATCTGTTCAAATCTTTGAGAAGTTTTCCCTTTTGTATGTCACCACTACCACCAACCTGCTTGCGGCGCACAGACTGATATGATATTGAATAGTCTCGTTCTGCAAGGCCACATTTTACTGCCATTAAGGACGCATTTACTCTTTTGACTTTCGATGTCCTATTTTTTATTTCTATCCGTAATAATAACCACTAATGGAGTAATAACGGTAAAAAGTAAAAAGGTTTTATTTTCACAATGACGTCTGATAGGGAAAAAATATAATTTAATTAATGTGAAATACAATGAGAAACTGCCATTCCTCAGGCGCGTTTTTATATGAAGAGTTTTATTCGAAATGTGAATGCAAGATGAATGATATGAAATAGCAGCTTATCCGTCTTTCTTTAGGTATACTGTACAAGTGATAAGAATCTCTTGGAGCAAAATTTCTTGGTAAAAGTTAATATAACCCAAATCCATGCATACTGAAATAATATTTTCTATATTGAAAATGTATTTAGAGAGTTGTTCATCGGAAGATCATTTGTGTTTCAATGAATTTGTTCCCTAATTCCATTACATGCTCGGTATTCTTCAGGTAAAACATGGAGTCAACGACTGTCATCTTAGCATCGGTTTTGGGCACAATCGCTGCAGTTTTCTCCATGGTGATCACTCTTGTTCTGTGTTACTTCTTGTGGCGGAAAAGAACGAGAGCGAAGCCGGTCAAAGACGAGATGGAACCACTACAGTTAGGCCGCACTGCAACGTCTGCACCACAACAACAGGAAGCAGCTGCCAAGGAGAGCGTGGTAGAGCTAACACGCCACAACGTAGAAGATCGTGCCAGCAGAGGATCTATACGCCTGGTTCCCCCTTTGGTATCATCCATCACCACCCAACCTACTCAGTAAGTATACACTTTTCGATCATTAGAACAGCTGGGAAGGTGTATACACCAGTGTACATAGTGTAGTACACACAAAGAACTCCCAATGATCCTTACAGAAATAAAGTTGATTGTAACTCGTGTAAAAAGCTATTTTTTCTTTTAGATTGAATCCTGGTTTAGAAATGAAAAGTGCTATCACAAACAGACTGATGTGACCTTCACACACGATGTATATTTTCCTTTATAGCGATTTATAGTTTAGTGATTTAATGAGTTGGTAAATAGAAAAATCATGTACTATGGAAGTGCGTTTTCAAGAATGATAAGCTGACTCACATTTGAACTTAGACTGGCACCTGCACAATCTTTAAAAAAACTGGTGAGATATGTAAAAGATAAGGTATTAAAGAAGTCCTTTCTCAAACCTAAAATCCCTGTTTAGCCTAAAGTACTAAAGACGAATGGTGAAAAAAACGGATACCTAGTTGACCATCATTCGGCGAAATCCAAGTGACTTAAAAGTTACATAAGCCTTATCCATAAGAGTTTTACCTTTGGTGAAATTTAGGAAATCTCAGTGTCGACCTTTTAATCATATGATTATTTATTATTATTTATTCTTCAAATGCATTTGATTCCTAATCAGCATCAAATGATTAGTATTTTAAACGGCATCTGGTGATGCCGTTTAAAAATGGCATCACCAGAGTATCTTCAGATAGTCCATATTCTATAAGATGCTTGTTTTCATTGGATGTCTACATTAACTTGGGTCATATCTTGCTAAACACACGACCAAATTGTTTATATTCTCGTATAATATAACTTTGGCACTCTCATATTTCTAAAAGATTAAGATATATATATATATATATATATGTGGCGATTAGTTTTTACTCGGTTGTTATACATTTTAAAAAATAGATTTAATGACTCCAAGACCGAGATAACATATAAAGATTTTAATGATAAATACTACTAGTTCCGGCATATAGCAGCCTTCTTCAGGTATTTATAAAGGAAAGGAATACTAATAAACATTGAATTATTTAAATAAACAAACTGGAAATTACAGGTACAAATTGCCTCACATAATCGATACATAAAAACGTTGTATTTTTCAAGTTGTTCCAAGTGGCGTGCCATTGTTTGTTGCAATTGTGCGTGCAAGTTCACGTGAACGCCAATATTGAATAACTGCAGCATGGCTATCTGGGATGTTATAACTTAAATTATTATTTAAGTGGACCGGGTTCAGTAGGATTTTCCGTGATTCTACGATTTTTCTTTCAAACTCATCTTCACAGCGAAAAATATTTTCTGATCTATTCCAGCATACAGAGTGGCTTTGTTGGTCATCATTAGGATTATTTGAAAAAAGAACATGACTGGATAAAGCAGTTGCATGAGATCTTTTGATATATATATATATATAAAGTTTTTTTGAAGATAGTCAATTTTAAACTTCCCCCTTCTTCTAAGCTATTTTTAGTTATGACGATACACTCCTCCATAATTTGTCTCAATCTTTCCCGATACCAACATTCTCCAGCCATCTCCACTAAGTCATCCTCTTCCATGTTTTCTCTGGTCGTCGAGGCATTCGTCTTCCTTCGTATGGATGATGAGTGACTGTTTTTGCCTATCTGTCGCTTTTCATCCGTGCCATATGTCTTGCCCATCTCCATTTTAATTTTAAAAATCTCTTCCTTTCTTATATCTTCCTTCCTTATTTTCCTTATTTCCTGTTGCAGCCAGATGTGTAGCATGGCTCTCGTCTCTCCAGTCTAAGCTCAATTTTTCTCACTGTATTTAGTGTTTGTTTAGAGTTATCTCTGATGCATACGCCATAATTAGGATGATACACGGGTTGAAAAGTTTGGCTCTATTTTCTTCCTTCATTGTTTGAAGTAGTTTGAAGCACCCAATTCATATTCTGCTACGGAAATTCTAAGACGATTGTTCATTTTAACATGAAGTGAGCTATCACTTTATGATAAAATCAACAATATTCAAGTCTTGTCATCTACAATACAATGAAAACCATTGCAAAGTAAACTATAGTAGTTCATTAGGAAAACTTCCAGCACTCTGTAACGAACTGCAAGTCACTGAAAATGACTAAAATTACTAAAGTAAAACACTAATCATGGCACAGCCAGTTATTCTCAACGTCTTTGTGGTACAGTAATAGTATGCGTACGTGCGTGCGTGCGTGTGTGTGTGTGTGTGTGTGTGTGTGTGTGTGTGTGTGTGTGTGTGTGTGTGTGTGTGTGTGTGTGTGTGTGTGTGTGTGTGTGTGTGTGTCACATAAACAAGTAATCGTTCTTTGAATCGCAACATTGCCTGAGCATGACCACTGAGAGGAACAAAAGTACGTAGTTAAGGTTCTAGAAATAGCTTTTTCGAAACCATTCAACGACCTTGTTTGTCGGTGACGGCTGAAGACATTCAAACGTGTTTCACGTCATCACGTCGAAAAGAAATTCGTTTTATTTTGGGACGTTGT
Source organism: Typopeltis vanoorti (assembly GCF_054136105.1). NCBI lineage: Eukaryota > Metazoa > Arthropoda > Arachnida > Uropygi > Thelyphonidae > Typopeltis > Typopeltis vanoorti. The sequence continues at coordinate 69,719,118 of NC_143550.1, read as the reverse complement.
TAGCTTAAATGTTTCCCAGTGAAGTGGTTTCAAATACAAAAACGCTTACGTCTTCAAATAAATAAATCGAAACTGGATTATTTATTAGAGATAAAATGTATTCCGTAATATATTACACTAATGAAAAATGAATTATTTTTTTATTGAACTTCGAGAAAAACAAAAACTAAGCTGCATTTCTCAAAAAAGGTCTCTCACCTTAGCCTGAGCTTTGACCCAGTATTGCGCTTTCTATCTTGACTGACAACACCGAACAACTGCTTTTGCAATTTTATCTGCGTAGTCCTTAACTTGTAGGTCAATGTTTTAGTCAAAATCCATGTTTGATGTGTGCGTGTCATGACCGCAAGTATGTAAACAGAATATTTTTTCTTTTAAGGCAGAAGTCGAATTGCACGTATAACATCTTCGCAACTTCCCTCTATTGTGATCTTTTGTTGTAGATAAATAAAGGAGGTTACTACTGTGTATCAATTTCTCGTTTTCCATTGAAAGAGATTAAACTCAAAAGTTGATATCGAATGTCATCCCAGAGATGGAAAGAGCGCACACAGGAAGATTAAAGAGACGGTGGGAGGATGAGATTAGTGAGATGGCTGGAACTCGGTAGTATAGAAAAGCTCAAGATAGGACCAGATGTAGGACTTGAGTGAAGTTCTTCGTCCAGCATTGGACGAAGAAAATGGCTTTTGAAACGTATGAGGATGATTAGCAAAACAATGAGCAATCAGATCATTTTATTCTCCATCTGGACATATAATTAGTCGCCTAGTTGTCCGAATGGCTAATGTATTCCGCCGTCAAAACAACAGGCTGCGGATTCGGGTGTCCCACCTAAAACAACTGTTTTAGGTGGGAGTGAGTTTCATCATCTAGTGTGAGGAAAAACCTTCCTGTTTACTGGAAGGCGGAAGTTGCTTGATAAACTTCCATGTTTGCTTTCTAGAGCAGGATTTCCGGGTTGCGCAAAAAATTAAATTAAATAAATTTAAAAAATAAAAAGAAATCCTTAACACCTGCCCATATATATATATATATATATATATATATATATATATATATATATATATATATATATATATATATATATATATATATATATATATATATATATATATATATATATATATATATATATATATATATATATATATATATATATAATACTCATGAAAGCTTGATTTGCTTCCTCAGTCTTAAGAAAAGGCTGGTTATATTCCACTAATTCGAGCCCTACCCAAGGGCCTGTGAGTTGTGGAAATACTTTCTGAAAATGAATATTGTGCCGAACAAAGCGGCCTTCTGCAGCTGCCCAATTTTTAATCCATCTAACTCGAGTGCTTCTAGATGTTTTTTCAATGTTTTAGGGATGGCGCCTAAACCACCTATTATTATGCGAACAACTTTCGTTTTCTTTTGCCAGATTCGTTCGACTTCCAAATCGCGATACTTTGTAACTTTTTCATTTTCTTTGTTATCAATCCGACTATCTCCTGGTACTGATATTTCCATAAACGTAACACCCTTGTTTTCACTTTTTTCAACCACTGTGATATCGGGTTTATTACATTCCAAGCTTTTGTCAGTCTGGATTTTGAAATCCCAGAGTATTTTAGCTTTTCCATTCTCAACCACTTTCTGGTGGACTTTATGCTTCCAATAGTCTTTAGACACTTTAAACCCATACTTTTTACATAAATGCCAGTGAATTATCTTCGCTACGGTATCATGCCTTTTACGGTACTCAATTTGTGCGATTTTGCTGTACTCACTTATAATGTGGTTGTTTCTTCCTTTTCTTTGCATAATCTGCATTTACTGTCGTCTTGAATTTTTGCTTTCATAACGTTGGTTTTAATAGCCTATTCTGCAGAAATTACCGATTCTGTTTCTTTCTTTAGTGCTCCATTTCTCAACCATTGTCAGGTCAAGTTGCTGTCAGCACTGTCCTCTATGCGGTGAAGGTATTTTCCATGCAATGCCTTATTTTTCCATCTTTCAGTTCTTCTCACTTTTACTTGGTTGGTTTTGTATTCCAATTTTGTCTCCATGGGTTTAAATAAACCCTCTTTCCTTACCTCAATAAGAAATTTTCCGTTGTTTGCTGCAGATAATCATTCAAATTTCGTTTTTCTTCTTCAATAACTTGCTTTACTTGTAATAATCCTCTACCTCCTTTTTTTTGCGTGAGAGATACAGCCTATCAATGTCACTGCGAGGATTGAGGGCATGGTGCATTGTCATTAATTTTCGAGTTTTTCGGTCTAAATCTTACATCTCTAGCTGGGTCCATTCAACAATGCCTGCTGAATGTCTCAGAATAGGTATGGCCCAGGTATTAATTGCTTTCATCAAATTTCCAGCATTAAGCATTGACTTAAGGAGTTTTCTTAGTCGTCTTATGTATTCTGCTCTAGTTCTTTCTTTGATCTTATTGTGCAAAATTTCTGATGCTTCTAAAATCCCCAAATATTTATAGCTATCTTCGCATTTTATTGCCTTGATTATTTCACCATTGATCATTTCGATTTCGTTCAGATCTTCAAAATTTCCTCTTGTTATTCCAGCAATTGCACATTTGTCTGAGCCAAAATCCATTGATATATCATGACTGAAAATGTGCACAGTATTAAGCAGTGATCAGAGTTCGTTCTCTGATTTTGCGTACAACTTCAGATCGTCCATGTATAAAAGGTGAGATATCTTTGCACTTTTTTGCGCAGTTTGATTTAAAATTCTGGTTAAGGGGATCAATGACAATATAAACAATAGAGGAGATAATGAGTTTCCTTGAAAGATGCCCCTTTTGATGTTTATCTCTCCAATTTCCTCTCTATTCAGAACTAATGTTGTTTTCCAGTTTTTCATCCTGGATTGCAAAACGTTTTGTACATTTTCGCTAATACCAAATAGTTCTGTGCATTTTAAAATCCAAATATGAGGCACCGAATCAAACGCTTTTTTATAATCTATCCAAGCCATGTGAAGGTTGGTTTTATATATATATATATATATATAATGTGTGTGTGTATTATATACAGTACAGTATATATATAACAGCATGCCTACACTGCTCTGCTGTTCAGCTGTAATATATTCTTAAACTTCTCTTCTGTCAGATATGAAATTCGTTGCATAAATAGAAGAACAGAAATTTTCTCTGAAGGCAGTCCTATTCAGAAGTTAAAAATAATTACGAAAAACAAAAACTCTGCACTACAAAGGAGGACAGAGAACAAATAATGTTTCTTTCAAAAAGCAAAGTTCAAACACATGAGCATGCATGAAATATTATTCAATTGCATAGTGACTCGTGGGAACCAGAGCGCACGCTGTGCAGGAGCGAGAGCTACGTGCTGTTGCTCAGGTTTCATACGTATGATTTTCGGTAACGTCACAGTTAAGTTCTGCACACAACCACTCAGTCCGTTAAGGAAATTTGAAACTTGCGCATAAGTTAACTATATAATCTTCTGATATTCATTTTTAAACCACTACTGACGGTATTCACGAACAGTAAATATTTTATTAAAATCCAGTAATTTTAAATGAATATAAATTGTATTTTTAACTCAATTCCAATCATTTTCTTTAATAAAAATGTAAAATTTATTTTATTATCTTATTTAAAAACCCTCAGGTGGCGCAACCAGTTACTTTAAAAACATATGTCAAAATGCAGGTATGAGTGGGTGGGTGTATGTGGGGAAGGGGAGGCAGGGAATTTTCAGTAGCGCAGAAGTTACGTAGCAATAGAGAATAACAAAATGACTCGCGGAAAATATAAATTAACGACTGTGTTAATTTCTTAATACAACAAGAATAATTGTCTCAAAATACTTAAGTATAAACAAGGATAACTTTTCACTGTTATTTCTGTTTAATGTTTTAATCTGGTTTAATGGTTTGTACCTCTTAAACAAGAACTCCCGCTGATGTGTGACGCAAATTAATTATGGTAACAGTTAATATACTAATGTGACCGACTTATTATTTGTCGTTAATCTATCCAAGAGGATATGCATGTTTGCAAGCTGAAAAATTCATTTTCAGCAGTACTTGGATAACTTGCTTTTATATGAAGATAAACAAAGTTTCTATACGCTGCCTACGCAGCGTACGGAGTGGCAATTAAGCAGAATGTGCCCTATTTTTATCTCCCCCACCTGAACTACATTTGCCAAAAGGGACTATTACGAATTCTTAATGGCTTCCGTTAGTTCCCCGTTCGTTTCTGATATTCTCAAGCACCGAATGAAGAGATGTTAAAATATAAAATTTCGTAAAAACGAAACTAGAATTCATCAAAACTATTGAACCTTCAAGATGCATAGGATTCGAGGATAATTCATTTATTAGATATGTTAACTATGAAAAATGTATATTAAAATAAGTAAAAAAATAGCAACGCCTGATATGGTGAGTTCATGTTTTGGAAGTCATCATTTCCAACTGAGACTAGTTTATCGGAAAGCTGGATGATCAGCGGAGCCATGTTCTACAAGTGCTCCGACTTCCTGATAAATTATAATCCACAGCCACTAGAGAGTTCATCAATATTCATGGACTCTGTGAGCTCTTGAGAGAGTTTGAGAAAGCCACTTGTCAAGAGGCTTAGTACAATGGAGAATCTCTTAAGACGTTTTTTATTTTATTTTACTTTAATATAACAATTCTACTCACCGAGATTGTACACCTATAGTTTGCAGAAATTAAACACGGAAACTCAAACCAGCGTGTTTGATAAATGTATTTATCAAATAAATGAAAAAAAAAAACTATTAATAAATGTAATATTTTCGCTAAATGACCAAAGGGATCCTCAGTACATTAACAATGGAACACAAAATTTACTTCCAAGTAAATTTATGTTTTCATCTTTAATCTCTACAAACATGAGAGCTTACGTGCGTATTTTAAACACCTATGGTATATTGGCACAAGGAGCGAGCTAAGAGAGATAATCGAAGAGCCCTCTCTGAATACCAAACAGGGAACTCTTGGACGCCATTTCAGGCTTCTAGTCATCCGGTAATGAAACTCATTCATCACCTAACGATTTTTAAAAACAACCAAATCAAAACGGGATTTTAATCCATATCCAAAAGTTTGCTATATATATAGCCCGTCAGACTAGCGCCCTCATTTTCGGACTCATACCCAGTTTACAGTTCCTCTTTATTACCATCAATATAGCTAGATATTGTTTGATTAGCGTGTTACCCATCTGAACTAAAGAGTGTGAACCTATCTTGACGCATGTATCATGAAAGTACAGTCGACATAACACACCCTCCGATGGAGAGACCATCGGATCGAATTCGATCAAGCGTTGATGGAATTCGAATGAGTTAGCAAGTCACATAAGTCACGTTTAGAGATTTTGAAATATCGTGATCAAATCAGCAACTCGATTTGGTTTTTAGTTTATTCTTTACCCTTTTGCTTTTTCAAACAATGTTCTGACTGAATCCATAAAGGAAGAAAATAGTATCGTGGTACACTTTTATATATATATATATATATATATATTAAAAGAATTGAATGACATAAACCGAGAGAAAAGGAAAAGGGTTTAATAGTATCACACGACTAGTTTCGACTTTTTAAAGCTTTCTTCAGGTGTTTTTATACAAAAAGAAACATTAAACATTGAAGATAAAACTGTTAACAGCACAGGAAATTCACTATATATATTTAACGTCAAAACGTTGTAGTTAACGTATTTAAAGCTGTTCCTTCGTTGGCCACATTGTTGGGTGAGTGCGTGCGTATAGCATCTCGCGAGTGCCAGTATTTGATCACAGCTGAATGACAGTCTGGGAGGTTGTAGCTTAAATTATTATTTAAATGTACAGGGTTGAGGATGATTTCTCTAGATTCTACAATTTTTCTCTCCAATTCGTCACTGCAACGGAAAATGTTGTTAGATCTATCCCAACGGATTGTATGACTATGATTTTCATCATTCGAATAGGCCGAAAAAAAGGATATGGCTGGATAAAGCACTGGCACGCCTTCTCTTTTAAGCGATGTCCCTCCTGTACTCCTCCATACGCAATTCAATAGATTTGTCCGTCTGACCAAAGTAAGGAATGTCACACCATATCTTGTACACACCGGGATATTTTAGATTGTAATAGATAGGCTTTGGACGGCTCACTAGAGAGCGGATCTTAGGAAGCGGAGTAAATAAAGTTCTAATGTTATATTTTTTGAGAACCTTGGCTAATTTTTGAGAGATTGAGCTTATGTATGGAATAGACATTGCCTCTAACATTATTCATTTGTTCAGTATGGCGACTAGGAGGATTAAAAAGGTATTTTTTACTAAAAAATATATCTATTCCATACATAAGCTCTGTCTCTCAAAAATTAGCCAAGGTTCTGTCATTCTGCTGTGATCAAATACTGGTGCTCACGAGATGCTATACGCACGCACTCACCTAACAATGTGATCAACGAAGGAACAGCTTTGAATACGTTAACCACAACGTTTTCACGTTAAATATGTATAGTGACTTTCCTGTGCTGTTCGCAGCTTTTTTATCTTCAATGTTTAATGTTTTTTCTTTTCATTTATAAAAAACACTTGAAGAAGGTTGTAAAAAGCCGAAACTAGTCGTGTGATACTATTAAACCTTTTTCCTTTTCTCTAGGTTTACATCATTCAATTCTTTTAAAAAATATGTTTAACAACCGAGTAAATGAACCTCCACACACACACACACACACACACACACACACACACACACACACACTGCTTGAAAAGAAGTTAACTGTGATATCAACATGAGCAAAGTGCATCGCGCCATGTGAGATTCAAGAAGGGAACTGACGGAGTTTGAAAGAGGCATTATGATAGGATGTCATGTGTTTCAGGCCTATCTGTTTGGGAAATTGTTGACAAACTGGGCCATCCTATGTCAACAGCCAGTGATATCATACTGAGATGAAAGCGCAGGCAGTCAAATACAAGTGCTACCCGGTGGACACCCCCACCACACTCACCGAATTTGACCTTATGGTACTACGAAGGATACTATATAAAAACAGCCATTTGTCGGTCGACACGTTCAATGCTGAGTTACCACAATACTCATTACATGCCCACAAAAAGGGAGGCATGTAATGAGTCCAAGTCCTCATTACATGCCTACAGGAAGAATGATCCAAAATTCCCATTGTTGGCTGTCGTACGCTTATGGAAATTATGCCCCGTAGGATTGCTGCAGTCATTGCAGCGAAAGAAGGTCCTATATATATATATATATATATATATATATATATATATATATATATATATATATATATATATATATATATATATATATTACTGATCCACTAATTTCTTACTGAGTAAAGAGTAAATCAGATTAACGTCTTAAAGTAAAGAGAGTGCAGAACAACACCTGTGTCATTTTGGGCTAGAAATCCCTGCATGGATAAAAAGCAATACATGACACCGTTTCCAAATAGCGAGACCAATCTTTAGAGCGGCAGTTATCATGTCGCTTTCGGTGCAGGAATGCTGTTTCTGTGACATCCACGATAATAATTGTAAATGCCACAGGAACAGTATTCCAGAATTTGATTTTTGTAACAAATTCATGATGTACTAATTTATGAATATTGATGATGCTAATGATTTTCACTCTGTTTTAAACCGAGCACCAAGTTCAATTTTCAGTTCTACTCTGTTTCTTTAAACAATTTTAACCCCTCAAAAGTTTCCTTGATATATATATATATATATATATATATATATATATATATATATATATATATATATATATATATATACATACACATAGGGAGAGAGAGAGAGAGAGATTTTTTTTTTTTTCGAAGCGCAAAATTTCAAGCATGTACACTCTTGTTTTATGTTGGCTATTTTTAAGACAGCGAAAATTGCAAAGGACACAACACACCCTAGCAGTTTCCAAGCTATTAATTGTCATAAGGAAAGCTGCAACTTTGAAATAAACGGCGAATAACCAGCAGCTATCATCCTATTACACTTTGTGGAGAAAATTAAGTGCAGCAGTGTCATCTAGGGGACAGTCTGAAAAATGTTTGACTGCATATCTTATCTCTACTACCAACGGAAAGAACTTTTGGTTCGTTAATAATTTTAAGCCGGAGGTAGTGTTGAATAAATAATATTTATTAATTTGCCTACAAAATATATAGTTTTATGTAGTTAGTCTTTAAGAATGTGATTTATACATAACTTGTTTCAAATAGGTTTTCTGTATATATTATTTTATGAAAATCATTTCTATCTGTTTCATTCGTGTACTTTCTGCATTTCTAAACTGCCTACAAATGCATCTTGAATGACTTGGTTATCTTTCAGAGTCACGTCATCTTCAAAGGATGGTGCAGGTCCTTCGTCTAAGACGTTGCCATCAATTGAGGTAAGCCTTAGATATATAGAATGTAAGCATTAATCATACTCTAATATTCAAGAATATAAATGAAGAATGAACAGGTTCAGATAATGGAAGGTTTATTGAAAATGACCAATATATCATTTGTAAACCGAATCAATATTGTATCGCACCTACGGCAATGACGTCGAAGCCTTGACAACTACCATCGGTGAATAATGCAACATAACTTTGAAACTTAAATCAATAACGCATCCTTACCTGAATGCAACGCACAAGAAGAGAAAGAGAGAGGGAGAGAGAGAGAGAGATGGCCACAATCTATTATCCCAGTTTCTGCCGATTACGTTGAAACTTGTATCATTTTCACTTAACTATTCTTTATTGCCACCTTCCTTTTAGAATAATGTATCATTTTAGAGTTATTATTCCCAAGATAAACCGTGTGTATTTCATGCACAAGGTGTATTTTCGATCATCCCAGTGTGCCAGCTCTTCTTAGTTTAAATCCTGATTTATTCATTTCACTTTATATGAATTCAGTGTGAACAGAGTTTTCAAATGGTCTCAAACGTCCATTATTTCGAGAGTGTGCATTAACATTAGGCTGTTAGTAAATCTTTTTGCGCAATTCTGAAACGGCGGAGGCTCTTAATGGTTGTTGCTTTGGCTATTCAGTTAATTAGAATCTTATGTAGACACTGTATTACTGATAAGCACTGAAGAAGGTGAGCAAAAGTACAAGGTCCTTATTTACAGTCCCTTAAATTCCATTTATAATAGGATTTTGATCCACTTGAGACAGCAATTATAGCATGAATACCGCTGGTACACGCTACGTTAAATTTTAGCAGATAATACCTACAGTAAGTACTGTACAATGAGCGATGCCACTTTGGTGAAGGTTTTAGAAATATTCATTCTGATCCTCCCCCCCCCCCCACCACCTCTGAAAGTAGTTAAGAGAGACATTCAAAAGCGGTATATAACATAAATACGGCTAGTCTCGCTAACGAAGATTGTTTTAGTAAGTCTCGTATATTCAAATACTGTCCTTCTAATAGGTAGTAAAACGTATACAAGCATGCAAGAACAAGACTCATTTAGTAGGCAAAATTGAAAAAAAAAATCGATTATTTTGCACTCAAAACTAATGCGCATAAATGAGAAAAATTCTTGCTTTACATATTTCTTTATTTTAGAATCATAAAATCTCAAAGAAATGTGAAACACTACGCAAAACACGAAACGTAGATTTTTGCTCTGCCCGATCCACGCCATGACATGTACGACCTTCCTGAAGCAGTATAACATCGACATAGTGCGATTGCGTATACGGGACTTTTTGTAAGATACTTTTATTTCGATTATTATTCACTATATGGTCACCATAACCGTTTCACCAACTGTTATTAAAATGGATATTATGTTTAAAATTACTTCCATTTATTTATTTTTTAACTGAACACCGTAAAATTTGCATGCACTTGAATATGCATATATGTAAACTTATAAAATAGATTGGGGTTCTATTGTTGTGGTTCTAGTGACTAATTTATTTTTCTAATTTTTCATGTGATGGCTCCTATCCAAGTAAATCGCAAACATACAGTACATTACTTACAGTGGGAGGGCTAGATTTTTTTTTCCAGGTTTATACATTTAAAAAGAATCAAGCGCATAATTTATTTTGATTGGAGTGCTGTTGTTTAGATTTCGTTTGTTTCTGGGACATGTAGACGGATATTCCTTCAGTCAATCTCTTTTCTCTTTATCTGTTTCCTTTTCCTTGTGATGCAAGAACAAGAATAATGTGGGTGAGATGAGCATGGCACGGGTATTCTTTCGGAAGTAGACTATTTCCGATTGGGAAGAAATGCTATGCTACATTATCAGATGGATGTAATCGTTTTCTGTCCACTGAGACAAGATGTCTTTCACTACATAAAAGAATGAACTATCTATGCCATTGTGGCCTTGTCTGCATCTCGAACTCTTGGTACCTAACAATATTGATTAAACTTCTAACACTTTCTGCAATGCAAATCACCAGCACGGAGGACTTCTTATACACTATTGTATAAGTAAAACATTGTGCTCTCTTTTTTCACCTGCGGGTAACAGTGAAGTTTATCCCTAGTGTAGTCTTGGCTCGCAGTTGTAGGTTTTCAAGCAGTTCGTGCACAGGTGTGTTCCTTTAAAGAAAAATATAATTTTCGCTTTTCTTCTTCCTAAAATTAGGTAAGCGTGAATGTTGTAAATATGAGTTTTACATATCTGTTACGTATAGGTATGTTGCATACATACGTTAAGGTACCACAATGAATTATTATATTAATCCTTATAAGAAATAATTCTGCAGTTTATTCCTCATACATATATTTCCGAAAATATCTATTGAATATTTTGAAAATAATATTTTCAAAATTCTTTATATAGATAAAAAAAATAACATATTCTTATAGTAAGAGACTTCTAGGTCAGTGGGTAAACTAATTACATTTCGCTGATTAAGGTCCTAGTCAGTGACCTTTTCGTGTAGATTTCCTCAAGCCAGAAGGTTGTGGATATAACCACCTGAATCCGATGCTTGAGGCCTATTCTAATCCTGCTTTGGTTCGGAAACGAGTGACTTTTCGTCGATAATCTAATTAAAGAAACTTACCCGTGAAACAGCACACTTTTCATATCTGATAGTGCATCTTGAAATACTGCAACTTCAGCAAATTCATCATTGAGAAACAACCTCTGTTGGTATTAGAAAGCAAGCAAGAACTAAACATTTGAACCTTTTTTTCTTTAGTTCACAACATCTAAAATATAAAGTAAAAAATGTTATCTGTCCGAATTGAATTAAGGCTGTCCATTACTTCGATTTCTACTGCCTTAAATGTCAGTAATTTCTCTGTTTATGTATCCTACTTATAAAAAGAAGGATGCTGGTCTTACTCGAGGTGATGAAATTTATTTGCATCCTAAAATGAAATATTTCATGAAACATTTAAGGTTATACCATCATGAACTTCATCTAGATCAAACATTTCTATTCTATGGAATGTTTACATTTATTAAAATTCGTTATTATGATGAGCTTTTCTCTCTCTCTCTCTCTCTCACACACACACACACATTATTCTTGCTATTTGTGATGAACATTAATATTTCTAAGTCATTCTGATCCTACTTTTGTATTCTACTTCGTGCCCTAGGGCGTCCTAGGCAAGATTCATTTCTAGTGGCTCACAATATCTTTATTGTTGCATTTTGTCCCTTTCCACAACGATGCAACCAGCAGACCTTAATTTTGGTTCACACTGAATATCAAACAAAACTATTTTTTTTTAGATTTTAGCATAAAATGCAGAAGCATCTCTTCGTTTTCATTCAGAAATTCATGGCGTCGTTTAGTCTACACAATGTCCTTTTGATAAGCATTATTGATAATCAATAGAAATAAACGGTACTGCTGGCAATGTTATCAGTTCTTTAAGTAAAATAGAAGCAATGAAAAAGAATTCCGAGAAAGCACATTACATTCTACAAACACATTTAGCATACGTTGCATTCAAATACTGAAAATGACGTCACGAAGGGAAAAGAAAAACAGAAATGCTAAAATAAATAAATAAATTAATTAATTAAAACAAAATCCCTAATCATTTAAAATATGTGAAAATATGAAGTAACATCGATTTTAAAATTCAAAGTAAGATTAAAAACTCTGACCTACGAAACTGTTATATAGCTTTTAGTACGGTAAAAAGTTAGTCTGAGAAGTTGAACTGGAGTAAGAAAGGCGATATGGACTACGGAGGGAAACCGTCCTTCTAAATGACCCTATGGGTGGAGTTTTATATTTTCGAATAAGTCATCAAACGTAATCATAGATGTAATTTTAATAATCGAGTGAATATAGAGTTGTAGTTGATAACGGTTGATAAGAGTTTTATAAAAGATGTTTCAGAAAGTGAAATTAAATTCATGTTTTTATCTTTAATGCCTTATCGTTTTTAATTACACTTTTTATTTCAATAAATGAGAAGAATATAGCATTTCACTCACTACACGTATGCATTAAGGTGAAAATGAGTGAGTTCACTTACGAAACATCCAAAACTTTCAAAAATGACCCTCTGCTGTATTATTACTGGTGTGTGTGTGTGTGTGTGCGTGCATGCGTGCGCGTGACCAGCTGGCTGGCTAAGAACGAAAATAATTCGAAACAGCTGCCAGGACATTCAGTTATCTCGCAGAAAAGTTTTAACAATCAACAAATACACTACTACCAATATTATCCGGGTATGGTACACTGGTCAATTGTCGAGTTTACACTCTCATTGCACCAGGCCAGACAATTCGACTTGTTCGTTGTGATGTTCGGCTTTTGTGCCGCTGCTCTTCCGTTGAAACCAAGTAAAAGATCTTTTCGTACAGTATTAGTGTTCATCGGCGCTCTGGAACTCATCACGGATGGTCTGTGCCGATTTCAGTCGGTTGGTGCGTGCCATTTCAACATACTCCTGTCCCTGTCAGTCATTTTCGGCTGCCGCCCTGTTGTTTTCCTGCGGAGGCCGCCTTGGACTAGTTTTTCCTGCACTAGTGATTCCAGAACGTCTCTATTTGTTGATCACATCGCTAACCGTTGATTTTGGATGCTCCAGTTGAGCCGCAATGGCACACATGGACATGCCACCAATGTGACAGCCCACGATGACACTTCTCTCGAATCCCTGAGTTCACGTCGTGTTGCCATACCGATTGCATTCTCTGCTACGACGAAATACTGCTTCCTACTATCTGTACACCTGTTTTTATGTTATCAACAAACCTGGAATGTTCCATAACTTCAAATAACAGGGGTGTCCAGACAATTATCGGTAGATAGTGTATAACAAATATACGAACTCTTAGGAATTCCTTGCTTTGAAGTACAATACCAAAGCAACTTACACGGAGAGCACATAACTTCGTAAGCTGTCAATCTCCTTCGATTCAAAGGCAAATATTGTTACTACCTAGTATGAAATAAGAATGGATATTAATCCTTGAAATAGGTAATTTATTATTATATAATGTACAGGTGTGCATAAAGTTTGTGTACGACTTAAGAAACAATAACCGTAACAGTCAAAACGAATATGTTTAAGACGACGTCAACACTACACGTTTGAAAGTTATTTTTACATTAGCAGAAAGAGAGAAAGAGAGAGAGAATGTGATCAATTAGTCGAATGGAGAACAGGGGTACATTTGTCTTCAAGTTCTCAATTACTTGCAGTTCATTTTAATATGTCTGCATTAACAATTTTCACCGTAAACTTGGTCTTTTATAAGGCTCTCCAAAAATAGAAGTTCAACGGAATAATATTTAGTTAGTGGAGGCCATGAGACTGGACAATATCAAAAAAATGTAGAAAACGTGCACGGTCATCTAAAACTCAGTTTGAAAGGAGGACTATCAAAGGACTATTGAGAATGTGGAATTGACCTGGTGGATATTAGACACTGTTTTATTGTTTCAAAGCGAAGAAGCTTTAAAAACCAGCAACCTTACTGCTGAGCATTACATTTTTTTCAACGAAAAAGAATGATCAAATGACAATAAAGAGCATTAATCACACCAGAGATATCTTAGAACTACTGTATGTCTTTCCATCTCATGAACTACTTGTGGCCGCTTAGTGGCACAAATTTTTGCACTGAGACGGTTTGCCAAGATTGATAAGTAAACTGTTCATTCGTTAGAAAACCACATTGACCATTGTCCAGGAGTTCAAGTATATCCATTGCAAATGCATGTATTTTGGTTTATCTGCTGGCTGCAGCTGCACTTTGTAAGCGTGCATCAGTAATATTTTATGAATTGTAAAAAAAAGAGGAAGTTGTGGCTTTTTGGATATGGCTCGAATTGATTTTCTTGCACTTTAAACGACCGATGAATCCATTCAACCTCAGCATCGGAGATCTCAGGTCTTCCAGACTGCTTATTCAATAAACTACCATTCTTCATAAAACTTATTTCTACGCTATTCGCTCATCGATATTCTCAATGGTGGATCCATTTGAAACGTACTAAAATTTCTCTGGACTTTCTATGAACAAAGAACAAACAACACGTCAATCATGGTTTAATGCAAGTACTTTCCACTTAGTGGAACGTGACTGGGAACAAAAATTTCAATTAGTACGATTTTGAGACATTTTATGATAATTCTTGATGTAATAAATATATCTGTTTTAACTGGTACGATTAATTTTCATTCAATTTAGCACTGTCCAGGAAATTTATGGACACTTATATAATATTTAATTAATATTACATGTTGATTAAATTATTTTAACTACTGCAATTTTCAGATATCTGGTAATAATCTAACTAATGAAGAAATAGGACAACTTGTTGACTAATGGCTGTATCTTTTAAAATATAAATCCTATACATGCAAAATTACAAGTGCAGCCATCTGTTGACTTGCAAATGAACTAATCCTCGATACAAGGCATTTTAACTTTGAGTAAATTGACTGCTGTGATAAATATCATATTTTAATCTTTAAGAATTCGCGCCAAAGGGATTCTTGTCAGGCCAAGGATCTCGAAGGTATAGAAATAATCTAACATTAACTTTGAATCAAACAAAAAAGCAAAATTAAAATTAAGTATTCGGAAGTTATTTTCTGCTCTCTCTATAAAACATTTGCAGTGCAAATCTAAGCAGAAAGCAACACAATGGAAATCATTAAAGATAAACATCCGTGTTCTACATAAAGTTTTCAACTGAAAAAAACAAAACATATCAACTGTTTTAACTGAAAGAAATGAAATCTTGACAGTTATAAATACCGTACGAAAGCCAGATGTAAAACGTCGTGTTGTCCTCTTTCAAACTTTCTTTGAACAGTCATCCAGGAAATAAATAAACGCAAAAAGGTGACTCATTCAAAGAAAAGGAGAAAATGAAATCTCTGTCTTACTTTAAGAAGCAGATTTTCTTCCGAAATGAAACGAAAGTGATGCGTAATCTTCAAAAACAACTTAAAACTGCGGAAACTTGCATCATTTGTCGTTTGTTTTATGTCCTCAATACGATACGTATAATGACAAACGAATGACGAAGATTTTTGACTGAAATGTTAACATCGCCTTGAATACCGTTCAGTAGAAAATGTGTCACGATTATACACGCATATTCTGTGGGAAATATCCTTAGATTAAAAGATGTACCATCCTTTTACACGCATTCACAGCTTCGTGAATTTCAGCAGAAGAAAAACTATAATTGGATTAAAGCCATCGAAGAAGATGAGAAACATTTCATGGCATATTAGTATTTATCAGAACTGAATATAGAAAGTACTTAATTAGGAAAGTTTTGTAATGGTACTGATAAGCACACGAGCTTCTCAAACACACTCTCACGAAATGCTAGCTGATTTAACTCTTATCGGTTCCATTATAGCCCACTCTCATATGAAACGGAGATGTGTAATAAGCACACGCCACGATAGCTCTGAGATAGCTTTTCCAATGGAAATAAAAAAAAAAAATTTTGCCCTCCGAACTCATTGGATGTTCTAAATTTAGATGATGCACTCAAGTTTTAGGAACCAGGGTATTTAGCTGTCAATTAAAGTGGATTGTTTTCCATTTCAGAAGTTCAGATTCGTTTTCGGGAGGTATATTAAGTATCTAAATAATCAAGTTTTAACGGCGAACTCATCTAAACATTGCACACAGGTCGTAAAAGAGAATAGAAATTTCTTCGAAACAAGTTCATTTATGATGAGATTTGAACAGTGTTAAAATTATAATGGAATGTTTGAAATTTGAAATTACAATGGAATGTTTGAAATTCATATAAAATAAATTCTGAAAATTTATTTTATATGAATTTCTTTCATATAAAATATTCCTACCGATTTTTAATAATCATTCGGAATATGCCCAATAAGAGAGGAGTTAACAGAGGAAAATTTTTCATTATAAAAATAAAAACAAACAACTAATTTTTACGACATTAATGATAATAAAAGGTTTGAATATCATTACTTTTGATACAATAATTGTATTTATTGTAATATTTCTCCCTTCAATGGTGATGTCTTTTTTTAAAAGATACTGAGAATCGCTTTTCTTTCAGGAGAGTGATTCTCAGACCTTGTAGGGATTAATTTTCAAACTTCATTCATCAACAAAGTTTACAGTAAAAACAAATCTAAAAACTTTTGTAAAAAAATTATATATATACACTTCAATCTGTGTGAAATGGCATCGCATATGCCTAGTCTGGACAAAAGTAATAATAACATGAGCCTGAGTTCGTTTTTTAGAGAGATTTTGCTGATATATGGTGGGTTTGAATGAATTTTTGTATACAGAGAAAATATTTACTAAAAGGCCAACTCAGGCTCGGATTATTACTTTTGTCCAGACTGGGCAAATGATCTGCCATTTACACAGATTGAGGTTTATATGTAATTAATATCTGGACAAAAGATAAAACGTAGTTGTCAATTTATGTATGGATTTTTTAAAACAAACACCACTCACGAAAGGTTTTTAAATTTATCGGCTATATTATACAGTAGGTGCACTAAGAGTCGGATTATTCGATTCTTTTGCTATAGAAGTACAATGTCTACAATAGCTTGAAACTTTTTTACACTTTTTCACACACACACACACACACACACACACACACACACACACACACACACACACACACACACACACACACACACACACACACACACACACACACCTGGGAATTTTTTGCTATCAGGCTTCTAACAAGCAGACTGACAATCTCGGATCTCAGATCTCATGATCTACTGCTACTATTCCTTACACTTTCTTCTTTTGTTTCAATTAGAAGATAAATTTGCACGTAATTTTAGTGCTCTTTATTCCATGCCATAGGAGAACTCAATAATTTGTCAAAATAGGAAAACAAAAACTGCAGTTGGCAAAAGCTGTTGCAATTCGTGTTTCCTGCTTCGAGTGTTGGATTTTTATTTTATTTTATTTTCACTAAAGAGAACTGTTACGAAGCAATCCTCTTGACATATCAATAGTAAAAATGTACAGCAAGGACAACGATGTCAGTTTAGCGTCATCGTCATAACAGCTCATCCGAGTATATCAATAGTAAAGTTGGCACATTGCCATATTTTTTTACTATTGATATATTAAGCGAAGGGAGTCGGAATAATTTAACACCTTGTAGAGAGGATATGAAACACATGAATTCAAACTTTTCATTTTAGTTATTTTTTACTTGTCCAAATAACTGAATTCTATATCCTGACCATACAGGCTTCTGTATATGCTAGAAAATGATTTATGTGAATGAATATTTGCAATTGATTAACATGGTCGAACAGCCACTTCATTTTCCAACATTCGGATATTTTAACATCCCCACTTCGTGCCCCGTCAGAGAATTGGGAAGGAAATGTCCCTTCACAATCGTACATAAAATGGTGTCATCAAATAACACCCGTTATGGAACCATTTGACATGTATAAAGTTAAATTAGATAACATTAAATTAAAATGTAGTAACAGAATAATGACTAATTTAGACATAAACTAACACTGACTAATAATTATTAACTGTTCAGAGAACAAAATTCTGAGCTATAAACGAGACGCCTTTTCTCTTCATAGGATACGCCCAATAATCCGACGGAATGCAGGCATAAACTACAGCACAGAACCGCGAGGAGAGTTCACTTAATGAACTTTATTTTAGAAAGTTAATGAGAGGTACACACATCAACAGTAATCAAAACAGGAAGCTATAATAAAAATTAATGAAAGTGAGGGAAAGTGCGACAGATGAGTTGTTGACGCTAACTGAATACTCAAAAGTACCTTGCAGTCAAAAAGGAATAAGTTCATAAGTTCATCTTTCAAAAAAGGAAAAGGAGGAAGAATTCTTCGTGTGCATAAAAATAACTTTTTTTTTCATATTCGAGTGAAAATTCATCCATAAAAAGTCTTTTAACAGGACAACTAATCTTAGAGATAACTAACGCCATAAGTTGTCTTGCTAATTGTTTCTTAGTCAGTCTGTTTAGCTATTTTGCAAGAGGAAAATCAGATTTTTCAGCGTAAAAAATGCAGTGGGTCCTCCATCTCTATAAGCTGTTTTTAATAACAGAAAGCTGCTCAACTCTTCTGTTGAGAGAAAGAGGCATAGAAGACTGCAGAAGGGGAACTCTACTTCTTCTTCTTTTTGCTCTTCTTCTTCTTCTTCTTCTTATTATTATTATTTGTCACCTCCAGGGAGTACAAGGACTCATCGAGGGAGGGCATCCACTCTACAGCTCTGTCTCCACCACTTATCGAAAGGGATTCGCAATAATCGCATAATCCAGGCATTCATTCATGAATTTAGTGGATTCCTCTCGTCTAATACTACCACATCCAGTAACACGAATGAACTTTAGATTCGTTAGTTATTTTTACCTGTTTCGATTACACGAAAATAAGTACGGTAATTGGGAGGGTGTAAGGTGTGTGTTTTTTGCTGTAAGGTGTGTGTTTTTCCTAGACTAGTTTGATATTTTGGATTGCTAAAAACAACATTCAATCCATCTCTAAGACAGGATTTGATCCGACTTGAAAACTAAAGGAAATTGTGGCTAATAGCTACCTTATAAAGGAATTTACTAACTTCAGAAAACAAATCTGCAGCATGCTTGCAATGTTATATTACACGTTATTTCAATTCCAAAATGTACGCTTACGTCATTCATTAATAAAATATCAATGATTAGAAGAAAAAAAAAGAAAAGTGGCATGTTTATTAATAATTGTAGTAAAATTTATTAATAATCGATGAACTATTTTGTTTATGCAGTTCCCAATGCATTTTCCCCTTACTTTACACGTTAAAATAAATACTAATCGCTCGCTCTTGCCGCATCGAAGACATTTTTGTTCCTGAGAACATAATGACAAAATTCTTCTCACGAGCTCACGTGGTTCATCTTTACTTCAATTTCACCCTTAATTAAGTTTACAGTGTACTGGTTGCGCTTGTTTTTCTAGCATCTGATGAGCGAAAACAGTCTCCAGACATAAGCATTACAAACGGCGAAAGACAGCACAAAAGACAGAAACTTGATTAAATTTGGAAGATGAATTTCTTTCGGTGAACAAATTTCAGACCACGTCTTGCTAACAGAAAGAGCAAAGCTTAACTCTCGCTTCGTAAAACAGCGAGAAGGATGGCTCTGATGATGCGAAATCCTTTGTACAGTTTGTTTATATTGATTTCCGGTTTTAGCTTTAGGGAAATTATTGTCCCGCAGTTCTGCGTTATGTAAATCTCTCCTCAAAACGAGACATTCGATCTTCCCTTAATAATTATGATTTATGGAATCGAACTGTTTCTGTACGTAAGGAAAAATCTGGAAGCAAACTTTTTTCGACTGAAATATTTTGCTGAAGTTTCTCAAGAAACCCTCAATTATTTCTCAGAAGAATTGGCATTTTATTTTTGGGCCAGGATTGTTCTTAAATTGTACCCTGAAATCAAATGCTAATTACATCGTTGGATATTTCAATCGCCTGAACTGGAAGTTCTTTTGGAATTAATTTGTTATACTAACGTAAGAGGTCAGTGATTAAGAAATGTCTTAAGAACTTTTCAGATATTCCCAACATATCATCTTCAAGACTGTAGAACTTCGTAATTCTACTGGTCTGGTTTCCAGAGTGGTTAATGTCTTCGCTCTTCGCTTAACAGGCTGCGGGCATAAATCCTTCTACCGGCAAGTAGACTGTGAGACCACAGTCTGCTTACTGGGAGGCCTGAAGTGGTTTAAAAAAAGTTTCATGTTTGGTCTCTAGAGTGGAGTTTCCGGATTATGTAAAAAATAAATTAAAAAACATTTAGTCCGCCATGGTACTAAAGTATGTTGGTTTACGATCTTTCATTAGGTGGAAAATCATGTGAGAAAAGGACGATGTTTGGTTATTATTTTTCTTGAACACGTTAACAAATACTTAGTTCATAACTTGTGTGAATTAGTATTTCTATGCAAGAAGTAATGTTTATTTGTTCAAGCACATAAGTTAACATCGTTAACTTTTATGCTTCTAAAATGACTAACAACCCATCACAAAATGCTAAAATAACATAATTTATATTTTGAAATACAGAAAATTTGCCTTACGTTATTTCAAATTCCTTGATCTCCCAAATGCCAAACAACTTGCATATATGCATGCGGGTTTGTGTAGAAAGAGAGAGAGAGATGAGGGGAGGAGTTATGACAATTCAGTCAATGGCTTCTTTCAGTTAGACCGCTTAGGTGTTTTTTCATCATTTAAGTAATTCTTTAATTATTAACTCGATTAATATGAAGGTAACTAAGGCCAGGTAATTCGCTATTAATCTTGTTAACTACACATATTATTAAGTTGATTTATATATTTGAGATAAACAAATACACCAGAAGGTAAAACCTGATATTTCTGTGTTTGTTCAAGTATTCTCGAATACACAACATTGTCTTGCTTGGATATGAGGCAAGTTATGACGATTCATATAATCGTTACTGCTTCTGATTTTTGAAGGAAGTTATAAATCGTTTTTGTAACTGAACTATTGGCCCTGTGGAGATATCAAACACAAGGAAATAATGAAGCATTGTTCCTGTATTTTCATGCGGAGACAGAAACTGGAATCTTTATGGTTGAGTAAAAAAATTATGTTTCCACAGCAGGCAATTTAATTATTTAAGTCTTGATAAAAGAGTTAGGGTTGGGGGGGGGTCTGGATGGATTAGGCAGCCAAGCCTATATATTAAAGTGCATCTCGCTATATTGATTCACTTAGTAGTTTCTCTGCTGGTCTTAATTAAGATTAATCATGACATAAGACATAAAATATGAAAAATTAGAATAAAAAGAGATATTAATAAGAAGATTTAAAACTGACCAGACAGATTTATCTCAAGTGACACCTTTAAATCCTAATTTACTGGCAAACAACCTTAATCCTCTAACGAAATTTTGTGTCTTTTTTTTTTTGAATATTGAGAATAAGCTTCAATTAAAGATTTAAGGTAATCAAATCAAACCAAACATAGAAGAAGGAACGGAATATTTAAACTAAAACTATTCCAGAGTACAAGTGGATTACATAATATTTCCAATGAAAAAATAAAGAATTAGAGATCTCTGTCTGTATTATTTACGTAGAATCACTATAAGTTCAGAATTAAGGAAATACACAGCTGAGACGAACGATGTTAAGCTGCGTGACATATTCTAAAACTACTTAATAAAAGTGAGTACATTAGCACTTAACTTTGAAATAATGTCATGAAGTATATGCCACCTATTACTATTTCATCGAGCCAGAGATTTTTTATTTTTATTTTGGAAAACAACCGGTTTTGTATTCAAATTTGAAAAGAGCTTTATCATTCATTGCAAGCGCCACTGCTGGACTTGAAATTTAGATCTGTATTTGCAACCAAAATCCTGATTGGGTTTCCCCGTAATATTGTCAGCTTCAGCTGGCTACGTATTTTAAGTCATCGGCATTTTCATTTATTATATAAATTTCCGCGTAGTCTGTTTTTTTTTTTATATTCTGTATGAGACACAATATTGCGTGTTACTGTATACCAGAACTTCACGCTCTCTCTGTATTCCATATATCGACATGGATTAGCTATTCGCATACGTGACATGAACGGAAATTATTTATCACAAAAAAGCCTTTGTAAGCCATGGTACGATTTTCGTAAACATTTCCCTCTTTCGCATATGAAGATTTTATTTTATTATCTTCGAGATTTGATTTCACTTTTATTTGTTCAACGAGGAAGAGATGCGTTCATGGTCTAGTTTTCGGTTTCTTGCGAAATTAAAAATGATTATCTGGTTCTTCATGATGAGTTAGGTTAACCACAAACCAAGTAATTCAAATAACAACTATGTTCTGTCCGTAGGAAACGAAATGCAATGAAAACAACTATCACATCTTTCTGCATCGATATCATTCTATAGAAACCTGCTCCAAAATTCTACGTCAACTGGTTGCAAAACACAAATACATAATACTAATTAAAAAGAACTTCGGCACGCTTTCTAATCCAGAACTTAAATGATTTCAGAAGGTAGTGTCAAGATTGTGGTTGTTTTAGAATTCAATTCGTAGGAAATTAAGAAACTTTATAACAAAATTTTTCATGGAAAAATAACAATATCTGTCTCGCAAGGAGCGGGGGAAAATTAATTAGGAAATTTAAAACAAACATATGGAAGTATTCGAATAGAAACAATATAACGAACCGATGTGTAACTTCGTTATATTACCAAAATGAAGGATAACGAAATATATACAGTAAAATAATAATAAAAAATTCCTTAGACCACTCACAGTGCTAACATACTGCTCCATGTTACTCTCAGCTACGATAGGTATACAACTTATAGTGGGTGGGAAGTATATATTCCATATGTAAAAAGAAATTGTACAATTTGTCAGATTATGCTAAATACAAAATAGTAGGTAGGATAAGTTAATATGAATTTAAATGTAAGGAAAAAGAGTATAAAATTAAAATTAACAAACGAATTAGCACTGTCAGTAAGCTGTTTTGCAATTATATTAATATTGATTTTTTCATTTTTTTTTAAATTTTTTACTTTAATGAATGTTTGATGATATAGTGTATTAACTTTTACTCTTTATGACTGATGACATAGACTAAACTATCCTAATTTTAGAATATTTAAAAAAAAAACATAGAAAAATTCATCTCGTAACCCCACTATGGTAACAATGCAGTATTTTACACTGTCTTTCCATTACTTCCAACTATAGGAAGCAATTATGTATATAGCAAACTGAAAATTTTCTTTTGCAGTAGAAATCGCAATCCATTATATTCAAAATATCTAATTCAGAAATATCGTAGAAAAACAGAATAAATCTAATTTAAAATGCTATTTTCTGTAAAAAAAAAAAAAGGGTAATTAAAAATACAGGAGGTGAGCGATGCTACTGATAGATAAAGGTAGTCATGGCCTTCCTTCATTTTCTTCTTAATACACACACACACACCAAACAAAGTACAAATTGAACAGCTGCCAGTTGGCTGGAGGCCAATAACTTAAATCTGTAACCATGTTTCATTGTAGTGACGACAGATTAAATGATTACATACTGTATTTGATTTCAAATTTTTTAGGAGGCTTTTGATCTAGAGGTGGACACTGCAGAACCAGATGAGCCGCAAGGACAGATTCAGTTTAACCTAGAATACGATTTTTATGCATCGACGTTAATATTAAAACTAATACAAGGTAGAGATCTAGCTGCCAAAGATATCACAGGTAAGGTAATTATTGTTTGTTTGTAGTATTTAATATGTAGTTCTAAATCTTAGGAATTGGTTATTGAAATTTTGACGGTTTAATATAGACGATAACTAAATACGTGGCAACAAAATAACCACATGCGTGCTCCAATCGCAAGAGACAACGAATAGGCACGAGATTTACTTGGAGAACTGCTCTTTACTGTGAGTGACGTTTTTATTATTAATTCTAGCCTCAATATGCAGCACAAAGAATACGAATGCAGCATTTCAAGAAAACACTTGCTAAACGTGCTAAACCACTTACTGAAGTGTCGACCAATCTCACTAAACGAAAAGACTACACTCATAAATCCAATATACAAGGGATTTACTGAAATGCAATGTAAATGTTTTACAGAAATGAAGTAGTACGAGACAACTGTAGCTAATCGGAACGAGCAATTTCCAGTAAGTCTTGGCTTCATGTTGTGGCAGTGTCAGCTTGACTCTTTCTAATTGATGGCATAGAACAACTTGCTGCAAAAAAAAGTGAACTTGAACATATTACATAAACGATGTCGTAAGCTGAAATGTATCATTTATGATGGTAATTTTACTGTTGATATCATTAGGTGTTCCTTCAAGAATTGGTATTTTGAACAGGTGGTATTTTCATGCAAAATAACATCATCATTGAAAACTGCATCTCCTCTGATTATGCCAAAATATTAAACATACATTGAAATTTAAATGTGCTAGTGCCTGTATTTAGTATCTCAATTAATAAAATTTAGTATCCGAATTAATAAATGATTCAATCCTGAAAAGCAAAAAATAGAGGGAATAAAAAAGATCCCTCTGAGTAACGAAATCCAGCTAAACACACATTCTCTAATTAAATACGGTGTTTCGTATTTTTATTCTGCCTGTGTTGTTTGCTTTGAAATAAATTATAAACTAATAATATATACAACAATATTCTTATTTGACGTAAAGTATGAGTGATTATTTTTATTATAATTACGGTTTTGGAATGGTACTTTTTTTGGTTTTAGTCTGGCGACTTATTTCTCGAGCAGACGACTAAAATTCAGAATCCCTCAACTTATCTTTGCTAGATAATGTGTTGTTTTCAGTAACCTGTACCTTCATTAAATCTCTTCATTTCTTCAAAATCAAAATTAGAACCTCAAAACACACACACACACACACGCACACACACACACACACACACACACACACACACACACACACACACACACACACACACACACACACACACCTTATGATTGTCCAAGATCTCAGAATAGACATGATTAGTAAATTAAATGTCTATTTGGAGAGTTTAAAAGGTGATTGCCAAACTAAGGTATGTCGGATATAATGAGCGGTGTTTAAGCTACTGTATAATCGCTTGTTCCCTAAATAAGTGGTTGTCGAATAAAGGTAGACGCCGCTACTCTACTGAATCAACCGTCTAATGAACCATAAACAACGATTCGTATGCTGTACGTGACATATGATTGTTTGTTGGATATTGCACAGCTATTGACTAGGATCACCGGAAATACGAGGTGGTAACTAACACTCAAATTCACCACTCAGTCTCAAGCCTTTACTAAATTGACGACCACTGGTTATTAATAACTATTGGATTATCTCAATGACCAGAACTACGAATAACGGATGTTTCCAATAATCGTCAGTAGTGTTAGCTGAGAGGATAATGATTTTACTTTGAGAGATATACTTTCTCCTGAAAGAGAGGCATATCAAAATAAATTTGGTATCGTAATTTTGAAGAATTTTGTGATTGTAGTGAACTTTAATAGTTAGCAGACAATGGATAGAATAGTAGAAACAGAGAAATTAAAAAAAAAAGTTAAAGTTTCCTTCAGAAAAAAGAAATGTTATTTCAAGTATTCGTATTCGTATATTTCAAGTACTACAAATCAAACAAAATCAGCTATCAAACCGTATGAAATAAGTGTGTTGCAATTCATTGCGAACACTAAGGTCATTGCAGAGAGATATATCATTAGTATTAATTCAGCCAATGAAACAGCCAGAACAGCGTAATGTCAAAAGAGAATCCCAGAATTAAACTGCAAGTTCTGCTCTTTATAAATGCGTAATTAATATTTCTGTACCTCAGTCGGTAACGAACAGATCCTTTGGCTGGACGTCTTCATTAGTGTAAGAGCCAAGAGTTTTACAGAGTTCCTACAAAAAAGCAAACTGGTGCTCAGAAGAACACATGAGATTTAGTGACAAAATATCCCAATGGACTTAAGACTTATCACCTTATTATATTAAATTAAGGTTAACATAACTGATCGTTTTCGGCAGTTCATGGGTAAGCCAGAAAAGATCGAAGAAAACATAATAAAGGATGATATGACTAATGTCGAGTTGATGGTATGATTTCAAATTGTGTGTTTAATTGAAATTGCTTTCTAAAAGATCAAAAGTGAAAAGTTCCTTTCATTTCTCTTGTGATTGACATTTTCAGGAAACTTTTCCGTAATCGTTGAAGCCAGATTTAATATGTAAATGTCCATGCATGGATAACACTTCGAGAGAGAGAGATGAGAAACTATCCTACAGTTTCCCCTATAGGATAGTTTCCTATCCTATAGAAGGCAATCCATACTTAGAGATATCTTTATGCAACACTACACAGCATCGATTCCTGTCTTAGAAATCACTAGGATACTATGTGAAAACAATCCTTGGATATGAACTAAGAGTATTATTCAACACCAAGAGAAAACTGGTAACAAAAATACCGATTTAGTAAACTCTTTGGGAAGAAGTTTACTCACATTTTATACAAATATATTATATAAAGCACGCATTCCTTTTCCATAGATATTACATTATATAAATCTGTGATAATTCCTAGAAACACATCAAAAAGGCAATCTGCAATAAAGATTAGTCACACTAATCAATCACCGAAAATTCGCTAAGCATCCGGCGTTCGAATGATTTCATGCATGACATGGTAGCGGAGAACACACTTGCCTATTGAGACATGACGTGACAGAAAGGCATCGGATGTACTGCTCCTGAAGCTCTGAGTATATGACCGATATCTTGTGGATTGCCTCCAATGCAAACGTGGATGTATTGATAAAATACAAAATACATATATAAGATATTTGTAGATTAAGGCAATCGTCTGTGTATTGACATATAATAATGTCATTCTTGAAATAACCGATAAACGTAACAATTTTGAATAACTCAGTTCACTGCCGAAGAAAGAGGTTAAACAAGGTCACTTTGAGCTTTAACACTGTGAAAGATGGCAATCTTGGCACACAGGGCAGAACAACGGAACATTTTCCTTCTGTTGCATGATATGGCATGAAATTTTAGTAGGAATAATGATCATTTAAATCACCGTGAATTATAATTCCTGTTCATTCAGTGAATTTTCCTTTCCAACAACGGACAGTAAGGAAAATAAATAGTCTGCAAATGACACGAAAAGATCGAAACCTTATATTCATACTCCGAAAGTCCATTAACATTTGACTTACATTTAACATTTAACCTAACGCTGTATTTGATATTTAAATAATTACTTATTATTAATTGATTACTTAAGTTTTCTCTTCGTGATCATTGCAATAAACAGTGATGGCACGTGTCTCCACTAAAGCTTATCAAAATAATAAAAAATAAATTCTTAAAAACTCTTAACATAATACATATAACATAGAATATTACAAGCCAAATATTTCAAATTTAAATTAAATGAATAACATATTTCTTTTTTAAATATGATTGTTAAAAATTCACCTCTTAGGCTACTAAGTGGTGACTCCGCTCTTCAAATCGTACTACTGCACAGATATTTACAATGCTTTCTGGTAACAAAGGGTTAATGTAAC
This sequence comes from Typopeltis vanoorti, assembly GCF_054136105.1. Classification (NCBI taxonomy): domain Eukaryota; kingdom Metazoa; phylum Arthropoda; class Arachnida; order Uropygi; family Thelyphonidae; genus Typopeltis; species Typopeltis vanoorti. The sequence continues at coordinate 69,691,492 of NC_143550.1, read as the reverse complement.
CATAGGACACCTCTAGCTAAGGCAGGTCTCGGGTAAACAGGGTAGTTTTCCCCTAAGCTCACCCACAATAATTTTACGATAGTTGACATAAATATCTGATTAGCTGTGGACACAAAATTGGTGTTTTTTTTTTTTTTTTAATAAAATGTAACTAATTTCTAAATAGTTAAATTTCGAAATCGTCATAAATTACATACAAAATTTCTACTAAGTTTTGGGTTTATTTTGTTTCTCCAAACAATACAATGTTTCTAGCAACTGATTTCAATAACGAATGTCCTGATTGTCAGGCGATGCCTGTTTAGTGAAGATCGTCTGGAGACATGTTTTGGAAAATTCAGCAAGGTAGAGCAGTACAGGAGTTAAATGAAGTATATAATCGAGCAGCAGTAGTAATTTGCATTCTGAATAAACATCATGCAAACCTCCCTACATAGAAATACTGAGGAAAACAGAACTGGGATTGATCCCACTATTGTATCAAGGATAAGAACATTTGTCCAACAGTTAGTTCTTCGAATTCCACGATATATTGAAGAAACTAGTTACCAGTGGCATCTCTCAGCATACTCAACCAGAATATAGAATAATAGATAAATAAACCTGTAATGCTTTTCTCATACATCATAATTTAATACGATCGTAAGCACGTACACTTTGAATTGCTACTTACCATCTAATTTCTCTTCTTCTTTTTCTATTTCTTATCTATTTTCTTTCCATCTTTCTTTATTTCTTCCCATCTAGTTTATTTCGCGCTTTCCCTATTTTTTATTTATTTGTTTGTTTTTGGCGAAGAATCCCGTATAAGGGATATGCGTAGAGGACACGTATGGCTCTTGATTGTTATATGGTTAGACACTGTTATCTCAGACAGCAACTGAAGACAGCGGTTTGAGTAATCCAGCAGGAAATTTCTTAGAACTTTTCCTTCCAAATGTTTTGCGTTCGCCATAGGAATATACTTCCTCCTAAACAGACGTGAGCGTGCGTAAGCGTTCGTACAATTTATGAAAAGAAGTGGAGACGAAAACAATTTTTCTCTTTCTCTAGAGCTGGGATTCGTGCACTGAGTACAGACTTCAATTGCAAGTAGCTTAAAAGAATTCAGCATAATCAGGGGAAAACAAAGACCTTGGTTATAATAAATGCAGATATTGAAAATTTTCATTCAAAAAATTAGACTAAAATGTATGCTACAGGAAGGCTATCATAAACTTTTGTAGACTGTTTTAAACAAGCGGTTAAATAATAATTGGATAACTGAGTCTGGTGATATGATAGTATTGAGTGGGGAAAAAGCAGCGTTCTGTATATGTAAAGTTTTCTAGCGTCACTATAGAAACAGACGAGGATGCGAAGAATTTTTTCAGAACTTTAAAGGTTTCAAAAATACTGATAAATGGAATATCAATACACGACGGCTTTTCACTTGCGAAACAAGGCCAACGTGAAGAGACTTTGGGAGTTGATTCGTGCTGCCAGTCAACAGAACATCCGCGAACTATCAACCCTGTTGAATGTTTCATATAGCAATTGCTAAGTCAGGTAGGGGAGCAGAAAAAAGAAAACTATGTCGGTAACCTGTGCACTCTTCTGTCTCACTAACGGTACTAAATAAATGCTGTTCAAAGGACTGTAATTATAGAAAATTAAAATAGTTTTACAATTTAATCAAAAGAAACAAGTACGGGTTTACATTCGTGAAGAAAACTGCACTTTATTGGTATTGTAACTGAAATATAATTGAAATCAATCCTAATTATTGTCAGTAGGATCTGTATAGTTATAATTCTTCACATTGTATAACGATGACATTTACTGAAAGTCAGGGGTGGCTCGTGCATAGGCACTGCGGAACTGCAGCACCCCCAATTTTTCTCGCTATATAAATATATTTATTAATTTATTTATATTTGCTTGTAATATTTAATTTTATCACCAACAATCCTATACAATTCTCTTATTTCGTATAAAAAATAATAAAAATCCATCTTGTAACCCGTCTGCAGCTGTTTTGTATCCTCATTGATAAGCAGATTTTTCCCTTAAGAAGGAAATGACAATTCCTTGGATTTCTAATTTAATACGTAACGCCAATCTTCGCTTTACGATAGCTTGATAATGTGATAAAATCCCCAGGAACATCCGTTGTTATATGTACAAAGTTGGAGATTTAATTAAATTCTTACTGTACAGATTCATAAACCGAAATATTGTTTTAAGCACTTTTGTTGTATATAAAATGCATGTCATAAAAATGTTACTTTTCTCAAGTTTCACTGGATTAACATACTAAAAAAAATTTATTAAAAAATTCCAAACACTCGTTATAGCATTCATCTCTTTAGGCACCAAGTTGAAAAAAAAAAGCAATTTGAATTTTGGTTTAATCTTTCTAGTATGGTGCAGAAAATAAAATCAAATATTGTAGCTACACAAAGCTGACAAACACAAAACAATTTGCCAGCGATAAAAGGTGACCTTTACAGAAACTGGTTCTGTATTCAGTAGACGTGCTAGAGAATAGTAGTCGGAGGACAATGCAGAGAGTAGCGGTTTGCAAGATTGAAAAAAGTCATAGCAGAGAAAATTAAGCAGAGGAGTGTTTAAAAATACGATGAACAGACACGAACTGGGACTTTTCAATGATGAAAGAAAAACATGCATTCATTTGTTTCCCACTTTTAGACAAAGATATTGGTTTCATTACTAACTATGACTGCCGACGAATAATATTAGCATTAAATATTTAACGATGTTACTGTGCTCATTTCATGTGCAGGCATAGCAGATCAGTGAATTGTTAATTTACAGACAGGATGCTCAGTATATGCCCAAGGGTGACCGCTTTCTCGTCAGAATGATTGGTATCGCATGCAGAGATGATGAGACATTACAGTATATTTTTTTTAATTCTAAATTACGTTATAATGTGGGATTTCGATATCATTATAACATATGCTCCATGAACAGCTAAAAACAGCTTTTAACATTTTATTTATGCTATAAAATCTTGCCGTGTCTACGTTCACATTCGAACGAAATTGACTGTAAGACAAAATATCAAACAAAATAGCCATCAACACAAACATTTTGAGTATTCATCGCTATTAAGATATAGGAAATTAAAACGAACGCATTCTAAGGATATATTCCGATTACATCCAGTTATAATTGTAGCAAGAAGCCATGATGGTAGTTTCATCTCTGAATGAAACTTTAGATAAGTTAAATACCATGCTTGCCTGTATATTTAATTTACTCTGCATTTACTTAATTTTAAATGTTATAATTTAGTAAATATGATTAGTGCAAATAAATTATAAATCTTATTTATAAATTTGGAAAATTCGTAAATAAAATTGAAAGTTCACAATCATTAGCCAGTCAGGAGTTTTCGGTATCCATGGAATCAGCAAAAAACATTAAATGTAAATTGGATTGAGTTCTAATTTTTCGCCTTTAAATTTTGTTACTTTTTTCTTTTTCATTTATAAAGTAAGTTTTATCGGTAAATGTTGACACGACATGAATATGTAAATAGATTTTCGAAAAAAATGCTTCTAGAGATATGCTAATTTTTTTTTTATAATGTAGGTTAATATAATTAAAATATTGAAAAACAACATAAATATCAAACGCTAAAATTATTAAAAATGCACCTCTTTTCAGTTAAGTGTTCAAATATTAAATTAAGTATACACATACTGGCCACTGCATTAAAAACTTTTACTCAATACCGATTGTTTCCGTATAGACATGCGACTGTTAATACCGATCCTCTTCAATTCCATGCGCATGGTTCGGTGAGATATGGATCGTGAACAGCCTTCATTAAACGCTTCGGTCAATTGCTGCACGCAAGAAGTTCTGTTTATCTGTACAAGCCTTCTCAGCTGACGGCGATCTCGTTCCTGATAGACTGTCTTAGGACCACAGTTACGCCTGTTAGATAAGCAATACGGGTTATTTTCCCACTGATTAAATAGCCGGTATATCTCGCGCTGCGCAAGTGACATTTACGTACATCTGCATAAAGGTTTCTAATTCAGTGGCAAGTATGTATACAATATCATTACGATTAATTATTATAATATAATAGGACATCAAATATTAAAATGAGGGATTAAGAATTCTTATTAATGTTCTATATTTTTTCATAAAAGGCTAAAATTAACCTTAAATGTACCATTTGAAGCATTAAAATTTAATTTGTATGGCAATATGTTTTAATATCCATTTGTCAGAGGACTGCTTAAACTACATATTTAAAATTCTTTGGTAAAATTATTGTGAGAATTTGTGATCCATTACTGTGCCTGTAAACATTTCTCCAGCCGTGGATTAACACGATATTGTCATATTTAGATTTATAATATGACCAAGAGCGATCATGAATCAATGGAGTCATTTCATTAATGCAAATTAAATTCGAAGCAAAAAAATTCGAAAAATAACTTTAGTCATTGGTTAATATCAACATATAAATGCTCAGTGTTTTTGTAAATATTTTTCTGCCATTTTTGCAGCAGTACATAAAATGTTTTTCCTTTAAGAAAGCGAATTTCCATATCAGTGAAATGCTGGAATTTTACACACCATTACGTAACGACAGGTCTCGTTTTTGAAGGATAACCAAAGAGACAGAAAAGAATAATGAGGATATACTCTTATGCCTTTCTCTAAAGATTACGACATATCTTAAGTTTATCGTTAAATATTCCTCAAAATTTGGATCGTAAATACTGCTCAAAAGTCGGGTGAGAATTGTGGAATAATATGAGGTTGTCAACTGCACACTAAGCTTTTTCTTACGGTAATTTTCACTTTGAAGACAGCAATGTTTATAACTGAAATAATTTTAAAGGAAAATTACCTTATTATATTTAATTGTTCAGAACATATTCAATATCTTCTGATAAGTAAAATTATAAATTTGATATCAGATGACTTGCACTAATAGGGAAAAGCAATATGGAAAAGCAATTGCTGAGTTCCCAAGTAAATCATTTTTTTAAAAAAATTCAATTATTCCTTATGAAAATCCCTACTATTAATTAAAGGAATCTCTACGTAAAATTTTAACAACAGCTGAAGCAGTAATAATAATAATAATCTACGTGATCATCGTGAAAAAGTCAACTAATATGCAAACTTAGAGTTGCTTACACTTCATTTAGGTCATATTAAACAAAGACAAAGATAAATAATGAAAATAACGAAAGGAGGAAGAACAATAATTTCTTCACACTTTGAAAATACATAATTTTTTTTTTCTTCTCAAAAAAAGAGGCTACCAATGATGGATATTCTTGATCATTTTATTTCTAAGATACAATATGGAAAAGCAATATTAGATAATGAAACCTAACATTCCTCTCAAACTACCCTTTATTAAAAATCTATGAATTACTGTTTTTAAAATAAATTTTTAAACTAATGAAACGTCTAATGAAATATGGAGAAATGAAAGAATAGCAAGGAGAGCTGACAAGCTAGTGAAAGATCACCAGTTGTTCTAAATATGACATAACGGGGAGGAAAAAAGATTGATAATTCAAGGGAAACGATTACCTTCATTTTTCACCAGTACCTTACTTTAGGCATTTAACAGTTACTGCTGTCAACTTAACATAAAAAAGGAAAACGCAGTGTTTAAATTATTGCAAGTTTACTGATGATTAAAAAATTTCTACCAGTAATTTCTAGTGGCTTGTTTTACGGCAGGTGTTTTTGAAGAGATCTTTTGATTTAATATTGTCTATTTTAACAGCAGCCCCAATAGAGTTTCTATCCCCAATCTCAATGAAACATCTACCGTCTGATTCGACGCTAAATTCTTCAGCTATATAAAATATATGACGGTGCGAAAGAAAGAGCACACTTCGATACTTCTTAATTTTCTTCAAAGGCATATCAGGAGGTGTAGTAGACGTTGTGGGTCAAATGTCGTTGAAATATCTGAATTCATTTTGGAGATATGTAATAAGAAATTCTCAAATTGCAGAAATTAAACTAGGTGTCTATTGATAGCAAGTACGATCTTGATAGTTATTTCGTTTATTGCACTGCTTTTGTTCGGTAATGAAACATGATCGTATCCCTTGTGTTTAAACCTGTTTTAATTTCCATTATATTCGAGACTAATGAGTCTAATATCTTTTCAGGCACCAGCGATCCTTATGTGAAAGTATGTCTATTGCCAGACAAGAAACGAAAATTGGAAACCAAGATAAAACATCGAACACTAAACCCGAAGTGGAACGAAACTTTATATTTTGAAGGTGAGGATAAAATAGCCTGTTATCCTTGCTATCTTTCTTTTTAACTTACGTTATTGTGAATTTTAAATTTTAAATTTAAATTGTGACGAATAAGTTTCTTTCACAATGTATAGTTCAGAAGTTGCTATTTTATTTAATTGGTTATTGGCCTTCCAAGTATCCTTGAATTTCCTAACCGTAATACGAGGGGTAAGGTGGTTAGTTAGCCTTATGCCTCTAAGTATTCTTGTCTGTAAAGTGCGTGTGTTCTATTGAGTGATTTCCCGGTTCTGATGGACAAAACAAAATCAAGTTTACAGCATGAGACCAGCTAACTCACCTCCAGGTGAAAAGCTCTAATGAAAGCTTTACGCGTCGATCAACTAATTTCAGTCATTTTAATATCTCAGCCTACTAAGCTTACGACAACTATGCCCAACGTACCACCTGCAGGCTGTAACCAGCCTACCAAGCGCTTTCATTTGGGCAGCCAAGAATAAAATGAAAGACTATTTTTGGTGATGCCCAGGCGCACGTCAGCTCGACTTCCACAACTTGCTCGTTTTTAGAAAGGTAATAGGATCTTTAAAAAATGTATTATAGAAAACTAGTTATTTTTATGGCAGCTTGTAAGAAATGCAAGTTTTCATCTGATATATATATCAGATATAAAAGAAAATTTCGAAACACTAAGGAACCAGCCTTAGTGTTTAGTATTGGAAAGTATTTAAATGCGAAGTTTTGCGTTTTCGAAAGTAAACATTTCTGTAATTAATCAAAAAAAAAATAATAATAATAAATTTCATTTATTGAAAACCAGTGTCTTATAAAGTGTTAGAAAGAGAAACATCACCTTAGGTGATATCCTCCCCATACACATACTGTTTTTTTTAATTTGCCCAAGGGAATTCTTTTTACTCCTAAGTTTTGGAACTTTAGGTAATTTGATAATCAAAATATGCCGGTTTGCGTGGATACCACTCTAATGGTGAAGTATTATACTTGCTATCTATGAAATCAGCGAAGGATTAAAAAGCATTGCACCTCATCTTATTAACAATTGCTCGTTCCATAAGTTGTGATATGTGACATTCACTTGTTTACTAAAAGAAATTGTTTATTCTTAACAAAATTAACAAAAATGGCTTTGTTTATTTTAAACAAAATCATTAGGCTCCATAAATCAGGTTTGTTTTTATGAAATCTTTTTGATAAAACTATCTTATTATTTTGACCACAAAAGGTTGATATACGGTAAAGTTAATATTTAAAACAATCCTCCTTAAAATATGGATCTACAAGGTAACACAGCAACGTATTTCATAATCTGCAAATCGCTGCAAATCGAAAATAAATAAATAAAATAAAATAAAGACACTATACAGTATACTATATATATAATATATATACATGTCATTAAAACAATATATCCATAATTCTCCTTTAAATATTTTTATCAGTTTCTCACATCTGCGAACAGGCCGAGAATGGATTAAAACCACCTCACCGGCCATTATGGATCAAATACGCATCCTCACATGCTTCGTATCCATCATATATTTCAATGTAATATCAATGGTATGACAATTTTAATATGCACTTCGCATCCATGATAAACTTGACGTCTATAGACGTCTTGGTCGGTAGCGTGGTTAAGTTAGAAAAATAACAAAACTGGATACCACAAGCGTAAGGTGAATGAAATGGAGCTTAATGCGACAGACGTTTGTGCAGCTAAATAGTTTACTGTATATCAGATACTAGGATCAAAATGTAGTGTGTGATGGGAAATGAAACTAGGAATTTCTGTTTCAAGATTTTTATTAGTGTGTGAGACCTTCTAGAAATGTGAGGTTTTCATGGCTAAAGAGGAAAAAAAAACAGGTTTGAAGAACACATGCAGTTATCAGACACAGCTTTAGTTGATTTATCTGTAATTTCAACTAACCCAACCGAATGCCTTGGAGATATCCTGCACTATATTAGGATGCGCCATTCACAACTGCAAAACATTACTTGCAAGCGATTATTTTACAAACTGCTTTCGAAGTTGTCTGCCAATAAATGACATTGGAAATCAACTTTGGGAATCGAATTAGAGAAACGTCAAAAAATAAAAAGGTAAAAGAATAAAATAAAATTGACAAAACCAATCGCAATTCTAGAGCGAACATAACTTTAGTTATTACTTGCGTGCAACAGTGTTTGATTTAGGACTCTAAAATAGGAAACAATAGAATCACCTTCTTCAAGAAACAATCTGAGTTTTGAGCAGAGAAAGGTATTAAACTATTCTAGGTAGGCTTAAGTTAAATCTTATACGATCGTTTTTATGAAGTCTGTGAAATGAAAATACCTACACATAGACAATGAACATTGAACCAATTATGTTATCCAATTACAGTCAGTTTCAATATTATAAGGTCTTCAACATTTTGAACCGAAATACAAGCATTTGAAGTTAACAATGCTACGAAATAAAGCTGCAATAAGTAACACGCTAAAATCAGATTTTTTAAAAATTCTCTACAGTGTCTAAATACGAATCGCAAAATAACACTGTTAACAGAACTTGTTAAAAAGCACGAATCGTTAGATGCTTGCATTTGATATTAGATCTAATACATTTGGAAGCACCAGTCTGTGCTGGAACAGAGGAGTAAGTTTTAAATCGTTTATTTAATTTAATTTTAAAATAAAACTGCAGATATGGGAGAAGGATGAAAATTCATCTTGTCCATTACATATTTATCATTTGATCGACTTCTTACGTAATCTTAATTGCTAAAACATGAGTGAACATTTCAACAAGATGTGGCATGTTTATTGGCATGCGTTTAATAATTCCTACCTATTTTAAATACAGAAATTCATTTACCAAAACATCTCATCGTAAGTTAGTATATTCTCGCAGACTTAGCTATCTTCCCCATAAGACGAATTTGATAATTTTCATTATTATTCATCTAAATTATTAATCATCATAAAGCATTCTGTTAATATTTGGAAGAGCATCAGAAGGTTTTATACAATGGCCACTAGATGGCATTACATGCCGAGAAATGTTGAATTATGAAAGCATACTAAATAAGTACAAAAATAGATGGTGATGCAGAATGAGGAACAATTTTAAAACAGCAATTAAAATTATGTAATGTTCTCTGATTGTTTTAAAGCGAACAATTTTTCCGAAGAATGGCAGGGACGTAGAACAGCAAAATCTTCTTTAAGAATTAGACAGACGCCTACGTTTCTATGTATATTTAGGAAACTTTCTTACGTAAGCAGAAAAGTGTGACTCGCGAGAGAAGCATGAAACTAGTTGGCATTGGATCTCTTTGCGACATTTCAGCAGACGCTGTATAATGAACATAATGTGACAGGTACATTTACTCAGGATTAATGAATGACGCAAAATCTAAATAGTGTTTGTACTGCAGTCATAATTATGTAGTAAAGTGAATCAGGAAACTACTCATGCCACCATTTATTACATATACACATATGCTTTTAGGTGTTTTTGTTTATTTTTTTATGTACCCATATTCAAATGAATTACCATTCAAGTATTAATGCTTTAAAATGCAAGAACGCATTTCAATGACAGATGAGTAAAATGAATAATACGAGAGAAAAAAAAAAAAGAAAGGAAGAAACGATGTAATCTAAATGGACTCTGATCAAGCTACAGACCCCAATTCGGTTTCCCACCCTAGCATGCATGCCACTCTTTAGTCATAATTAACAATCTGTGTTCGGAATGGCATGGATTCTAAGAGGTGTGTTGAAAGCATTCCACGGCGATTTCTCCGTGGAATGTGTATCCAGTAGCTGCAATAGATTCGAATGTGGCAGATCCCTCTTGAGAACAAATCGTTTGGCCTCTTCCCACCACATAATGTTCAGTCGACTTTAGAACTGGTGACTGGGGGCACCTTGTGAAGTATGATAGTCATCCTCGTGCTTCTAGAACGGTTCCCAAATGATTTTCTGATAGTGCATTATTCTGGTGGAGGTGATTATTACCAGATGGATAAACTTTAGGAGATAAACTTGCTCGGGTAACAATATTCAAGTGCAGCGAAGTTGTGTACATTCATTCATCGTGCCAGTAGTATCAGAGAACCTACTATCACCAAGAAAACACCCTGCGACCATCACACCACTATTATCAGCATGAAATATAGATTACATCCATTATGAGTCCATTCATTCTGGCATTGCCATACCCTAGCCTCCTGTCAGCGCAGAAACCAGAACCAGGATTCTCCGAACCAGTCAATTCCTTTACACTCCCGAAGTATTCGGTGTCCGCTTTATTGTGCTTTCTGTACCCGTTATGTGGCTTTCACTCACCAAATTTAAAAATCTATAACACATCAGTATTATTATCGTGAGTGGCGTAAGCATTAGGTTATACAGAAACTCTGCTCTATCGACCAAATACAGGGTGTTCGGGATAAATTTGACATATTTATAATTAATTATATTTTTCCGTAAGTTACATGTATTAACACACACTTCTCTTCATTTAAAAGTTTGGACCCTTCTTCATTCATATACAAGATGTCAGAAAGGATGGATAGCTGGAACCCACCTGAATCATGGAAGAGAATAACTTGTATCATGATGATTCGTGCCCGCCATCAAAATAAGGATATTACGACTGCTGCCCAATGCTCCCTGAATACAGTAAAAACAATCAGGCATGAACTAGAGACTTGCAATGGTGACTACGAGGATGTAGCAAGAAGAAAGATCCCTAGCAGACGATCTGATTGCGTTCGTACAGCAGAATTCCTCGCAAATCTGCAGGAACAGGTGTTGAAGAACCCTGGCATTGGAATTCGGGCTTTGTTCGTGGAGTTGCTAACTGTAGTCAAGCCCTGGATAACAAGGGTAGCCAATGGTAGGCCGTATGTATGGCAGCAGGATTCGGCCCCTTGCCACACCTCTGGGAAAAGTCAAAAATGGTTGTCTGAAAATTTCTACGACTTCACCAGTCCAAATGTTTGGCCTCCAAACTCCCCAGACCTTAACCCCATGGATTATTTTGTATGGGGCGCAGTTGAAAAAGACACCAATCGCACTTCCAGTAATACAAAAGCCCAGTTAATGGATAAAATTAAAACAGTTTTTGCGGCCCTTCCCAGGGAGACTGTAGCATCAGCTTGTTCGAGGTTCCGAAGCAGAATTGAAGCTGTGATCGATGCTAATGGTGGTTATTTTGAGTAAATCTTGTTGATAGTATTGTAATTAACTCTGCCTGTAATGTTTTTTTGCCAATTCATTAAATTTAATAGATACAAAGAAGATTTTCTTTTTCCTTACGAAACTGTCAAATTTATCCCGAACACCCTGTATGGAGTATTTTCAAACCATTTCAGTCCTTCGATAAGCAGGGTGGTAATCTCTCGCCGCGCGAGAATACAACTAATACCCGAAATTGTAACTGTCTTTCTTTCTGGCAGCTTTTTTTCGTCAAAAAAGTTGTCATCGGCCAGATAGTTATTGGGTTGATGTTTAATCGTTGTTCTACGTATCATGTTCGCTATGCACTCTAGACACTGTTATCCATAAATGCAGTAGCAATACGACAGTACAGTTTCTTTTCAAAGCCTACTGTCGCATTGAGCTCATCGTCTTGGTCCAATAACGAAGTGAATTATATACACAAACGAAGGTCGATCACTATGCATCAAGACTGACGATTTCTTCTCTTCAAATTTTCTATTGGTGCTGGAGTATAGAAAAGCTCTGCACTTTCATTCATTCTCTTTGTCCTGTACATAAATTACCTCAAATCCTATACGCTATTCCATTCCACATGCCACTCAACTTATCCAAACGACAAATTGTTTACTGTCTACTGATTATAAGCTTCAGGTTTTCTACCAATGTCTTAAACTTTGATACCTAATTCTATAGTGTACTTCCGTGTAATAATTTTATGAACTTCAATGTTGCCAACAGTCCTGTCTTATCTCTCGCAAGCAACATCTTACGTCACTTTCCACTTATTGATGATAATGCCCAATCATCAAACTGGACCAGTTCTCTCTTCTTGGGATGACTTACATTTCTGGTCTTTTCCAGTTTAGATACATTTCAGTCATCGCTTCTTCAGACCCTAAACAAAGCTTGTAATTTGTCACTGAAAAAACTTATAAAATTGTTTACTTTGCATAAATCCCAAATTCCAAGCATAGAATAATGCTCACTTATTTGATGTTAAACCTAAAGCTTTCCCAAGAGTGCTTGATGCGATCAAGAATAGGGTAATCCAATTAATTGAAAACTCTCTTTCTCTCTCTCTCTCTCTCTCTCTCTCTCTCTCTCTCTCTCTCACACACACACACACACGCGTGCGCGCGCGCGCGGATTCTTCCACTCACTCTCTCATGGACATCTAGTTCCTTCTTTAAGTTCATTTTGGTTGAAGAGGCTTAATAAATGTACGACTGCCTAAATGGATTTCAAATTATGATCTTTTGGTCACCGAGAACTTGTGCGTGTTGTTCTAACTTCCCTTTGGAACATTTAATTTTGCAATTAGTGGGCATTTCTCATAAGTCAAATGGCACAAAATGGAAAATAAAAACAAACCACCGTATTGTTATCAATCGAAAGCCACTGGAGCCATTTAGTAAGCCAAGTTAAATTTATTTATACTACAAGGAATTAGAATTAATAAATTGAAATGCATTTCAATAAGGAAATAAGCTCAATTCTTATTAACAAGCATAGTATAAATATTCTTATTACGTGCATTTCAGAAAATCCATAACACCAATCTATTACTGTCACGTTGTTAGTCCATCCACTTACTGTATGCACGGAATGAGGCTTATTGGAAATACAAATTTAATAAAATTTAGTTATTCAGATATTTACTAATTTTTTCATCACAATTTCAAATCTTATTTTTAAACTGGTCAATTTGAAACTGTTTTAGAGAAAAATATGCCTTTTTTATGATACCAGATCATTTGAATTATGCAGAGTATGCCTAATACACAAAAACAGGATAATGTGCTTTCCTTCTAGACATAGGCGATCTTATTAGAAAACATTTTCATCAAGAAACAAAGATTGAATTACAGTATAAAAAATATACTTTTTTTTTTTTTTGAAACGAGGTTCATGCGTAGCCTGGTGGCAACTTTTCATGCAACATAAGGTTAGACTGCCAAAATAAAGACTTATACATTCTAGAATGCATTTCAATAGGAAAACAATATAGACCACAATATACAATAGAAACTAAATATAAAGACTACAATAAAGGAACTTATATTATAGGTTCGATTCTAGGCTTTTATGGGCTGTTCTCGAGTTAGTCAATCTTTAGTACAGACAGACAGGGTGCTGTTCCTACCGGAAACAAGAGTTTTAACTGCATCTCTCCGAAAAATTGACCGCAGAACGTACAGCCTAAATATACCAATATCAAAGCAATTCAATACTGTAGAGATGTTTTTGTTGTGACTGATGTATAAAATGCATTCCTAAATTCCCAGATAATCATAGGTAAACGTGATTCATGACAGAAGCCATATTAGCTCGTCTGAATCATGAAGCCATCAGCAGTTCCGGATACCAACGGAAACATTACCTTGAGACGGGATCTATAAATCTGTGTTTAAAATCTATTAGGCTATGGTCTAGTGCGAGAAAAAAAATGATCCGAAAGGTTAACTTCCAAGCTTATTATTTGTCCTAGAGCTCAGAATAAACAAGCTGTTTCTTTGTCTCTCTTTTTCTCGCAGTTGGCTAACTCAGAGACGTGAAATAGCATCCGTAGGGGACAAAGATAATACGTGCTGAGCATCATGAACGTCCCCAGAAGCAGCTTATTTATGAAGAAGGGATCAATATGACACGCACGGCACCCATTAGGATAACTGAAACGACATATCGCCATAGCACGCCATAGCACATAGAACAAACCACCGCTAGGCTGTCGGTGGTTATTACTGTTCTCCTCAGTATCCAGTGACGCAGAGGAAGCATCATTACACGAAAACAGCATTCGACTCAGGATACCCCTTGCCTACTTACTTATAAAGATCTCCGCCCGAAAAAAAAGGTAAAAATATCCCAAAGAAGATGAGCAAGAAACATAACTCCACACTAATGTTACCATCTAATTAACTATTTTCAGTGAATGTTGCAAAATATTTTCTGAAGTTTCTCCAAAAAATGTATAAATATTTAGAAAACTAGGACTATCGTGGAAAAACTGCTGCAGTTCTTTTATTAATGAGTACGATAAAACACGTAGCCTCAAAATTCGGATTCAATCACAAGACATAGAATGTACATATGCGGGTTTCAAACAATATTTATTCTTGTTTTTGGTCTATTAAACATTTTATCGTTTTCATTTAATAGATATGAGCATCACTTTTTGATCGGTAGATTCACATCACGTCTTCTACAAAAACTTCTGCCGTTAAATAAGCAAAAACACGCACATCCACATCAGTTCAAAATGCTTAGACTGGAGCCAGAAACTGGCACGTTTCAGCAAGCAAACAACTAAGACACTTGCCTACGAAATCATCATACGTACACATCCATGTTCATTGATAAAAGATAAAATAGTTTCTCGTGTTTTTATGTTACAAACGTTATCACATTAAACATTTAATACGGACGGTGCATATTTTTATCTTAGGTGATAGCTTAATTCCTTTGCGTATACAGGAAAAATAAATGTACGTTCTGGATTCGCTACTACTACATCACTAACAAAAAATAAATAAATAAGATAAAAGAAATAATTCTGAAATCAGTATCCGTTCTTGAGAAGGGAAATCGAAGAATAGTTATCTGGTGTTGTTCTCACTCGTTTGAAGTAAACAGGGTAAAAAAAATCAAGGCTCATGAAGAAAAATATTCCTTTAAAGTTCGTTTGATGGTCAGTTGTTCTAATCGCACTTCCTGAAGGGATCTGACTACGCTGTTTATAGAGATGATTCAATGCACAGAACCTGCACACAGTTCTCAGAATGTTCAATGGCTTCGTTTACATTTTATACGTGTCAATAAGAAGGAATAGCAGCTCACTTGCCTTCATTTTCTCTCTCTCTTTCTATCTCTTTAAGGTGCACTCTCTGACCATCAAGATGGTGAAATTTTAATAAACTGGAGCTGTGTATAATAGTAGTTACATCTAAAATAGACTGTGATAGCTCAAGACTTACGCAATTATGCTAATTTTTACCGTCTGTTCTTAGTGTATTATTACTATTTCTAACACTCTCCATGTTTTTCTCATTGACATTTCTAAAATTTAGTAAGTACGAAATAATCTCTCTCTCTCTCTCTCTCTCTCTCTTTAGTTCCTTCTTTAAGTTCATTTTGGTTGAAGAGGCTTAATAGATGTACGCCTGCCTAAATGGATTTCAAATTATGTTCTTTTGGTCACCGAGAACTCGTGCGTGTTGTTCTGACTTCCCTTTGGAACATTTAATTTTGCAATTAGTGGGCATTTCTCATAACAGACAAATGGCACAAAATGGAAAATAAAAAATAAACCACCGTGTTGTTATAAATCGAAAGCCACTGGAGCCATTTAGTAAGCCAAGTTAAATTTATTTATAATATAAGGAATTAGAATTACTAAATTGAAATGCATTTCAATAAGGAAATAAGCTCAATTCTTATTAACAAGCAGAGTATAAATATTCTTATTACGTGCATTTCAGAAAATCCATAACACTAATCTATTACTGTCACGTTGTTAGTTCATCCACTAACTGTATGCACGGAATGAGCATTTTGGATGAGGCTTATTGGAAATATAAATTTAATAAAATTTAGTTATTCAGATATTAATAATTTTTTTCATCACAATTTCAAATCTTATTTAAACTGGTCTATTTAAAACTGTTTTAGAGAAAAATATGCCTTTTTTATGATACCAGATCATTTGAATTTTGCAGAGTATGCATAATTCAAAAAAAAGCAGGATGTGCTTTCCTTCTCGACATAGGTGATCTTATTAGAAAATATTTTCCTTCAAGAAACAAAGGTTGAATTACAGTCTATATATATATATATATATATATATATATATATATTTTTTTTTTTTTTTTTTTGGAAAAGAGGTTCATGCATAGCCTGGTGGTAACTTTTCATGCAACATAAGGTTAGACCGTCAGAATAAAGACTTATACATTTTGGAATGTATTTCAACAGGAAAATAATATAGACTACAATATACAATATAAACTAAATATAAATACTACAATAAACGGACCTTCGATTCTAGGCTCTCTCTCTCTCTCTCTCACAACAAGAATATGTTCATAGACAATTACGAAATAGCATGTCCCGTAATCGCCTTTTTACGTAGTGACACCATTCTCATCACACCAACTGAATCAAGAGAGCCATTTTTATTTTATATACTGCAGGTATAATTATTTTTACCTAATTTAACCATTAAAGGTGTACAAATAAAACGAATCACTTAATCATAAATACAAAATTTCATTAAGTCAGGACGGCTCTTATTATTTAAATCTCTTGTTCAATAAAAACAGTTGCTTTATAACGAAACTTCAAGAACAATATTGTTCATATATCTCTTATTTTTATGAGAACCATTGCAAAGTCTACAAATTTGTTGTTCAAAAGATGTTATGTGCTGGTACTTTTGCAGAAATCCGATGAGTGTGTCAAAGTTATTACACGTTGTAGTGTACTTCGTTTTTAGCTTATATACACTACATCATTTTCCTAATATGTTTGCTTTTCCTAATTTTTCCGCTACAAATTATCCTACCGAATCCAAAATGAAAACGGCAAAGTTTTTATTGCGATCCCAGTCCATTGTGGAATTATTATTAGTTCGTATGTTCCGATAGAAACTAAAACTGAACCACATCGCCATTCTGTATATATCCTAAATCTCAAATGTTATTTAATTTCATCGACGCCGAATAGCATATTTTAATAAAATCGTCCATTTACAGTCTCAAAATAACTTGTTTTCACACAGAGAAGATGAATTATGAAAGAAGAGAAGTTTTTGAAATAAAGAACAGAATCTATTTCCTATATTCAATTAATTCCCGTTGGTGTAATTTGCTCGTAACACACACACACACACACACACACACACACACACACACACACACACACACACACACACACACACACACACACACACACACACACACACACACACACACACACACACACACACACACACACACACACACACGTTAAATGCAAAATCACGCATATTGCCTTTAATTACTGTATTAAATTCAAGCAAACTACAGTAAGATTTAAGAAGTTCACGTCTTACTGTAATATGTCATGGTAACACTGTTGCGCAGTAGGTTTCAGCGACGTCAAAACACGATCACCTTTTTCTTTCCATCTTTCTACCAAAACAAACTAGGCTAGTGAATCGCAGATAGCATTAAATGCTCCAGGAAACTATTCGTTTTCCTCCCGGGAATAGATGCAATTTATGGACATAACGTAACGGACGCCTCATTGCCTTAGTTAGTTCTGCGCTAATCCAACTATCTGCAACTGCACGTGTTCTCGTGCTTAATTAGGTTTTAATCAGTAGTTACATTTAAACCTCTGTTAACGAACAATGCTGTAAAGGAGACGGCTCGCAATAAGAGGTGATTTTATAATCCCCGCTCACTTAACCTTGGTTTCATTTATATCTACCTGCATAAGGATAATCCCAATAAATCCCAATAACGGACATCATTTTGCATTTGGGAACAGGAAGTTTATCATAAACACCATTAATTAAAGTTACGAAGTGCAAATGAGCAACGTTATGGACCATTACGTTGCTCATTTGCACTTCGTAAATTAAGAGGAAATACAATCACCAACGCTGAACTATTGCACAGGCGCAAATAGCCAACATTCACAATATTATATCCACTTAGAATATGACAAGCAACAAACTTGGATAAGAAGAATGACAATTACAATGATGAGTAATGCAGCATTTTTAAAGACTATTTGAAATTAAAGTACTATTACGTATATTGAACAACTGCTAAAGTTTTTTTTTTTTTTTTTTTTTTTTATTTTTTTTTTTTTATAAAGAGGAAATGACACGAAAGGAGTTCACGAACAATGGAATGAAAAAAAAGGGACTTATCCCGTTTCGGTACTTATAAATAGTACCGAAACGGGAAAAGGAAACAATTTTACAAATTTATATAAATAATAATTTTTTTTCATTATTAGCTATCTTTAAACTTTGTTTTTTCCTTGGTTTAGTTTAAGCATAATTAATTACATTCATGAAATGTTTTAACCTTAATATTGCATATCTCAAATCTTCCTAATTCTTTGTTTATTTATATTTTCCTTCATTACTTGTTTTTAGATTTATTCCCTTTGTTTAAAGTTTACTCCAAATAAACTGGATGTGCGTTATACATTTTCAACTGCAAACCTTTCTATACTTTTATGGTCGAGATGTTCCCCTTGCATGCAAACATATTGTATACACAAACGTTTCTCCTGCTTTGAGTATTGATTTTTTTTTAGATTCACTGATTATTAAAACAGTTCAGGTAATTATTTGTGAAATCAATGGAACCGCTTGTTTGACTGGTTGTTTACATAATACTGATGCGAATAAGGCCGTACATAAAGCTATGCCTACTAACACAAATTTAGTTGAATGCTTAATGAGCATTCAATTATTAATTATTATGATTATGCATATTATATTAATAATAAGATATATATTATGATTATTATTACCTGACACATCCAAGAATCTAAGAGCTCAAGGCGCGAGTGCACTCTTCTCTAAATGACCATCGCCTACGAGTCTTAATTCTCCATATACAGAAAACTCCACCACCATCTGCAGATTACGCCATCTACCCCCACTAATAGTATTTTTGTCTATTCGCAAGTGTTCTCTAGCCGATGTATCTATAAACTGGATGAAAAACCATAGTTTCCAGTATAAAAGATCTTGCCATCTCCGCATGAGATCGGCTAACTCACCTTCAGTTGAAAAAAAAACCATATAAAGATTCTTCTTGTCACGACGAGAATCCAACTCTGGTCTTTTGCAAGAAAAAGGAAATGCACTTTCGTTCTTCGTATTGCACTACGGAGGTATTCCTAATGACTCTATAGCACAATTAGAAATATTCGTCTTGTTTTCTAGACAATTTGATGTAAAGATTTATACGTTCAACAAATGTTATAATCAAAGGGAGGCTAACTCGATGAACATCTCATTTGAGGTAGAATAAGTCGAAAATAGTATAATATAAAATCACTGATAATAGCGTATTAACTGCCCCACTAAAGCTTTTTTTGTTGACATTTAGAGAAATGGACAAAAATCACCTGTGCTATAGGACAAATTCTGAAATTTGCCTATAGCACAGGCTTCATTGACCATGATCGCTAACTTCTCGAACAACGGCCAACGAAGCAAAATGGCTGCCGTTGTTTGTCACTATTATTAACGCCATTCATAATATGATGCATGACATTCGCGTTGTCAGTCAACGTGAAACCACAGTAGCTCTTTGGTAGTGACAATTTATTTCCCAAAGATCAGAAACGTATACTAGCCTTCACCTTCACGATTGAACAACTTAGGCAGTCCGATTTCTACGCAAAGAGACACTGAAAATACTAACGATAAAAAGGAGCGATGTATATTATCTTCAAATAACCAAAACTTATTATTTTCAGATTTGTATAAACAGAGAAATATCTCGCGTGTGAAAATGCTTTTCAAATTACACTCTAGCCGACAGCACATCATGGATATTACTCACATAAGGAAATATGAAAATGCAGAAGAGAAAAAAAAAAGCTCTCCTTATCGCAAAAACCAAATAATTCCTCTGCTTTCGACGATTGTTAGCATCATTCACAGTGATGAATTCACAGAAATACATTTCAAAAATAAACAATTAAAAAAATAAATAAAATGTTCATCTCTAATCAAGTAATAAATTATTAAGTAAGTTCATACATCAAAAGTAAATAAATAAATAAATCAGCTAACGCCTTATATTCGCTTTATAGGGAGTAGGCGAGACGTTTTAGCCGTATTTAACCTTTTTTTTTTTTTTTTTTGGAGTCTGGGTAGACAATATCAAAAGAAACATCTTCAATAAATTACTACAAAATTACATTTCTGTTTAATCTCATTTAAACCGAAATTATGTTAATATTGTCTGTTGTTTGAGGGGAAAGAAATGCTTTATATGAAAAGTTATTACATTAAATTTATCATCGTGTTGAATTTTTTGTTCATTCAAAAGCGAATGAAGCAACAAATGACCTTATATTCAAGGAAACAACTCGATTTGCGTACTCCTGTGGTTGTTGTAAATCAATATAAGGCAGGAAATCAATTCGAGAACAGCACTATAATTTACTTACCCACCATTTCTTGATCAAGTAATTCCTCAATATTCCAGAACAAACGTGTTCATAATTCTCGCGTACAAAAAATTATATGTAATCCAGATTTTTATTCAAGGAAGAGCACAGAGTTGCTACATAGAAATTCTCAGCACGAAACATTCACTTCACGCATGATATCAAAGGTTTTAGTTCACAGAAGATTTAAAAGAACGCAAAAAACTTAGCATATTTCCCTACCTCATATTTAGAAATAGTGAAGGAACAAAAAAATCAGATACTGTCATTACTATGTTAACTAAAAGACTAACGGAAAAAAATAGCATATCAGCCAAACATATACATCTTATGATATGAACTGGCAAACTTCTGTAGCATTTCGATGTTTATTCACTAGAAAAACTAACCGTCAATTTTGATAACCAGTGATTGTAACTAGCGCCGCCACACACAAAACAATTAGTGATACAACTTGATTTAATATATTTAAATAATTTATACAGTGCGAAACTATTGATTAATTTGTGATAACGCAATCTATTCTGTAGACAAAAATTATAATTTGAAATAATCATTAATGATAATATATCTAAGAAACAAACGCCAGTATTTCTGTAGTATTAAGAATTCTCATTCGTTTGGAATTTAAAAAAATACATATGTTAAACGAAACTTAAAAGTTTAGTTAAAAATACTATATTATGATTTTAGAAATTTCTCGAAATTCTCGAAACATTAAAATGCCAGTCTAAATTTATTAAATATTGAAAGTTTTCAAACTTCAAATACTTTAGAAAATGTAAAGTTCTTCCCATTATGAGTCCCTCACCATAAAGGTTTCATTTTTACAAGTCCCACATGTCATCTGTAATTAAACCACGGAACTCCATCATCTCTGTTACTTCCTCATTCCAGTTGCTTCGAGGTCTTCCTCTTTTGCTGCCCGACTGGGCTCCAAGGCTTTGCGAGGCAGCCGGTGATCAATCATTCCGTGAACGTGGCCATACCACAACAGACGCCGTTCATTTATCCGATCAATTATCGTCTTATTCACCCTCATATCATCTGTAATCTTATCATTTGGTACTCTATCAAGGAATGACTGCCATGCGACTTCTCCAAAATCCCATTTCAACAGGAAGCATTGATTGCACGTTCTTTCTTTTTTTCTTTCTCTCGTTACAATTCAACAATGCACTATACTACATCACACTTCTCATAACAGTTAAATAAATCGACATTATGGTGACGCTTCTATCGAGATTGTACGAGTAAGGCCGATCAGCTTTTCATTTGCCACATATTTCTTACGATGCCACTGCTAGTGAAAATGTGAAACTTAAATCTGGAATATCTTTAACGCTTGACCCTTCAGTGTCAAAGCTCCAACAACCAGACAGTTTAATTTAAATCGGTATTACTATTATAATTTGTATATTTCCTAAAATGTTTTGTCAAGATTCTCACAAGAATCATTGTTAATATGCATCAGCTCTATGCACTAATTTCTAACGAATGTATTTAGTATTTGCTGCAGAAACCACAGGAGAATATTCAATTGCTGGATAAGCGAGTAGTTTACCTCTCCAAAAATAGTATATAATCACTATGATCTCAAAATATTTACTACCCACTGGTTAGTACACGCTGTACAATGATCTCATTTGCTGCTTTTTTGTATCTTGTATAAGCAATTTTATTTCATTTGTGAATCCTGTGATGTACTTCATATAACTGGTTATGATAAGAATAATTTTATAATTCTGTAATCAATTATTATGATAATTATGAAAGCATTACTTAACTGCAATAAATATTCTTGTGTTTCAGGTTTTCCTCTTCATAAACTACAGAAATCCATTTTACACCTTCATGTGTTTGACTACGATCGCTTCAGCAGAGACGACTCAATTGGTGAGGTGTACGTACCTCTGAATACAGTGGACTTAACACAGAGGCCAACTATGTGGAAGTCCCTTAAGGAAACAGAAAGCTCAAAAGTAGGTATTTCTACATCTTTTCAATCGTATATAAAATTACCCGATCATCTTCAGACGTTACTAACTTATGATTATCAATATTCATGAGCAAAGTTTCACCACTGAAATGAAGTTCAGAGGCTCACACAAAGGTACAAGTGTTTAATAAAAACAAACAGAATCGAAACCGAATACAATGAAACATTCAAGTCCATATAAAAGGGATTTATGAAAAACTAGAATTTACAAATTTATCATAAATTAGTGAAATTATATTCAGCTCATTGATCTTATAGACAATGCACCATTCAATACAATACAAGAGATTATAATTTTAACAAAACAGCAAAAATACAACCTAAAAATATAAAAAAATCATTATCCACTTCTCCATTATCATAGCCTTTCTCAAACGACTTTGACGCTCATAGCAACTGATATCCAGTTCCACTATATAAACTATATTTTATATAGAATTATTCCCTTAAAAAGGGTGGTTCAAGTGTTCATGAGATCTATCTTTCCATATCAAAGATTCCAAACTTTCTGTTTTATGATCTGCTATGACTGAACCCCTCGTTTCATTCTCTTATCGCTTTGATTGTTTCCCCTCTAAGTTGATTTCTGTAGTCTAATTACCAAAATAGTGAGGTCGTATTCCTTGACTAATTTAATATTTACACCTCATAGTGCCATTCCACTATAACTTATGCTCTGTTTTTTTTTTAAATAAATAGAATAATTTACTCTATTTTTGTGTTTCCTCGACTTTTATAATATGCTGTCATTACATTTTAAAAACAATCGCAGTCGTTTGAAATAGTTCTATACCTGTTCCCATTGTTCAATGTGTGTGTGTGTGTGTGTGTGTGTGTGTGTGTGTGTGTGTGTGTGTGTGTGTGTGTGTGTGTGTGTGTGTGTGTGTGTGTGTGTGTGTCATTTTACTCGGTATCTAGATGAATTATTGTTAGGATCTGCAGCATTTAGCATAGATTACTTGAAGAGCTGAGGCCCTAGATCTCTCATATGATTGTAATGGGGGGAAATATTCTTTTATTTCGCTTTTATGAATTTTAAGGCATGTCTGTGGATGGATCAAAGGTCTGCTAACTTTTTTGTTTTTTTAAATCACACCCATTCCTTTGAAATGTGGTCGAAAACAAAATTCACTTTTGATTATTTCTTCATCATCAGTAATGAATAGTGCTGACTCCAGTTCCTCATATTAATAATATCCCTAGTTCCTGAGGTCGATAATGATCACACTGAGCATTTTAATACACTATGTTAGCGTAGCTGGTTTTCTGTATACTAATATTCAATCTCTTTCTCTCTCTCTCTCTCTCTCTCTCTAAAGAATGAAATAGGTTGAAGTCTAAAAAAAGGGAAGAGAACCATTCGCTTCTAACTCGATCGTGAATTTGATTTTTGATGTTGGTCGTTCAGATTATTTAAAAACTTCTGGAGTGTGTATTGACTAAAAATTTATATCAAGAAAATATCATTAATGTATTTTTCCAGTTTTGATCTTAAGAGATAGAAAGTGTCCATAACTTTTTCTTCGAATTTTTGCTAGCACTGGAAATAAAGATTCCTCCATTCCATTGCCAGGACTCAGTTTTGTTCGTAGCTGGTATCTATGTATACTAGCTACGAACAATGTTTAACACTTTCATTGCCAAGCTGAAAATTGGAATTTCGTGTGGTGGGCAATTTTTTATTTTATTTTTTATTTAGTTAGCGACGTCCACGCGATAACGCGTGATCGGCCGTTTGGTGAGAACTCGCATCACGCGTATCGTTCATTGCCAAGCTGAAAATTGGAATTTGGTGTGGTGGCCACATTTTTTTATTTTTTTATTTAGTTAGCGACGTCAACGTGATAACGCATGATGGGCCGTTTGGTGAGAACTCGCATCGCGCGATATCGCGTGATTGGCAATGAACATGTTAAAGAGCGCCATGACTTTTATGGAGAGTTATATCCCATTACTGTTATTACTACTTCTTCATTGGAAAAATTTGAAAAAAAAAAAAAAACGAAAAAAAAAGGAAGTGACGTTATTTTAAGGTGAATGTACTTTATCACAGATGTAAAATGTTCGGTATTGTTGATATAATTCATGGAGAATTATTTATAAGAATTCATGGACCCCTGTCACATTTTTTAATTATTTAATTTCTCTCGTAAATTTTATGTTTGTTTCGGCGAAATTACTGGTACCATTTCGAAGTTCTTGCGTAGAATCTCTTTCAAGTTTCATATAAATATCGGTGTTAAGTAATTGCGACATTTTATAATTATAGTCCTCTGTGTGAAGGGATTATAGGACATTCCTTTTATCTGCCAGAAGAATTACTATGTTTGTATTTTCTCTTAACTTTTTAGTGCTTTTCTTCGTTCCCCAAAGGTAACGTTGCTTTTCTGCGGTGGCACTTTGTTTATTGCGAGGACCGATTCAAGACGTAATAAGTTGCTCTCTTGGGGAGAGAGAGAGAGAGAGAAAAGAAGGAAGTGGCTGTTTCTGTTTTAGACAATAAATGTTCTTGAGGCATTTTACGTGGACACATGGCTACATTAAATCCTTTGTTGAGAATACTTTTTCCTCTTGCTGACAGGTGGTAACTGAACTTATTTACTACGCTCTTATCCAATGGTAGTTGATTGTTATAGTTAAATTATCTATATCGTTCCTCTCTCTTTTTAGAACTTCTAAATGTATATAATATTTTTTCTTCTTGTTTGCGAGTTGAATCTCATTAGCCTGAGAGTGTACTATATTGTATGTGCTTCCACATGCTTGTTTCTAAAGTTTGCTCCAAGGAGATGGATAAGAAAACCACATGGTTATTTAATTTACCTGAATCCGTTAAGTATCAGATGTGTGTTTAGCAGCTCTTTCTTTGCTGTATAATAGATTCTTGCAGCTCGATGACTGTGGATTATTTCATTAAATCTAATAAACTTGGGAAGATGATCACTAGATTTACATCATTTTAGAAAATCCAACTCGTTTATTGAGAGTGATGTCCTTCGTAATGTTTTCTGCCGATCTTTGATGTTTCAGTAAATGGACTCGTCATAAAGTCATAATTTCTTCATGAAATTATTCCTGGCTGTGAGACATCTAATACATTTTTATGTCTAATTAAGCTAAGGGAACATAAAAATGTAGTTTTTTGTTTGCTTGTTTGTTTTAAACAAAACAAGAGTAAAACTAGTTTCATCATACTCTCGAAGACAGTATGTTTTTTGGTTCGGAAAAACAGAAGAAACGATACAGAGATACACAATAAACACTAGAAATATAGTAAATGTCATTATATTGGAGTTAATAAAATCCTGAGATACTAAATAGGACAGTTACAAGATGATATGTCAGGAACCAGAGAGGGAATAGCATCTGAATTGTATTACCATTTAAAGAAATGTATACATAAAGCTGCTGAAGAGGACCTTGGAAGAGTGTAAGAGGCAAGGAATAAAATGGATAAGTCAACAAGTTAAGGAGAATACATGCTTAAGCAGTAAAACTCTTCAGGACAGAGAGGAGTACAACACTATCAAGAGACAAACGAAAAGAATGGCGATTAAAGCTAAAGAAGAAATATGGGAAAGACAGTAAAATTTCACCTCTAGTTGGATATAGTCACTCTTCTGAGACATGGCCATTTGTGCGAAAGGAACGAGACCCTTATACATCTCGAGCAGGACGTAATATCATTTCCTCATAAGATTTTAAAAGATATTAAGGATATTCTCGAGAGAACTGACGTTTGAAGTGCCATTAAAGGAGATGACGCGGATGTTTTTGTATCAAAGAATGAAAAGGCGGCTGGTCCTGGTGGGATGGTAATAGAGATGGTCAAGTATGGTGGTAATAAAGCATTTCATGTCCTGGCGATAACATTCAACGAAGTGGTTGCAGGCTGAGGATATCCTTTATGAATAGTGGAACTTGTCATGATATATCATCCAGCCATATAAGATGGGCAATGAGAAAGACCATAAAATTCATAGAGGAATAACTGTCATGTGTTCGGTTAATAGAATATTTTGTCGATTCATCAGGGACAGAATTGAATTTAAGCCATCCTCAGTAATATCGGAGGAACAATCTGGTTTTATAGAAATATCTTGCATGGATAATATATTTTCTTTAAGACAAATATCCGAAAAAAAGATTGCTAAGAATAAAAAACTCCATTTGATTTTTGTAGAACTGAAAAAAGCTTATGGCACTCTCCCAAGTATAACAATATGGCAGGTATTGAATATGTGAATGAACAATACAGACGGTGAAGATGATGTACCAGGGATCTACTAGATCTGCTATAAAGATTGGGACAAACTTTCAGGGGAATTTATTACTAGCAAGGGGATCAAGCAGGTATGTTATCTGTCACCAACGTTGTTTAAGATGTACTTAGAGGATTGGAACAGACAATGCCTTGGAATGAGTGTGCTCATAGATCTCATAGATCAACAAGTCTTATATTCTCTTCTTTTCGCTGATGATCAGGTGGTTGTCACACAAGACAAGGAGCATGTAGAATACCAGATGAGAAAACTGTTGGATGCATATAAACGTTTGAAGCCTGAAAGTCAATCTGTTAAAACAAAAAGATAGTAGTTGGAAGTGATAGTGCAACAGATCTTGAGTTAGAGATGGGAACAATAAAATCAGTGAATGCCTTCAAATACACTATTTGGAAAAAAGTTAGCGGATACCCCCATAGGCTAGGTGCATCGTACGATGAAACGAGTCAAGTGTTTGTAGCCGGTATAATTTGGAGGAATATGATATTCCCAAGTCAATGCAACTGTGTCGGCAAGAAATAACTGCGAAAAGGGAACTGACGGCATTTGAAATAGACGTTGTCATTGATGCCGTGTTGCAGGCCTATTTGTTTGACAAATTGTGGACAAATTCGGCCATTTCAAGTCAACAATCAGTGATACCATACTGAGATGGAAGTGAAGGGAGTCAACTGCAAGTTCTACCCTCACTGAATGACTCACCACACTTGCCTAACGTTACCGTACGGTGCTACGAAGGATAATATGTAAAATCGCCATTTGTCGATCGACACTTTGAATGTGGAGTTCACGGCATCGACTGGAACACGAAGGTGCACAATAATATTCAGAACCGAGGCTCACAACATGCGTTTCCATGGTAGGAAACGTATATGCAAACCCCAAATTACTCGAACCAACATGGAGCGTCGTCTTTACTGGTGAAAAGAGCATGTGCAGTCTGACATGAAAGGCTGTGTTATGGAGCGAAAAATCACGCTACGTCCTCTACCAAGCAGATGGCGGTATGATGGTATGCTCCTGTTTTTCCTGGTTTAGAATGAGACCTGCGTTTATGGTGCCAAGAATATTGATCTCCGAGAGGTATCTGAACATTCTGGGCAATGCAATGATTTATACTTTGTGGTTTCTACGGAACTAACCATTGTCTCTTTCAGAAAAACAATGTCCGTGTCAAGGCTGCTGCCGTAACTGCGTAGTTTCTGAACTTGAACGCCACTCCCACTTGACTGGCCTCCACAGAGTCGATATATTCAACCCGATTGAACACCTGTGGGATAATCTGAAGCGTCGGGTGAGGTTAAGGGACGTCCTCCTCAACGGTTCAGGAGCTCATTACATGTCTACTAGAAGAATGGTCCAAAAATTCCCATTGATCGCTCTCGTACGTTTGTGGAAAGTATGTCCCGTAGGATTGCTGCAGTCATCGTGGCGAAGTCCTACATCTTATAAAGGTGGTTGCGATGGGTTTTTGTTCCTCACAGTATGGTGTCTGTTGAGTTCTTTCCAAGAATTCTATCATAGCTCTATGCAAATAAGTGTGGATAGTGTGTAATAGACATAGCGTTTCGAAAAGGACAGGAATGAGTGGCTATTAGAACTATTAGAACTAGAAATGGTGTTCTATGGAGTCATAAAGTCTCAAGAAAAACTAAGATGTTATATCATGTGATTATAGAGAGTGCAATGACCTATGATGTGAGTGTTGAACCTTCATTAACAACCAGAAGAAACAAGAAGAATTTGTGGAAATGGATTACTTCGTCTAAAGTAATCCATTTCCACAAATTCTTCTTGTTTCTTACATGCGGATGGATCTATGCGATCCATCCGCATGTATCATCTGAAGAATTCATATATTCGAACAGAAATGGAAGTTGAACAGGGTGTTACGAAGATGATAGATGTAAGTGCTTTGAAATGGTAAACATCCAGAAAATGTTAGAAAAACGATAGCCATTGAGAATTATGAACTGATATCCTCTCCGGAAAGCGAAAAGTAGCAATGGCTATGTGGGAAGGAATTGTTAGAGAGATGGTGGAAAGAGGCTTATGGGATTAGGATTGACGGAATCGTGCAGAGTGGCGTCTGAGAACAAGCAGCTGCTAAGTGAAGAAGTCTGTGAAAAGAATAACAAAAATCAAAACTACAGCCTATATTTCTTTTGTGTGTTGTTTCAGCGAACTGTGAACGTTATTTTAAACTTCCTGATTATCAATAAAATGTTTCACCAAAGTGCTGTTTCTGCGAGCCAAACAGGTGAAAGTCGCTTGTAGCGAGAATGAGGGAAAGGAAATGGGGATGTGAGATGAATGTCGAAGGAGTTCCCACTGCAGTTCTTGAATTTTCTCCATGGTTTTGTAGCTGTATGTGGTCTCGCCTTGTCTTGTTAGGAAGCATGGACGTTTTCGGAAAATTGCGTCTCAAACCTTCAATACAATTTCACATTTCTGGACCTAGTTATGAACTGTTGCACGAAACCCTTCTCCCCATATACGGGATATACATATATTTATGAACGTTCTTTGCAGAAGCCCTTTATATCGAACAACAGTACGCTGTTCGACAGGTCTATAGTCCTAGAGCATGATCGCCATTTAGACTACTAAAAACATATACAAAACAAAACAAAGCAATTCATTTGATTTGATTTTGTTTGTAACTTACTTTCCGACTTTCTCTTTTGTCCTTTATTCTACCAACCACTATTATTGGTTTTCCAACAACTGTTCCGAAGCAATCCAAGATAAAAATTGACATATCTCAATTGGCACATGTCAAAAACTTTATACGTCTGCCTATACTGAGTCCGTGATAATTGGTAATAAAAAATATCTCTCACATCCAAATGGAATCATTATGACCTTATTCAAAGATGACGCTATACTTCTGGGCTCATTTTCCGCAATTCTTTTAAATAAGCATATGTCAATGACCTCCCATAATTCCAAGAACGGTTCAATGATTTTTGCTTGACAACTATCCAGAAGAAGCTTTAAGCGCACAGATACCAACAAATCTCATAGGCCAGATGATATCCCAAAGACTGCTCAACATCAGTTCTCCAGAATTAACACTCATTCTAAGTTGTTTATTCAAGCCGTCTCATTCATCTAGAATCTTTACAACACCATTAAACTAAACTTATTTTCGTTTATTTCAAAAACGAAGATAAATGGCAATCATCAAATTATTATCCACGTCCTTACCTGAATTTTCGAGGAAACAATCTAAAATACCAAATAGCCTAAGTTGGTGACTTTAAAGTTTAGCAACTAGTCCTAATTCAGCTCTTTACAATTGGTCACCAGTTTTTTTATAGTCATTCACTAAGTATCACAGTGGTTGGTATGGTCATCTCTCAATAACCTAATAACCAATCTAGATATTTATGAATTCACAATCCGTCCTTTTCTTCTTCATTTGACTATGGTTGTAGTACTTAAATAAATCCTCTTCAACATCTTTTACACAGTGTCTTAAACACTAGTCCACAAACCACAGTCCTGTCATTTTTCGTAAGCAGGATCTCACTTCAATTTCCTTCACCTCTGCATAAACAGATCTTCAGTCCAGGTCGTATTTCTGTTTTAGCTGACTCAATAATATTTCTCTGGATTTTTCTTGCACAAACACCTCAACTCTATCTTCATCGTCCTCCAAAAACTTGATATAAGGCTTCGTCGAAAAATAATTCGCATTTGTGCATCTTCTGACACTAGAAAAATCCCAAATTCGTTGTACCTTATAATAATATTCTCATACTTCGTGGGAGATTGATTCTATCTAAAATATGAAAGTTCGTTTAATAGAAAGTTGTTCTCTCAAAGACAGTTAATTTTATCTTATGCCACAGGGAAGCGTCTATACACGGTTAAGATTCAGATTTATCGAATCAAATTTTATTCTCAAATTCTTCTTTACTTCCCATCATGATTCTTCTTCACTACAATTTTCAACAGCTTCCTTCTTTCTCCATAACACTTGGTAACAAAAACGCACTGTTTATAGGTTTTTGATCTGTCATGTCGGGAGTAAAGTAATATTTATTTTTCTTCAAATACATATAATTGATTAGCATGCCATACAGTTGTATGTATCAAGAAAGAGTGTTTAATTTATTAGAAATAATTACCCGCAATGTTTCAAACAGACTTAGAAAGTCTCAATACACCTATTTTTATGAAGTTCAAAAATACTCCGCAAGGATCATACCTCAGGAGGGCATGATCATTTTCTGCAGTTCTGTCCAGTTTACTATAAGCAGATTGCTAACACGAACGTCACATTTTTATCAAATCCAAAAGTTGGTCATTTGATATCAGGTGAGTCAGTAGTCCATTAAGATGAAGTCATTATCGCTCCTTTAACCATCCTAAATGAAACGTACTCTGTGGCATTGGAAATTATCCTGTCGGAACTTGCCCATCACATGCAATGTATATTTTCAAATTATGGGTATAATAGGTTAGTTGGTGACTATTATCGGGCAGATTTTATTTCAGTTCCTTCACTCAAAGATCCTAAACCATCCATGAACCGGTTATCCATATTTAGACCACTCACATATTGCCTTGCATTGTTCTAAATGTGGATAACCGGTTCGTGACTTTGTTTTTTTGCCACTATAACTTTGCCCTTCCGTCTGCATCAAATATCAGTATTCATTGTTTCACGAAACTTTATTCCGGTTTTCAGGTATCCGGTGCTGATATTCTTTATTCCATCTTAGAAACATTGGCTTTTTTGTTGGACAGGTATATATGACTCTTAAAGCTCAGTAGCTGTTATATCATATTTGGGACAGACTCCAAATCATGGTGTATTTGAATACACTCCATCTCAACACCTGGTTGTAAGCGCAGTCAGTTTACTAATTGTAGGACGTCTATGGGATTTTTCAATCCTGTCTATACTTCCTTTTCGCATCGATCAGATCTTTTCAACCACATCACCAACATTAAATTGATCTTTTCTGTTTATAGCACCATTCATGTGTACTTGATACGCGACTAGAGAAGCTAAGCAACGATTTTCGAGATACACCCACTGTTATCCCCAACCCTATTCGATGCCATTCAGGTCACGAATTTTATATTACCACAAATCATAAAATACCTGAACGCAAACACTGTTTCCTTTCCTATAGGCATTCTAACTTTATAGCATGCTATTTGTGGATATCATTTGTTGATATCATTTCACATTAGGGTCTTATAAATTGCTGCACTCATATTAATACTGTGTCATTCTTTCTTCGTTATCATCATCAATATTTTCGGACATATAATCCAGACAGAAAAATATAATTATATAACACGATTAAGAGATTAATGTTCCATTACGGGTTTCAGATCAATAGCTTTCTTCCAAATTGGTTTTATTATGTTGAAATGTTGCCTGTTGATATATTGATCTTTTAATGCACTCGTGAACTGCATCAATCCATCTATATCAATGTCGAGTTCTGATCATTTTACTGCTGTTCTTGCCTCAAATTCTTGTTTTGTTGTCTTTCTTACTTGATCATATAATCTTAGGTCTTCTTACATATTCATGAATATCAAAAGTAGCAAATTCTTTTCTGATACGCCCGTTTGGTTCTACCATCAAAGCCGCTTGTTTACGTATCTAATTTTCCTCAACACTAGCATAATCTGTGGCCTCGAGTCTTTGAACAAATATTTTATTTTTAACGGGCTCCCATCATACTATCTTTACTTATTTATAAATACATTTATCGCCATGTTTATCAAGCGAAATAGTTAAAATTCATAGTCTGTTCTATAGGTTAATTAATACCAATGATGCAGTTGATGTTTTCTGAGTTCTTTCCTCCTTTTGCACACTTATAGTCTGTTTGCATAGTTTTAACATAGTTTTAATTACTGATCTTGAAACAAATTTTTACAAAATTAGAAACGTTTTCATAGAAATTCTCTAAACACTTTTAAATCATTGCGGCACACTTATTTAAGACAATATCATCACCTGCATAGAGGAAATAACTAAGTCTAATATCTCCTACTTCAATATCAAGCTTAATACAAATTTCCATAATAATAATATGCTTCATCTTTATGGTTCCTAAAAATTAACTATTATAAAAACCATATCTTCTCCTTCATTCTCGTAGTTGATCTTCTATCCAAATTCAGTCTGGCATTGTGACCTTCTTACCTATCTACCATCTTAAGGTATTTCCCCTTCCCTGTATGATTGGACTGCCAGTTACCTAAACGGTTATTTACTGCAGGTCATGATGGATGGTTTCCTCTTATGGTTTACACTCTTCCTCCTTTACATCAATGACCTCCTCTCTCTGATATCCAATATTATTCACAACTTTGCTGATGTTAGTACCCGGTATCAGATGGCTGGCATTCGTAGGATATTTTACCAATTAATGAAACTGTCACACTACAAAAGACGCTTAGCTAGGATTTGGCTAAATTCCTAGCTGCGCCATTTCTTGACACTTTATAAAGCTGAAATCCGCTCGACCTTAGAATATTATTCCCACATTTGGGGGTGATATACCTAGGATGTTACTCAGAATACTTGATTATATCCAACTGAATAAGTTGGTCAGTCTCACATGGAAATTAAAAGGTTGTTTCTTTCTTCTTGAAAACTCAAGTTTTCAGCTTGCAAAAAACAAAACAAGCCAGAAGAAGGAATTTTACAGACACATTAATAATCTTGCCTTAAAGTAGTTTTAGTTGCTTCGATAGTAATTCAAACTAACCCGAATGCTGATTCCATTTAGGAAATTTTTATATGATTTCTTTTCCCCCCCCCCACTGATGACTATTTTAACATCTTGTGTATAGCAAGTTCTTATTTTTCTTTCTTTGCATTCTACTTCTACTCCCCATGGAGAATCAGTTTGCGATTTTTACACATTACGCCACTTGTTCTCCAAGGATTGGTTCTTGTTTCCAAAGTCCTATACCTTTTCCCTAGTAATATTTGTATATCTGAGTCCATAATTCACATCCAAAAGTTGTTAAACTTTAATTCTTTTCAGAAGTTTAGTGCACATTTTCTTTCAACAGTAATTCTCATATTTATCCGAGTCAACACTAAGTAATCTTCACTTCTTAATGAAATTTCCTTCGAATCTATTATATAGTTGGATCGATATCTTGGATTGGTCTAAAAAAGTCAATAAGAAATTCCTTTAACATCTAGTACGTTTTCCATTTTTTCCCATCTTTATTTTGGAACATGGGTGTTAGCAATAAAAAGTCCATATCTAGCAGATACTTGCAAGCAACTGCAGTTACTGTTAATTCCGCTCTCTTTTCCCAACCTTTTTTCCGAACATTTCGACATAGACTGATTTTTGACGCTGATATTTGGTATCTATCCAACAATAACAAGTTATTTTTTTATATTTCTTTATATTAGATTCCATCTGTAATGTTTCCAAACACCCTGTGCTTTGGAAGGAGGAATATTTCGATGAAACACACCACAAATAATTCTCAGTCAAAGTTTTCAGTTTGAAATATGTCTTCATATGTACCCTGAAAACTGACTTTTCCTACCAGAAGTTAAGTGCATTTTCACGGATGGTGCTGAATTCTGCAACTTCTGCCTTCTCTATGCATATATTTATTATTACAAAGTATAACTCACTTGTTTCGTTTTAGTAACAGCATATCGATATTTAAAGCTCTACCTGTTTTTGCTTCTTACATTATGATACTCTACTTGGAAAGAAGTCAAAAGATGCTACCATGGGCAAAGTGCATCGTGCTATGTAACGAGTCACGTGTTTATAGGCGGTATAAATTGTAGAAATATGATGCTCAGAAGTCAGTGCAACTGTGTTCGGGTGAAATGGCTTTGAGAAGGGAACTAACTGAGTTTGAAAGACTTGTTGTGATAGAATATCACGTTGCAGGCCTATCTGATCGGCAAACTGTTGACAAACTGGGCCATTTCAGGTCAACAATCAGTGATACCATACTGAGATGGCAGCGCAGGGAGTCAACTGCAAGTGCCACGCGCAATGGACAACCCTCCACACTCGACGGACGTCGTGACCGTCGGGTTCTACGAAAGATAATATCCAAAAATCGCCATTCGTAGGCCCATATGTTGAATGCAGAGTTCAGGGAATTCACTGGAACAAGAATCTGCACAAAAACATCCAGAATCAATGCTCACAACATGGGTGAGCATCGGTTCTGATTATCGAAGTGCTCTTCAGTAGTGCGAAGAGCGCGTACAGTGGAACCTGGAAGCTTGGAAAGCTGTGTTATGAAGGCCAACACTCTCTGCCGAGCAGATGGATGATTGTGGATGTATCTCATGCTTGGGGGAACGTCTCTTACCAGAGTGCGTAACCTCAGCGATGAAATTCGGAGGGGGCAGTGTGATGTTATGGTCCTGCTTTTCCCTGGTTTGGCATCGGACTTCTGTCTGTGGGGCTAGGAACATTGAGTTCCGAGAGGTATCTGAACATTTTGAACAATGCAATGCTTCCTACTCCTATGGAACTGACCATTGTCTCTTTCAGCAAGACAATGCATCGTGTCATATGGCTGCTCCTGTAACTGTGTAGTTGGTAGGCATGAATGTTACAACACTTGACTGTCCTCCGCAAAGCCCTGATCTCAACCCCACTGAACATCTGTGGGATGAACTTTTCGTCGCGAGAGGTCAATGGACGCCTACTCAACAACAGTCCAGGACCTCATTACATTCCTACAGGAAGAATAGTCTAACATTTCCATTGATCGCTATCGTATGCCTGTGGAAAGTATATCCCATAGGATTGTTGCAGTTATGGCATCGAAAGGAGGTCCTACATCTCATTAAGGTGGGCGTCATGGCTGTTTGTTCCTCACACTATTGTGTCCATTGACTTTTTGACAATCAGTGTGTACCGTTCATTCTGTAAAGATTATGTATTTAGAGCTGACTTTTCAATGATCGCCGGATTTCCCGTAATGAAGCGTTCAGGAGCTTATATAATCTGAAAATGCCCGGTTGGAAAGAGGTGGGTTCGAGTCCCGTCTAGGAGGCGAAGATTCTTTATCAAGGCTTTACAAATAAATGCGAGTTACGGAGATAGCAGGTTTTCCTTCCCGGAAACTCGGGTTTTTCATCCCTCAAGACAGGTGAACCGTCAAGCAGAACACACACAATTGTCTTCAATATTGCACTGTGAAAATAGCATTAACCGCTCTATCAGAACATTTAATCAGGTTTAAAATAAGCCAAGTCACTCGGCCGTGAGTGGCTGTCGAGCCTAACACGCTAGCGAATTAAGATGGGATGGGGCATCCTTAGTTGCAAATTGTTCCTCTTTCGTTCAACGTCTAATTGAAAATCTACTAATAGTAATTCTTTAACAAGATAATAATAATAACTTAATGCATTTTCATGCTCTCCGATGAAGTGGGTGGAATTCTTTTAGCGGGAACTTGTGGAAATCGGCAGACAGTCTCTACACTTCCTCCGTAGTTGAGTTCATTTTTGATGATAACTTATAGAGTTACGAATGAAAGCTCTTCTAATTAATGAAACCCTTGTGAACTATAACAACAGTTTTCATCTGCAGCTGTGAAGTTTACCACGAGTGACAGAGGTACCATAACAATGATACATGCTGACGACGATTATGCAGATCGACAAATTAAAAACTTTTTTTTTTGTTTTTTTTTTTAACTAAATCTCAATTTAAGTGTTCTTCATGTATTCAAGATGCCGAATTGATAGATACAATGAAAAAATATTCAATATGAATTTGTTCATAAATGCTCTTAATTTTCATAGATTTTTGGAACATTTTTGTGAATTAGTGAGTAATAATAACAAATTTTGAATAATCTTTATTTAATTCCTCTTTTATGCGAGTTATGCCTTTCAAGTTATGCATTTGGAGTATGAAAAATCTTTTATATCAGTGAATACCGTAACACAAACTCAGTTGTTGACTTCTAACTCACACTCAGACGTCTCTAAGAGTATCTGAAAGAAATATCTTATTTCTTTAATTAATATTATTACGTGACATTTGAAACAAGAATGACTGCTTGGATTATATGAATTCTGATCGCTTACTAGTGTTAATCAGAGACACCATTACTCACGTCATCATTCTCACATAATAATGATTGCATATGTTCATTATTTTGGGTGTGGTTCAGAGGATCAAGAAAAAAAAAAGTGGGCTAAATGTCATTGCTGTAAGTCAATAACGGTTAATATGAATCAAGAGATTAAGGAAAAATACAGGACTACAATTTCTGGACGTCCCATTGATGTAAAGAAAACCGAAATATAATTCAACACATTTAACCTTCTGTTTAATTATAGTGATTGGATTTTCTTTGAAAACAAACATTTCATATTATTCCCAAATTTAGAATCTACCATAAGACCAGCTTTGACACCAGCTACTCCACCATTAAGGTATTACGCATTTGTACTTGTACTTACAAATCCAGCATGTACATTACCTTTGAACAAACAAATCCGATTTATTTTTCATATAAAGGACATTTTAATTCAGACAAAATATAAGAACTGAATTTTCGTAAACATTTAGTTCTAATATAATTAAATTAACTTTTAAATTCAGAAACTAATGATTTAAATATCACTAACAACAATGAATAAATATCATCAACCATCATTAAAAGTATGA
This sequence comes from Typopeltis vanoorti, assembly GCF_054136105.1. Lineage (NCBI taxonomy): Eukaryota > Metazoa > Arthropoda > Arachnida > Uropygi > Thelyphonidae > Typopeltis > Typopeltis vanoorti. The sequence goes on along the minus strand of NC_143550.1, from coordinate 69,653,856 downwards.
ATGGGAAAAATTAGTTAAGATTAGCATTAAATAAACTTCCAACAATACATAAACTAAAACTCACTGGGTTCGATTGTTGTGGTAGCTAATGACGTCACTCAATACTCACAGTTGTATGATTATCTCTGGCGATTTCCATATTCTTTTAAAAATGTGTTTTTCCCCACTACAGAAATAGCCTCTAGTTATTCTTAAATCCGATACTGTTTTTGCTGTATTTTTACAGAGCACTACCAAAATTTATAGCTAAAGTCTTTCAGCATTTATCCCTCTTTGAAGATATTTTGTCATATAAATTTTATTAGAAATATGATTCTTTATTGCAGTAGGGTGAGATATCTTTATAACTTCTGAGGAAGTTCATTTTATTCATTTTGTACTATAAGTACTTTGTTTGACAGTTTGGTATAAAACGAAACAGAAACGAGAAGTACATAAAAAAATAAATAAAACGACCTTCTACCTCAGTTATATATAATTGTTCCTGAATATACAATACTCTGGCCATAATTCTTCTTTTTTAAATCAAATACAAGCATTTCCCCGTTCCAATATTTAAAAAGACACTTCCTTCTATGAAATACTCTAATGTTCTGCACAAACGTCAAAAGAGAACGTATTTATCGAACCAGTAACGAACCGACAGAACATGCCTAGGATGCCCATGACGCATCGATGCAGTTCTTGAATCCATTGTCTGGTCAATTTCTAGCAAAAGTTTACGCGAAGAATGGAATGCTGTAATTCATTCGCCTCTTGACAACTTAATATGCTCCGATAAGAGGAGAAAGGTGCTCCATGTATCCCATGACAGATCGCATACTATATTGGTTGCGTTTCTAGATACTTAGCCGTTTAATTCGAAGTGCTGCGATCTCTATCCATAATTGAGAGAGAGAGAGAGAGAGAGAGAGAGAACAAAGTCATAAATTTTGTTTTGTTTAATTATAAAATTAGAATTATTAAACACAAAACGGAATAGATTGCAAAAACATTTGCAAATTGCAAATTAATTGACTTAATTAGATATTAATGACTACAATATCTTTCCATTGAAAAGAAAACATCTCAGAAAACCCCTTAAAACTGAACAAATCGAAATATTTATTTATTTATTTTATAAGTGACCCCACACGAAAGGTTACAAGACCAATAACAGAACATTGCCTTATATGAACAAGAGAATAGGAAAAACGAGGAATCTATTTACATTTTTAACAACTATAGGTTGTATTCTTTGGGAAAGGGGCTGAGTGGAGGAGTCTGTACTAGAGTAGATAAAATGAAAGCAGCAGCACTATCCATGAATGTTTTTGCAAAAGAGGTATAAGCCAGAATCTGAACGTCTGTTAGAGAGGGATTATTAATTAACGGGATTGCTCTATCGATCAAATATAACAGAGGATCTTGGTGCACTGCCCCAAATGTAAAGGCAATATTCCATGGTTGGGCTGATTTTGGATTTGTATAGAGTTAGCAGATGTCGAGACGTTGAGCAGCATCTTATGCGAAAAAGTACAGCAAGTATTGGGCGGCTGTAAAAGCTATGGTTCAAATGTGTTTGTGCCAAGAAAAATTGGAAGTGCAAGTCATTCTGGGAAGGGAAATCTTATCGTTTTTAGATATTTGCGTATTATTGTAGGTAAGGGGAGGGATGCGAATTTTTTCTTGCTGGAGATCAGATAGGGTTAGTTTTGGTAGCATTGAACTCGACAAGGTTGTCCTTGTCCCAATGAGATATAACTAGGAGATCGGAGTTCAGGACATTGGTCGGGGTGGATCATGAGGATTCTAATACTTGAGCACTATAAGCTTTGTAAAATGAAAAGGAGGAGCGGAATGTATTATCATCGACACAGCTATGGATAGGACTGGAAGTATCTGAGAGCAAGCCATATATATGCAAGAGGAAGAGAGTGGTGAAAGAACGGAATCATGTGATACTGCTGCATTGGTAAGTAAAGCCGAGGAGAGGAAACCATCCACCATGACATGTAGTGAACGACCAGTGAGAAAATTGGCGATCCATTTGCACAGTGTGGAAAGTAGACAATTGGATCGCAGTGTGCTAAGCACCTCCTGTACCTACTTATGAAATGATTTTGAAATGTCGAGAGCAACTACTTGAGATTCTCCGAATTTTTCCATGGATCATATCCACAGGTGGGTGGCTAGTAAGCTAGATGATCGGCCTGTAGATCGCGAGTGGCGTAATCTGTACTGCTGGTCACTGATGAGTTGGTAGGTCCCTAGGTGGTTCAGGAGTTTGTTGTTAATGACCTTCTCTATAATTATTGGAGGGAACAGGAGGGAGATCAGTTGGATGTTAGTTCGTTGGTTGACTTTTATCACCTTTCTTTGGGATGGGTTGGATGTGGGCCTGTTATATGCTGTTGAGTAGATGTTAATTGAATAGGATAGATTGAAGAGGCGATATATAATAAGTGTTAGTTCTGGAGCACAAGTTTTTAGCACAGTAGGTGGGACACCACCATGAGCAGATGCCTCGTTTATGTTCAGGTTATTAAAGATTCCTCAGATTTCTTTCTGGGAGAAGAATTTATTTGACATGGGGAGCAGTTCTTGTAAGAGTGCAGGAACCTTTGCCCAGGTCATCAATGCAGAATTAGAAGGGAAGAGTGATGCCTGTAAGTCTTGTGTCTATAGGTGAGGGTGACTACAGTACCATCTGGATATGAGAATGGTAGAAACCCGGGTAAGCGAAAGCTGAAATGAAAAGGAGGAGTGGAATGTATTGAGGAAAGAAACCATCCAATGGCCTTCGCAAAAGATCAGAAGGTCGAATACTTCAGACAGGAGGCGAGTTTTTTTTTCAGCATTTAGCCCTTTCAAAGTCTGATTTGGATTTGGGGATGATTCTTTTACATCGGTTGCGAGATTCAGTAGAGACGAGTGAGCAGCTGGAGTTTTCGTGTTAAGCACTCATTCGTGGTAAGCAGAGGGAGTTATTATTTTTTGAGAACCAAGGCTTGGATGGTGGTGGTTGTGAATTTGGACTGGAATAAAGGATGGAACTGAAGCAATATTCTGACCATAGGAAGAAGGGAAAGAATCCAAGGAGCTAGTCCCATTTGGCATCCTAGTGCCAGAGAACACGATACTAAGAACTGTGAATGAAGGCTGTTCTGTGAGGAAGAAATTTGTATGAGGATGTGATCTGAGTTACCAAGTGTTAAGCACTCATTCGTGGTAAGCAGAGGGAGTTATTATTTTTTGAGAACCAAGGCTTGGATGCTGGTGGTGGTTGTGAATTTGGACTGGAATAAAGGATGGAACTGAAGCAATATTCTGACCATAGGAAGAAGGGAAAGAATCCAAGGAGCTAGTCCCATTTGGCATCCTAGTGCCAGAGAACACAATACTAAGAACTGTGAATGAAGGCTGTTCTGTGAGGAAGAAATTTGTATGAGGATGTGATCTGAGTTACCAAGAGAACTGACATCCACGATATACTTGAAAGGAGCGTTTGTTAGGAAGAGATTAAATGTATTGACAAATTGGAGGGAATTGTCAGGTACTCTGATAAGGAGATTGACGATCTGTGTTAGTTCGTTGCCAATGACAAACACCTCACCTCGGGATTCCTGCCTGCTTAATAGGTGAAAATGAAGAAGGAAAGCCAATTTGAGGTGCGGACATTGAAGTCCCGAATAATGATGACCTTTAATTCGACTGTAGAAAGTCGAGCTTGAGTGAGACATAGTTGAAGAGATCAGTACGGTTTAGGACGTATGGAGATCGTTAGATACAGCATGAAAAGGATAAGTTGGTTTGGTAGGGAAATATTGAGCCAATGCAGAACAAACAGGGGGGAGGGGTGAACTCGAGAGTTTGCAATCTTTGGCATGGAATGTCAATTCCCATGAATGCGCAAGTACTGCTTTCTGCCCTTGTGAGGGAAAGAATTACATCATGTGTAGTTTGGGCAGTAAAGGTGGGTTGTGATTATAATGATTACCAGTTGGGATTTGGATAAGAACAGTAATTCTGGTTTAGATGACTTTAGGTGGTGGCGCAAATCGTTTATATTGCTATTTAGGCAAAGGATGTCGGTGAAGTGAATGCAGAAACTTTTTCTGGTAAGAATAAAGGTTGGCGATTTCTTGTATATGCGTTTCTGTTTCATATTTGTTGATTTTATTGTTTTTTTTTGGCTGGGTTCGCTTGGATTTTGTTGCTTTTTATTGTTATTTATTTTTGGTATTTTTTTTTCAAGATTTTTGAACTCTTTTTGTGGTCGAAGTTTTGTGATCCGTTTTGATTAGACTTAGTGCAGTTGCGTTGACTCTAGTGGATGTTTATTAGCCTCCTTTTGAAATGAAATAAATAACTTAAGTTAACTAGTGACAAAACGAAAGACAACTCATTATTTAAACAATCGAAAACACATTTGTATTACATATTCAAGACACTTCTCTTTATACGAAAGTTTACTTTATATAAATGAGTTTTAAATGTTTCAGGAACATCCAAACGTAAATGCAAATTGCATAAATTTGCAATGTAAATGAGGCCCTCTATGAATTCCAAGCTAGAAGTGAGAAAAATGGGAAGCAGTTCGATAATATTCTGCCAAGAGCATGCAAAGTGTAATGGATCAGCAATTAATTGGCTAAAGAATTCGTTGTGGAGGTGACATTCAATATTTAAAATGTTGATGTTTGCTGCTATAATCAATGTTTGAGATTAGTGTAATTTTAGAACACACACACACACACACACACACACACACACACACACACACACACACACACACACACACACACACACACACACACACACACACACACACACACAAATTTCGTAGGTTAGGTCTATTGAATATGATATCCACATAGCCGAATGATAAAACAGAAAATAACGAAGTTATTTTTCTAAAGGCACTACTAGTTTCGTTTTTCTAAAAGACTTCAACATTACTTGAGTATATCTGCCATAATTTTAAATTATCAACGGATTGCTCACATTTGAATGAATTCTTGAACGAGCTGCATTGTCGTTCTCGTTCACGAGGACGTGGTCTCGTGATCGTACAGTTCAGTAGTTCTTAACCTTTTAGTTGTCGGGGTCCCCTAAAGTATCCCTAAATATTTTCGCGGCCCCCTAGTTTGTAGTAACATAATACTACTACTAATAATAATAATAGTTAAACTTTTTCTAAAATAGTGGTTTTACTTTCTGATTATAATGACAAAAAAAAATCAGAAAACAGAAATCAACTTTACTTAACTATTACTGTAAAAACTTTACTATTTATATTTAGGTAATCAAATAGTGTTTTTTGTTTGCTCAATGTTATAGGAGGGCGGTAAATTTTAAGAACAATTCATTATTACAGTGCTGAAAGTTTCGAAATGTAATTGTACTCAGGTAGCACTTAACAACATTAAGTTCCATGCATTCGTACTGGTATTGTTTAAAACTTCAGAGAATCACTTCTATCACACATTCAGTAGGCAGATGTCACGACTGGAAGTGTTGCCAGCAGCGAAAATCGACTTGTGGCGCCACCACAAAAGAGCTTACTGCATTAAACTGCATAATCCAGATTATTAATACAAAATGACACAAGTTTAAAACAAAGAAAATAAGGAGCAAAAAATAATTATTTTAAGAGATTTCAAAATTTTAAAACCTAGAAACGTTCTATAAATTTTCCGCGGTCACCTAGGGGGCTGCGGCCTACCGGTTAAGAATCGCGGCTATAGTTGAATAGCAGAGGAGTAACAATTAGAAAGGTTGTAGCTGAGGTTGACATTAAGATGAACAGAGTTTAGTGAAATTTCAGTTGATTCCAAGATTTTTCTTCCAAGTTCATAACATCATTTATATATGATTTCAGGTCTATTCCAGTTTGCTGAGTGTATAACGGATTGATGGTTGTCTGGAGTAGAAGAATTAAGAACATGATCGGATGAGGCTGTGGCTCGTGTTCTAACTTAAATGACATTCTGAGATGTTGCTCGATACGAAGCTCAGTTGATTTCTCAAATACTTCAAGGTGTAATGTTTTGGTTTTACATTGCGAAGCCAGGATCGAAGCTTTGTTAAAGGGGGAGGGGTGACTAAGGTACGCCTCTTATGTTCCTTGATGATTTTTTTTTCTTTTTTTTGCCGGTTTGTTAGCAATAGAGCTGATATACGGAATGGTGATATCTCCGTGTGAAGGAGGATTAAACAAGAGTTTAGAAATGGACTGTTTACGATAACCATTTATCTGAAAAATCAATAAAAACAGCCTTGATTCTTTAGTGATCTCTTCTTCATCGCTGATGGGGAGCACGTGCACTGTTTCTCAAGGCAGAAATAATACGAAGCTTTTGAGGTTGGTAATGATGGGACTGAGCCTGATGATATATATTGGCATGTGAAGGTTTTCTATAGATAGAGATCTTCAATTTTACAAACAACCGAGTAAATTTTACATCAAGAATAGGAACTTTAACTTTTAGTTTCGCTGTAAATTTTATCCTACTCTGTAAGTTGTTAAGATAGTTCAAGAACTCTTGGAGTGAATCCGGGTCATGACTTGGAATCAAGAAATCATCATCTATATATCTTTTCCATATTCTTGGTTTCAATCGAAAGGAGTTTATTGCTTTTTCATATGTCATCATACAGATGTCTGTAAGCAACCCCCCTCACTTGTAATTTTCCTGTCACCCACAGAACGATTCAAAATAATAATAATAACTTTTTTTTTCTTGAGATCATCATATCAAGAACTACATTTTTGTCGATCTTAAATTTAGAACAACATTCTTCTCAATCGCTGCATTTCGATGTACATGTTCTCCATCTTTACCCTTAAGTCTTCATTTTTCTCCATCTTTGCACTTAGATAAACATTTTTATAATCTTTTGGCGATGATTTCTTTAAATGTTCCTTTCCTCTTTTGTCATTACTTTTTTTTACATTATATCTTCAAAAGTTATATTTCTTTCTATTCGACTGCTCACTCTCTACAATGTTCATGTTCCGTTTTCTTTCTTTTCTCCCATTAATTCAACTGTTTTATGCCCAACTGCTTTAAGTATAATGTACTTAAAATGTTCTCTTACATATTCTTAAATATTCTGTTAATAAGTAATATCAGTGAGAAATCTGATGTCAAGAACATTTAACAAATTTGAGGAGACTTAAAACTGTACAAAACCATTCTTGATGCTTAAAAGGTTTATCCAATTCGGTAAATCTATCGGAGTGGTTCAAAAATCGAAATATCGCATGCATATTGGTGAACATCCTCAGAACTTCAACAATCTCAGCAATATAATGCACTTCGATTACTTTTTTAATATTTTACTGTAGAATAGTGCATCTAATTTTCTACTTAAATTTGTATCAAAAAGATATTTTATTACTTTGAAACCACCATACATACGCCAGCGTCTGTTGAAACTTCAACAGTTATTGTTTGTAAAATACACGGTTTATAATGCTTATAAACTCTGCATCGTAAAAATATTAATCTCATGATTGATCGTAGTACAAATATGGCGTAAAGATTTGCTCAATTTTTCTCAAAATCTGTTCTCTGTTAATTGCGTTTTTATGCCCTGCGTTTTTAAAAATCGAAAATAGATTATACATTAAATTAAAAGCGTGCCAATCTTTATAAACTAAGAGATAACGAAATTGTACACAAGAGGCGCGATTTAATCCTCTTTTCAACGTTTAATTCATGGAAATCCATCTTAAAGAATAATCTTTGCTGCTGATGTGTTACGTACTGTTCAATTAATATTCAAAAGGGAAATTAATACCGCTGCTTAGAATAAGACCAAAAAATTGATTCATTCTGAAAACAAAAAAGAGTTATAATGATGTGTACATTCATCTCCGTTGGTACAAATGTTTACTGAGCTTCTCCCAACAAAAAAACGACAACACCCGATATTTCCAGCCTCGATGTGCATGAACTGTCATTTTTGTTTGTTTCAGTGTGTTCGAAAGAATAAATACAATGTTTGTTGTTTTAAAGAAACCAACTAACAATCAGATTCATTCCAAAATTCTATAGAGAGCTTCTCTTTCATGAGAATAAAATTGAAAGGAAGTAATTCCATTTAACAAAACACATGTAAAGTTTCCCATTTTTAACATGGCAGTACAGGAAACCAACTGTTTAAACGAAGCCATCTTCAGAACGCATTGATACGTTATTACGCCATCTTGTGCTATTTTAAAAACGATACAGGATGAGTATAATAATAATTATCTAGTTCTTATTAGATAGTGGGTTTATATGAGATATTTTGTGACTTCACGTAGAATTAGGAAGGGTAAGTCGAATGTTCACTGCTGTTCTATAGATTCAAGGTTCTTGTCTCTATTTCTTTTTTATTATTGTTTTTCATTTCTGTGGATGGGGACGTTATTTTTTTACTGCGGTAGTTAGCTATCATTAAATTCTGACCTCATTCAAAATGAAAGCAGAAATCTGATTCGAGTATGTACTCGTTTCGATGTGGGTTTCTTTTCTTTTCTTTTTTTCTATTAATTTCGGCCATTGCCTCTGTTCTTACATCAACTTGAAGTTATTGCCACCGGAAAGGAAATGTCCATCAAATGAGTAAGTTGTTTCTAAGAAACTTACAATGTAATCAAATCGCGTTTCCTTATTTCGTGATAACTACCTCGACTATCCAGTATCACTAAGACAACCAATTATTTGAAAGCAATCAAATTATATATCAAAGTATTATTTCCTTCTTTTTTCCCCTCTCTATAGCTGTGAACGCTAGTATAAGATAAAGGTTGCAACAAAACCAATTATCTAAGATTAAATACCTCGCCTACACATATTATCTGTCAATAATACGCAATCGTTTTGTTTCCCCTTTTTATTTGCTTGGTTTTTCTGTTATCAGTGCGACAAATTGATATTATTATTAGGATGGTTATTTTTTCTTCGATTTATCTTATTCAATTTATTTTTATTTTCGTTAGAAATTCCGTATGTAAAGTCGTCAGAAACAAGTGTTATTGATCAGTATATCAAAATGCATTTTCTTATTATTGACTTTTATACATTACATTCCTTCTTAAAGAGAAAAGTTCTGATATGTTTTTCTGTAAGCTTTATTTTATTCTGGAGAAGCCTGACAAAATCAGACACACAAACATCCTTCGTGTTTGAACAGTGCAATATTGCTGTTGCTTGTATTCAAACATTAACTTACAACTTTACCAGAATCTGTTCTATACTAATTGTATGTTGCATTTGAGGTCTATCTTATTAATGTGATACAATATAGACCATCACCGTTTGTAGATATTACATTCTTTGTATTAATAAATGGAATATACACTAATAAATGATATGTGAAAAATAGGAGTAAGTTCCCATACTTTGTAAAACAGTTTTTTTTATTTAATAACTTGAAAAAATATCAATCATTATTATAAAAGTTTCTTTATACAGACAACGAATTTTTTTGTCAGATCGCGATAAATTTATAAATTAAGAATTGACAGAATTGTGAAAAAATTAAGAAAAAAAAAAGAAATAGCTGTTTCATTTTCGTGCTATTTATATATATATATATATATATATATATATATATGAAAAGTTATTAAAAAGGTATATAAAATTGGAAAATATGGATTTTATATTCATTGATTAAATTTTTATCTAAGTCATATTCATTGAGCAAATAAGGAACGGTATATTAAGATGTGTTAGACATTTAAAGAAAATGTAAAAGTGTATAAACTAGAAAAAATAGAGGCGTTAAAGTAAAAGAGAGACAGCTAAAAGAAAAACTCGTCATGAATTTTGAATATCGGAAATGCACTCATAAAATAGGGGAAAGAAGCATGGTACAAATCATGTCGATAAATAGTAAGTCCAGAACCTCACAGTGTAGCTTGGAATTAAATAAATTAGAAAGCAACTGTTTAGAAAACGCATTTCTATTTTAAAAAAAAAGTTCTAACAACTTCAAACTGAATGTATGTCTAAAGGTTTTAAGAATACTCATGCCTGATGAGAGATTTGAATCATCCAGCTTTGCCTAATAAATAAGCAGAAGCGTATTAATCTGATTAGTAGTCAAGCAAGTGAAAGTTTCACGGGTTCAGGTAAAGGGTTTCTGTATAGAAATTAACTTTCTAACACCTAATTCAGCCAGTAGGACTCCTTGAGAGATCCGTTGTGGCTCCTGTACTTTCACTTAAATCACCAGGTTGTTGAACAAAATAATGTAACACCCATTTTACAAAGGACGTTAACTCATAAATTGATTAGATGCATTACTTTAAGTATTTGTTGCACCGAGAAGCTAATGACATCTGATCTGCCTAGAAGAAATCGCTGCCAGGAAAGAACCTGCATGTTGCGCATTGCTGTCAATTGTAAATCGCTTGGATCCATCAGCTTCTTTTGTGTCCAAGGAAATGGAAATCACTAGGTGCAGATCAGTTTATGCTGAACAATGTCCAGATTATCATCCTAATTGAAAGAATTTCGTGTGTTGTAGCAGAACAAATCCATTAAATCAAACACAAACCTATTCCTATGATGTGACATTTTCTTCTTGCAGTTCTACAAACTGCCGATGAATATCTGGTAGTTCGGGATCCTTAACATGCAAGAATCCGATCACTAACTAATAACTTGTTTATCGGTCTTCCTGCTTTCTTGCAGCTGCTGCACTATAGAGGCCATGTAATGCCATCTATTGTTCACATATTGAAACAGATGACGCAACGGTCTCTTCATCTTTTGAAACTCATCCCTCGTAAACGATGCATTTTAACATGTGACGTGGTAGCTCATTTTATGAAACGTCCCCTGTCTTAAAATAAATAAATTTTAAACAAGCATTTAAATTTTTTTTATATATTTTGAAATTTCAGTATTTTGATTTTGAGTGAATATGAATATTAAACCTTTATCAACTACATATGGAGAATATTTGTGTATTTAAAGTGCAGCCTCTTTTAATACAGTACTTGGAACTTTCAATTGGAGGTTGTCAATCATGTCGATGATGTTAATTAATAGTCAATTAAATTATATACGAATGATTTTGTCTTACCTCACTTAGACCGCAATCTAAGCTGTGTAAAGACAAATTCATTCATTCGTACCAAATTCAGGCCTATACAGCCATAATTATAGAAGTTTCCATTCCTAAATATCAATGTTGTTATATTTTTTAGCTTGGAGAAATACTAATAGCTCTAACGTACGTCCCTCGGACAAGCGAGCTATCTATCGCACTAATCAAGGCAAGGAAGCTAAAGGCTAAGGACATCACCGGTTCTTCAGGTAATTGGAACCATTTCTTTTTTTTCTACCATTTTTACCATTCTTAATTCCACTTCGTGAATAATTTAACATTCAGATTTCACATAATTCCTCTAACTGTAGTTCCAAACTATGTCTATGAAATACTGTTCACAAAAGAACAGAAACTCTGTTAACTCTATAGTTTCTTCCAAATAAAAATAAAAACTGAAAGCGCAACCTAATTTATTAACCAAAAGAAAGAATTCTCAAAATAGATTTACAAGTTATTGCCATCGTATCGTTATACACGCTGGAAACACGACGCCACATCAACATGCATATCTAGTTCTCGGCAAAGCTCTCACGTATGCCCGTACTTGTACCTTAGATATAACCCGTCGTCCTAGAAATGCATGCTTATATACCCAGGTTCGCAAGTTTGGTATTCTCTGATGCATTCGAAATAAGTGGATTTGTTGTTCGGTTCACGAAGTTATTATAGTTTTATATTCATATCACAGTGGTTACATTTCCAGTGTGAAACATAGATCGCCGGACATATATTGTTTACTGATCTGGTCGTTGTTGCATTTCTATTTATTATGGGTGTACTTGTTGTACTCATTTCCAGGTGCTTTTATATAAGCAAACGCTCTCTTTGAACCCTTCAAACAATTAATTATTCTTCTGTTTGACTGCAATGTTCAATATCTGCACTGTCAACAACATATACGATCTAAAATAGGAATATTTCACAGGTGAGACCTGGATTCGGATAGAAGAGTTTTTGTCCCGCAAAGCAGACGAATCTGCCATTAACAGACAGAATGTACTGTCCACATAACCTAGTTGTTTCTACCAGAAATCAAAATAACAATAACAGGAGCAACAAAAATATTTTGGCATTTATTTTATTACATCATGTCACATGTGATTGTTAAGACAGAATCCTTGTCGGCCGTGAAATGGAAATTTTTTTTATCGTATTTAAGAGTAAGTAATTATTGTTACATTACTTCTAATTTCGAAATCAGCAATTTTGACAAAAACATGAATGATTTTCATGGCCCTGTCTCATCACGCCATTTTTGATTAGCTGAAAGGACTAAGACACGAATAGCCTCAAAATATAACAGAACTAGGTCAAGCATTGCTTGATGAATGTGCGTAATCCCGCCTACAATCAAAAGCTTATTACATAGTGCTTCTAAAAGAATCGACTACAGTTACAGCATACAGACGACTAGTATTAAGATAATTTTGTGACTAATGTGGTTGCAGCTAATAAAATTGTCGATGATCACCTACCAGCTGTGAGCAGTGTAATCATTTTACTGCTCGTATTTCTTCTAACAATTGCAATATCTACCTGCGTATAATTCTCGAACTATACTCATTATGGTAATGAATTAAACTGTCAATATTATGTTTTTTTTTCCTTCTGCTGTCTTCTTCATTAGGACAATAGGTTTATTAATTATGGTAACGTGCTTTCTAGTGCATTCTATGATATATTTGGTTTTAAAGAAAATTTAGAGGGCTACCACTAAATGGTAGAAATAGTACGAAATATCCTATATAGTCTATCGGTTTTTGCGCGACAGATGTTTGATTGGAGAACATTTCTTCACTAGTTATCAAAAGTACTATTTAAGTAAACGTATAAACTAACAGAAACTTTCGATAGATCAATGCTAACGAAACTATCGAAAGTTTCTGTTAGTTTATACGTTTACTTAAATAGTACTTTTGGTAACTAGTGAAGAAATGTTCTCCATTCAAACATCTGTCGTTATTTTATCTTAGAATTTCATCGCACAGAAAGACAAATTGGCTTAGAACCAATTCAGTTTTAACCCAAATCACCACAGACAGTCATAATATCGGGACGTTCTATAGATCCTACTAAATAGTCCGAGTGCAGAATATTATCTATGTGTAATCTTGAGAAATTAGGGACATAGATTCTGTCTGTTGAACTGGATTTTGAAATAGAGACCATATTACAATTATTAACCAAATTATAACCCTGTATATGCCATGTACCAAAATTAATTAATAACGAAGTATAATTTGACATATACCAACTCACAATTCTGAACTCTTCTACATTTAAATTATTACTTGGAAAACCTATTTTTGGAATTATATTTCTATTAAGAATTCTGTACTCCTCTGATAATAACACGCTGTTCTAAAATCAAGTGAAATAAGCCGCTTAATAAAGTTTTTTGATTATTATTCTTCGTATTGAAATCTCGTGAAAACGTCCAACATCGATCTGTCTACAAGATTAGTTAATATTCGCAACATCATAGGATTGGGTAACAAAATATCGCATAATACAAACTGATAATAAGTGAAAAAATGAAATGAAATATTTAATATAAAAGATAAATTATTCGTGTGTGTGTTAACCAAGCAAGGCAATAAAACATTTATGCAAAAAAACCTAAAGAGTTTAAGTAATAGCACTAAAAGTATTTTAATCCTTCGTTTATAAAATGGCTGAAGTATTTTAAAACACTTTATTTAAACGACTAAAAACGTCTGCTTTCGATAAAAACAGATACTATGTTGACAATAGCAGTTTAGAAAATGGGCGAAGTTAAGTGGATCGAGTCATCCGGGAATGATGTGCATTCTATTGCATTTCAGATATATTATTTCCGCTTAAAATACCTTTAGGAATTTCCATTTCGACTATGACACAGTGAGACGTAACTTACTCTCTTGTTTAAATTAGGCTTCATTTGATATGCCGGATTTTCTATTGAGTTGAACGTAAGTGACTTACTTTTCTCGAACGTATTCAATTGGTTATTTGCAACTAATCTAATAAAAATCATATTGAATCAGAGACGATTCACATCTCTTTAAATAATGCAGTCATAATTACATTATTAAAGACAACTGTGCTACAGAACAAGCAAAACTTGGAAACTCTCCAAGATTTAATTTTCTGAAGATTTAGAGTATGACAAAGCCACTCGTGGGAAATGACACCGCCGTTAGATTTAAACAAAAAAGTAAAATAAAAAGAAAGTAATTTAGCAGGTAAGAACCTTCGCCTTCTCTCTTTCTTGTCTAAGAGCTTATTTTTGTAATGAATGATAAATTAACTTGCCTTGTTACTTATTCATTTTCCTTTAGTATTATCCACCTCGTTACTTATACATATTTTAGTTACCTTCTTCGTCATACACGCATTTTTTTTTTACTATTTTACTCCTTCGTTCGCCTTGTTCACTAATCCGAGTTTCCTTGATAATCATTTATTCTATCTCCATTTTTATTTTTTTTTATTTCTAATTTGATCACTACTCAGTCAACGTTTTCATTAACCTTCTGCTCACGCATTATTCTACGTCAGCTTTCCTTGCTGCGTTAGCAGGAACGTTGTTGATCAATGTCCAGAACATTACACCGTTTCAGTAACGCGCTGCAGCCGCTAATTGCTTCTAAACTTGCAGTGCTAGAAATTCCTAGAATAACTAGAGAGCATACTTTTGCTGTCAAATTTCACAGAGTGAAATCATCACTTTTGGCTTGTCACGTGTCTATTTAATTCGTCCCATTAAGCGTGTTAATTTTGTATAATTCATTCTAATTTGTATTTTTATTTATTTATTTATTTTGGCTAGTAATCATTTTCAGTAATCTATTCGTTACCGAATACATTCCACTGTTATTTATAGTCGCATGTTAAGCAATACCTTCAATGGAGTATTCAATTTCTTCCTCAGTCAATGTATGCAGAAATTGAGGATAAATTTATTCTCCCAAAAAGGAATAATTGCAGCTCTTTTAGTTCTAACTAACTATAGGAAATCGGTGTGAAGGTGGTTTGCACCCCGAGCCGTCATTCAATAGCTATTAATGATTTTAAAGACATCGAGACTTGGGAGAGAATACCCTCTCCTGTAGTTGCTTTACGACGAAGATAGATGACCTAGTAGAGAGGGAAAAAAAGTAAAATAAAGTTCCTGTAATCTGCGAACAGATTAGAACCTATAATGTCCTTTCT
Source organism: Typopeltis vanoorti (assembly GCF_054136105.1). Classification (NCBI taxonomy): domain Eukaryota; kingdom Metazoa; phylum Arthropoda; class Arachnida; order Uropygi; family Thelyphonidae; genus Typopeltis; species Typopeltis vanoorti. The sequence goes on along the minus strand of NC_143550.1, from coordinate 69,638,568 downwards.
TCTTGAAGAGCATTGAAATACGAGAAATATCGCCACAAGGAAAGGCCTTTTGTCTATATTTGTCTACGTTTTGTTTATATTCTTAACTTTGTAGAAAAATTTATGACCTTTAAAATCTTACCTTCAATAATCAGGCGAGCAAATGAGTGTTACCGAATCGTTTTCAAAAATCGAGGAACAAACACAAAAAATACAAGAAAAATTTAAAGAACAAAAAAATAATAAGACAAAACAGCAGTATATTTTATGAATGAAATGTCATTACATAATAATGCCTGCCTGACTCATTTCGATTATAACTATAATCCAAAAGTGTGTACATTGCATATGTGTTATAGAAAGAATAAAATATGTTTGTGTACATTGCCATATATTTTCTACAAACAATAACACGCGGAGTTATGAGTAGATGTGAAAAATAGACCTATTCTTATTCTTTCCAACTGTTGCATATACAGAACGAGGGCAGGTGGTATTCGAATTTTTATTGCACATTCTGATCGGATTGCGACAACCTCAATAGCGGTTTCATTTCAGTTTCAGTGCCTTGTAAATCAATGATTATACTGTACAGTACCTGTTGTTATTCAATGGCTGGAACATGTTCACGTTGTATGGAGATGATTTTCGTGATCGGTTGAGTTTGTTGATTGAAATTAGAATGCTTTCTTTTTTGTTGGTTTGAGTGATCTCCCAAGTGGTCTAAAAGACCTTTCAAGGGGGTAATGTTATAATCGTTGTTAGCGATTAAATGTATGCACACACTTAAAACAGAAAAGAAAAAAAAAAGGAATATTTCTAATTGCATTAATGTTAGTAACTTTCTTAATACAAGATGGTCATAAAATAACTTTCCCTCTTTGGAGGCATCTGTAGCTAAAACCAATAAACGGAATGAGACCAAATTTTATATTGAGACTTTTGAAGGCATGGGGAGATGATTTCAACGAAAAAAAGATTTAGTACCAAAATTCGCCGATAGGGAAATTTTTGGCGCTGGCGGAGCCGAAAACAAGCGGATAATTACATTAAAAGCAGATAAAATTGAATAATAACATTTAGACGGTGTAAGCGACAGGCGCGTAACTCATTCCAGCTGGATATGTGGCGTGTTACAATGATAATAATAATAATAATAATAATTAAACTAAAACAACAACTTGCGAGAGAGACACAAATTAATGTAGTGATTGAACTCACAGGAAATAATGTTTTATTCATCAGAATCAGGGTCCCCTGGACCACATACACGATTTTTAATGTGCTGACCTTTCTTGTGTACAACAAATTGCATTCGGTGTGCGACATGCTCTACATCTGAGCGTAAGGAGTCGGATTGGTTGTTCATAACAGCCCGTTTTATGTTCTCTTTCACTTTGTTACTGTATCTTCTTGTACTGCTTTCCATCCTCTGCCAGGTCAACCTCCTAGTGATGCAGTTTCTTCAAACTTCTTAATCATAGCTCTCAGTGCTACAGCTGACATAGGACCTGTACGGAGGTTATGAAGCCTTCTGCTGAGGCAAGGTAGGACGCATATTGAGCACAATTCGTCAGTCATTCGAATAACTGCCTGAACGTTCTCAATCCCTTACTGAGGGGAATTGGGCGCTGCTGTCACGTATGCACAGCAAAATTTGCATAATCCTTTTACCTGCATTTACTGCAAATATTTGACTGCTTTAGGCTCCGCCAGCGCCAAAATTTCCCCTATCGGCGACTTTTGGTACTAAATATTTTTTCGCGGAATTCATCTCCCCATGCCTTCAAAAGTCTCAATATAAAATGTGGTTTCATTCCGTGTATTAGTTTTAGCTACAGATACCTCCAAAGAGGAAAAGTTAATTTATTGCCACCCTGTATTTATTATTATTATTTAGACTTGTAAAATTACTATATAAATGTAGTTTATTACTAGATATTATTAACTCAATGGCCATTTAATAATTTTGATGATAATACAATTCGTTCATGGATTATGATAACTTTGTCTACGTAATTCATTATTGAAGTTATTTAGAAATTTTAAAAATATATTTTCAGCGATGATATTCCTAGTGCAGCGTATACACTAATATCGATAAACCTTCCATAAAAGAATATATCAATAGGAAAGGAGATGATAGATATTGGGACAACATATGAGTTCAAAAATAAGTTTAGAAGAAATAAATATATTAATTTGTCATAGAATTATCCTTCGAAGTTACGCAAAGAAAACATATCCAGCCATGGGGGACTAGTTGTAACCAATTGCTTTCCAAAATACTAAAATAAAATAACAATTCTCGGATGCGCTCGCAATTCCATCAGGGTATCGCTCAATAAACATTCCAAGACTAGGAGATAGATCCCTTATTTTCAAACATTCATGATGCACGTTCCATATTACTTCGATCTACATATGCAAAGTACACTTCAAATCATATCTGGAATACAAATAAAGAAAAAGGAAGAGAAAAAAGAACATAAATATTATTGTATTTCTTTTTGTTTTCTTTGTATTCCTCGATTTTGCGTTCGCAAATTTCAAATCGTTATTATACTTCCAAAAATGCAAGTGATTATTTTAAAAATTTAGATACTTCATTACTTGTTATCCAGTCCAACGTAACATTGCAAAAAGATGGGTGCTTTCTTTTTAATACTTTTAAAAATTAGCGTAGGTAAAAGTCTAGTTAGTATAAAATATTATTTTACTTTAAACATTATAAAACTGTAAATTCAGTATCTCTCTTTTTTAAAAAAAAATTACACGAGAAATAATTAATAAAAAAATACCCTAACTCAGAAAGCATCCTCAGTGGATTTATTAAAATTAGCATAGTTTTAACAGAGAACCTGAAAAATCCACTCCTTGCTATAAACACGATTTGTTCCGTGATCTACAGCTGGTTTAAAAATCGATTGTGTCACATGTAGGTGTCCACCATCTTTTAGATATTTGTCACAAATCATTGAAAAGCTTAAGAGATCCATCGTCTAAAGAAGCGAAATAACTTTTTGTCACTGAAATGGTTTACGAATTCGAAATAAAGAAAAGGACCTTCGGATTCTTACTATCACAGCAGTATTACTATCGAACGAATTGTAAATGCAGGATTTTCATCCATTCTCAAAGAATGTTCACCAACTCGAAGCTGGATTCTAGTCTAAGCTGGCTTCTTTAGAACGTCATTATGTTATATATCAACAGTGTAGTATTGATTGTCAGGACACATTGTTTTCGGTTAAAGAACATCTGCTTGAATTTTTCAGTGATGTTTAATCTGGAAGAATCTGTCACATACCGACAGCGATTTATTTGATGGCTACATGGCATGCCTCGTTCCAAAGCCGCTGTTTGAGCCTCTCCCTAACGTTTCATTTGTCTTCGTTTGTCTTTCGACTTACTCGGTTCAGTTCCTTATTTTTGTTTACTGACCGTTTCTTTCTTGGTTTCTTTAAGCTCCTCGCTAACCATCAATAGACAGTTTTTTATTCCTTTTCCAAAAGAATCATAGGATAAATTGTTTGCGGTAGGAATATTCTATTGTGTCGCATTTTTGTCAACAAGGACATGTATACACTAGTCCTTTTTTGAAGGTTCGGTGGTAGACAACAAAAGGTGCTGGATTCAGAATAAAGAAATATGTCATTACAAATATCTTCTCCCTTAATAACTTCGAAAAGACACTTATTTTTGTCATTAAATTCATCCTTTGTTGTTAACGACGTGTTTACTTCATAACAGCTACTAAACTGTGACATTTATTAGACAGCCAACATAGTTGTATTTAGCTGTTACAAATGAGAACAGTACGTAGCGTTTTGTGTGTTAATTAAGGAGATTAACCACGACTTTAATTTAAAACGTCACTACCATCTCTTACTATAATTATATTATAATCTTGTAAGGTAAGCTGAACAAAAACTATAACAACAGATTTAATTTTTTTTTTCACTGACACAGAACTCCATTAGAAATCAAATTTTTCTTTAGCATTATCGCTGCAATAATGAAGAAGCAATTTAGAATGTAGGTTCTGACGTAGGTTCTGACGATTCAAGAAGGACTTTTATAACTTATAAATATGAGGATAAATCAAAAGAAAAAGTGACTTTTAATTTTTATTGAATTTAGATAGTTAAAAATGCAAACAGTCAAGTACTGTATAGGGTGTTTGTTTCTTGGTATTTATCATCATCATCCAAATACTAATTACGGATATAGACCATATTGGTCTGTTCCGGTTTCATTATCCATCTAATATTCTCTCTTTTTCGAGGTTCTTCCCGGCCTTCTCTTTCCGATTGGTTTATATTTTATTATTTGTTCAGGATATCGGGTGTTGGCCTTTCGGTTTACATGTCCTATTCAATTTTGTAATTGTTTAGTTTTCCTTTAGTCGATTTTATTTTTAGTTATTTTAATATCTTCGTTCCTTTTTGGTCTAATAATATGTATTTTGCAGTTCTTCTCATAAATCTCATTTCACTTGTTTTTATTCTTTGTTTATCTTGTTTTTATTGCCCAAATTTCACTGCCATATAATAATGTGGGCACCGCTAAAGTATTGTATATTTTCAAGCGTGTTTCTTTTTGTACAATATTTGGATTGCGTGTTCTATTTATCAGGCCTGTAATCTGTAAAAATGTTGAAGATTTTAATTTTATGTCTTTTTCTCCTTCATATGACATTTCACATCCAAGATAACTGAAAGTATTTATCTGTTCTATTATTTTATTATTAATAACTATTTTACTTCTAAATGGAGTTTGGACACAAAATGCCATTGTTTTAGTTTCATCAATGGATGTTTTCATTCCAAACTGTTCTACTACAATGTTTAAATTTTATATTATTCTTTGTCAATTGTTTTCCTTACATGATATCATTACCTGATCATCTACAAATAATAGGTGATTTATTTTGTTATTCCGGGAAATTTCTATACCTAGATTGTTTAAGGTGTCCCACTGCATTGATATTTCATTAATATAAATATTGAAAAGTGTTGGAGACAGAGAGCATCCCTCTGTCGTCTCCATTACAAATATAATGAAATAAAAATAAAAATAAATGAGAAAATGTCTGATCAACAATATATAAACCAAGGACATTTTCTCATTTATTTTTATTTTTATTTCATTATCTTTGTAAATATTTAATATTACATGAAGTATATTTAGGTGTATTAGGTATATTTATTATTTGTAATATATATATCAAACAGTATACATCTTTTACTTCGTCAAATGCTTTTTCATAATCTATAAACAAAAGATGAGTCTCTAAATTGAATTCTCTTCTTGTTTCTGTAAGTAGTTTTAAACAAAAAGTTGTATCCATTGTAAAGCGTCCTTTTCTAAATCCATTTTGACATTCTAATAATATTTTTTCACTGTATATTTTCAATTTTTCATTAAGTATTCTTGCTATATATTTTGTAGTAGTATGCATTCAAACTCATACCTGTGTACTTATCAGGTTTTGTTTTATCCCTCTTTTTAAATATAGGTGTTGCTATATTTGTATTCCTTTCTATTGGTATTTTTTTGGAAATATTTTATTTAAAACTTTTAATAAGCTCTGATGATTTTTTTCCAGCCAATTTATACAGTTCAGAGTTTATCCCATCTTCTCCTGCTGATTTATCATCTTTTTTTATATTTTACTTAGGTTTATGTTAGTATCATTGGCGGCCGGTGAAAATTTTAAGTGGGAGTGCTGCATATACAAAATAAGAAAAATAATTCATGTTTTCCTAATCAGTAAGCAATTTATTAATAAGCAAATGTACATATTACAAAAATTGCTTTATTAAAAATATTTCACCCTCACTACGAACGCAGTGCATTTGTTTCGTGTAACGATAATTGAGAAAATATACCGGTAATTCTTTTCCAGGGCGAATTCTCCATGCTTGCTACGCAAGCTCATTACTTGAGAAAGAAGTAATATTTATTTGTTAATAAATGCATGCATTTATAATCATTCCATTTAGGCTTTTATTTTTGTAGACAGAAGACGTCTTAAGCTTGCGCGGCAATAATTGAGTTTTGCGTTGTGTATCGAAGGCCGATGCTTGCTCGTCTAGTCAAAGCTACCTTGGCTTGCTCGGTTGTGGGAGCTTCCAAGTTCTCGCTGCAGCACTGTGATTTCATGCGCACTCATTGCCATTTCCGCTCCCTTCACGTCGTTTTAAACACAGGCCATACGCAGTCAAAGTAGCTCTATCCAGTGAGCTTCAGCCAGCCTTTACAAGTGTGCGTGTTGCTTGGGAAAATCAAGTTACAACCAACTTTTTATGACGATGTTATTGACCAGTTCATAAAGAACAACTATAGGGTAGAATTTGTATTCAAGTAGCTAAATTGAAAAAGATAGAATATCATTTGTAAAATAAATGTTATATATGATTAAATGTACATACATTTCTAAATATATAGTTTTAAATGGTCAGTAATTCATTATTCCGCTAATCAGACTTCAATCACACTTCTCACTCCCTGAATGATAACAAGAGCAAGCGTGAATTTCAAGACCAGCATTCGCCCTTGTTCTTTTAATATTTTCAACAGTGACACTCGTCATAATTCAGCCTTGTATATCTATAATAAATAATCATATGTTATGTTTAACAGAATAAAATAAGATTTGCCAAATATATTCGCCTTCACCACGAACAAACACCAATAATAAAAGTTTCGTATCTCACAGAAATAAGGCGCGTAAGCATACAATTTATCTGTAACAAGTGTCAGATTCACTTGTTACGTGCAGTAACAAGTGCAAACGAATATCGGCGAGTCTAGCCGGAACTGACAGAACGTGATAATTCCGACACTGCGTTAGATCGCAGTGCATTTATTTCGTAATCTAAAGCGCTAATCGAACAATTCCAATTATTAAGTATTCAATCAATGTCAAAACATAAGCTGTAACTTTTAACATGTTGTACTGAATTTATATAATGTTGTAAGCATTGTTATTATTTATAAACACAAACAAAATTTATTTTTTTCGTTTTTTTCCTTGAGGGTAGTGCAGTGTTGCAGTGCTCATGTACAAGCCGCCACTGGTTAGTATTATCTGTCCAAAGATCTGTAAAGTGAACCAAAAATTCTTTTAAATCTATTTCACAATTTATATTTGCAGTATATTTTATATCTGAATTCACGTGTTTTAGTATTTTATACGCACTGGATCTTATTTTGTATATATCATTTTCTAGATGTGATACAAATTTTCCCCAGATTTCTCTGGTTCTCTTTCTGATTTCTCCTTTGGCTATTGCTCTCTTTTTATATTCAATTTCATCTTCTTGTTTTTTGCTACTTAACCATCTTTTGAAGGTCAGCTTTTTATTTTCAATTATTGTTTTTATTTCATTGTTCCATATATGTATTTTTTTATTTTTATGATATTTTTTCTGTCCTAGACTTTCATTTGCTGCTGAGTTGTAATAATTTCTTATATATTATTCAATTCTTTCTCGATGTCTTCATTTTCTTGTAGTTTTTCTAAGTAGTTGTTAATACTATGTTGGTATAAATTTCTTATACTTGAATCATTTAGTAGTTTTACTATGTAATTAGATTTTTTTCTCTAGTTTATTTATTTTTTGTATTTTTGTAACCAATTTGGTGGACCTTAGTTTTGCCTGTATTAAATAGTGATCTGTGTCTCTTTCCAGCTCTCATTTGCTATAAAATAGTCTATTATTGATTTTTGTCCTCATGCACACCATGTTTCTTCATTTAAAATCTTATATAATTCTTCTTATATACTATGCTTCCAATTTTTCATGTTTTTCTTTTTCGAAAATCTCTTAACTTTTCCAATTTGCAATCTTTCCCCATATTTTCTGTCAGGTTTAAATTTCGTCGAAACTTGAAAGTAATATACGTGTTTCCCTATGTGAAATTACTAGAATGACGATAGATATCCTAGCGGTGGGGCTGCCACCATGAGGCAACTAGGCTTGCCTTTTTTTTTATTGGTGAGAACGGGTGATACTCTTTCACCCATTCTCACCAATGTAAGGCCCTCGTCATTTGTAGAGGACTAAAAAACTGATAATCATCTGTGATGAATGTAGAGTATTAGTGAGTAAGGAATAATTTAAAATATAAGTTCCTAAATTGTTTCAACGGTTGCATCTACTGTAGTAGATATTCATTATATTAAAGAACAGCTTTTCACAGAAATCATCTTTATGTACTGCAAAGAGGAATTACAAATTTTCTTTTGAATCTTTCCATTCTTTCATACTCTTATCATAAAACTGTGTCCACGTTCTCCTGTAAATCACCGAGTGTTTGATCGCTTCATGTTGTTCCTTAACGATGCACTCCGAAAACGAAACCTAGTGATGACCTCAAGAGCTTATTCTGACATTGAGTATTATTCTTCCACGAGGCTATAACAAAATAAATGCGACTAATTAGAGTTTCACAAATTGTGTGCCACTGTAAACAACTTTTATAAAGTAGAAACTTATTAATTGAATAGGATGTTAATTAAGCGAAGGATAAATCAAATACATCCATCTAAAGATAAAAGCAGCCTGGGCTCGAGATTTAATAAGAACTGCAAACTGTTACTTCACAGTCCTCTTCACAGTCAGAAGATTCATTGATTGATTCATTAGTCGTGTGATACAAAATAGTGTTTCAATTTCACATTCAAAAAATGTCACTTATTGTAAGAGGATGAGAAAGAGGATCATCGTACTGCAAACCAGACTATGGAAACACTCCAGACATTATGGTTTCAGATCTTATTATATCCTTCAGGCAGTTCGGACTTGGTTTCCTCGCACACTCTCCTATTTGGACTTTTAAAAGTCCGTCATTTTTCCAGCGATCAAGATTTAATGAAGGAATTCATACGTCTACCATCCACTCAGTCGAAACTCATCGTAGCTCATAATATAAGAACATATACACGACTGAGTGAATGGTGTTCAAAACCAGGAGCAGCCATGTTGAGTAATGATAATCTTGATTGTTCTATGTCACTATTAATAAATGCATGGTGAATGGATATCCTTTGACTTTCCTGTCTTGCATGATATTTTAATCTTGATAATTATTTCACCTTCACTAAAATTCAATGCATTCATAATGGAATGAACAAGACGCAAGAAACCTTTATAATTTCTTTTCAATTGAAATTGAATCAGTCAGTCTCAAAAGAAGTGGATGCATATTTCTTGTCTGAAGATCGTTGTTTATCCCGTAAAACACAAACTGGCCGAAGAACGCAATTAACAGACATAATGCACACGATTCATATCCTTAGTTACTTTAGCTATAATTCTTAACAACCCGGCTCAACGCATACTAAAGACTGTTCACTCTTAATCATCAAACTCACACAGCATTGTTTACTCTGATGGCATATAAATATAGTAATACAGAAATATCTATTCAGCCCAGAAGATATGCAAGTAAAATGTATTTTACTTGCATATTACATTGCATATTACTTGCATTTTACATGATTTAAGCAAGTAAAATTTATTTTTTATTAATTACTTATGCAACATTTAAATAAATATTTCCAAGCTATGCATATTTCTCTCTTAAAATAGCACAAGCAGAAAGGTAGAATAGATAAAATACCATAATAATTTATAAGCAACGAAACTCTCTTTCACTTTTTGAAATACAACTCGACCGTTTTCATATGATGGGAGTGTATGTGATATGATAATCTCAAGTTACTCAATCTGAAGCATTCAGTAATAATACTGTATATTAGTTTTTTTTTTTTTTGAAGTTTCAAATTTCATAAAAATCTGGGATGAACACTAAAAATAAAATGCACGAAACGGTCTATTTTAGAACGCTTTACTGAAAAAGAATATTTATTAATATTCCTAAAATCTATATTATGTTTTTATATAATACAATAGAAAGAGGAAAATATGACATAAAATATACAAGTAAATGAAGCAAACAAGTAAAGTGTGTTAAAAACGAAATGAGCGATAGGTAATGACACATTTTCAGTAAAGCCTGTTATTTTTTTTTCCTTTTCATTCTTTTCTTTTTTATTGTAACTATGTATCAGTGCGTTAATATATTCTCTTGTTCTCTCATACAAAGAGAAAAGACTTATTAAACAAAACAGTTTCACAACGATCTGTGAACATCGTATTATCATACGAAGAGAGGATCCTCTGTCATGATGTTTATTCTGTTACCTAGCAAGATACAGGTATTCATATATTATTTATATCTACAGTAGTATCTTATCGAATGCTTAAAATAAGTATTTAAAACTGGGTTTATAAGCCGATATAAATATGAATCCAATTTATTTTTATTTATTTATTTATATATTTTCGCTACCTGAACAGGAAAACGTACAATGGTTCTAGTATTTTATACGCCCACAGATGGAGTTGATGCTAGTGATTTTGTACTGAGTGATTTTTTTTTAAATTTTGGAGAGAAGGAGCTTATACGTTTTCTTTTTCATCTGTTGCACATCAGTAAGTTTTAGATTGAAAATTGACGCCATATAAAAAACATTTGGTTTCACCAAGATGCTCCATCTCCAATGTCTCTACTCCTTCCATCCCAATGTTTACTGCATAAAACATGAGGGCCATTAAATCTTAATAACGTATTACCTTTGCTACTGTTTTTTTATCTGCTATTTTATTTAGCACAGCACGAAGCAACATTAGAAAAGTAAATTATTTTGTGCCTTCAGTCTTTAAAATGAAAAATAAATAAATATTGTGTTTCGTCAAATTAAAATGAAGTTCAAGTAGAAAAGTAAAAAAAAAAGAAAAAGAAAAAGCATTCTTAATGAAAGAATGTCAAAACATTAAAATTAAATTTGATAAATAGTACTTAATTATACCTGTAAAGAAAAAATGAGAATGAAAAATGGAAAATCGTGATTTCGCTGAGTTAAATTAATTAACCGAGTCCTGCGAGACCAATCGTTACTTCATTACACCATAATTAATGTGAGCTAGCACAACTTAATATTTAGTTTTCTTTATTTTACTCAGACACTGGAGTATACCAAAAAACATTCGAGACTAGGAGAGACACATAAAAAAAGGCTTCGGTATTTAAATCAAACACTTGTAGCTGAAAGCGAAATATTTGACTAAAGAAAGAAGAGAAAATCATGAAAACCGTGAATGAAAGATTTAAAAGAACGAAAGATTTAGATTATGTCATTAATGTATCAAAAGGTCTTCATTTGCGAATCCTCTTGAGATTAATTTCCTTTGTTTATTAAGAACTAAATCGCAGTTATTTTAAACAACATTTTGCCCGATTTTCTGGGTGAGATAACTTCTATTGCAAGCAATTAGCGCAAAGCTAAATCAACGAATCCATTATTCTTATAATGATGGAACTTCTAGGAAAGTTGTAATTATTTGTTGGAAGACAAATTATGGGAAAAAATAATACAGCAAAATGAAGGAAGAACGAAATTCTAAACAGCTCTGTTAATACAATGGGTGCTACTACCCACATATAATAAATACTGAGTACTTACTTAAAAAATAAGCTTTTTTATTTATAGATTTTTCACTCTGCGTGTCGTGAGTATCAGATTCACTATGGTTTAAAAGAGTACAGGCCCAAACAGGAAATACATTAGGTCCCCTCGTATCCGCGGTTTCACTTATCCGTGGTTCGAAAAAAGCACGCGAAACGGTCGAGCACCGCGCCGGTTGAAACATGCATACGCGCAGGCTGAAAACCTGTCGAAACACGCTTGTTTTGCTAGGCGCATGGACTTAAACCTGCGTGTTTGTTCATGTTTAGTTTTACTCGAATTGTCGAAGAAAGCAGTCAATTGTCTGTCATTGCAATTAAAAAATTGCGTTTAAATTCAAGCAAATAAATTGTGAACAATTTAAAAATGGCTTTAAAACCGAAGAGAAGACGTGAAGTGCTCAGTATTAGTGAAAAATCAAAGATTATCAATATGATTGAAGTAGAAAAAAAGTCAATTTCAACCGTTGCCAAGATCTGTAATAAAAGTGAATCTTCGATACGTGAAGTGTTGAAGAACAAAGAAAAAATTCGTGCCAGTCCTTCCATTGCGCCCAAATCTGCAAAAGTTACGGATATGCGTGATAAGGCGTTACTCAAGGTAGAGAAAGCTTTGAATTTGTGGGTGGAAGACAGGACAAGAAAAAAAAAAAAGGATTCCTATTGACGGTAACAAGTTACGGCAAAAAGCATTGATCCTATATGGAGATATGCGGCCTCAAGACGAAATAGAAGAGGAAGAAAAGTCATTTACAGCAAGCAAGGGCTGGTTGCATAGATTCAAAACTAGGTGTAATCTAAAAAACATAAAAATTATGCGAGAATCTGCATCGGCTGATGAGAAAGCTGCTACATTGTTCCCAGCAGAATTTAAAACATTATTGCAGAGAAAGGTTATCATCTTAAGCAAGTTTTTAATTGTGATGAAACCGGACTCGTTTGGAAGAAAATGCTCCAACGGACCTACATTCATGAAACTGCGAAGCAAGCACCAGGCTTTAAAGCATTTAAGGACAGATTGACGCTGGTGCTTTGTGGCAACGCAGCTGGTATTAAACCTGGCCTTATTTACCGAGCACAGAATCCACGTGCCCTTAAAAACAAAAACAAAAGTTGTCTGCCTGTTTTTTGGCAATCAAATCCGAAAACGCGGGTCACGGCCGTGTTATTTACGGAATGGTTCCATCAAAGTTTTATTCCGGAGGTGAAAAAATACTTTGAAAGGGAAGGATTACCATTTAAAGTTTTATTGATAATAGACAACGCTCCAGGCAGTAATCACCAAAGATGAAAATGTTCAAGTGGTTTCTTCCCACCTAATACGACCTCATTGCTTCAGCCACTCCATCAAAGTGTCGTTAGATGCTCCAAAGCTTCATAAAACTCGGCAGGTTTTCTATATGATTCGTGCAATGGTTGAGGATTCTGCTGATGTTGTAAAACATCAATTGCAATTGCGAAATCATCAATCGTCTGCAATTGCGAAATCATTCACAATTGCAGACGCAATTGTATTCATCAAGGGAGCAATGGACGAATTGAAACCAGAAACGGTAACTGCATGATGGAAGAATTTGTGGAGTGATGCCGTTCATAATTCCCAAAACGTCGCTGATATTAACTCACAGATAACAACGATAATTAACTCAGCACGGAAAATAGGTGGAGAGCGATTTGACGACATGACAGAAGAATAATTGAATGATTACATAGATGAATATCGTGAGGTACTCACTAACGAGGAGGTGAAAGATCTTGCCAAATCTTCTATAGAAGAAGATGACGATGAGAATGAAAGTGAATAAGAACCACCAGCGTGGACACTCGAAAAATTGGCCACGATATTTCGAACGACTCAAACATTAAAGGAACAGATAACGGATTATGATTCAATGATGGAGCGCAGCATAAAAATTATTCGCACAATAACAGAATCTTTGGAACCTTTGCAGAATCTGTTTACTGAATTGAAGAGACAAAAAAGGCAGCTTCCAATAACACTGTTTTTTAAAAAGTCGACAAAGCTTCTACTATCGATGATCCTCAGCCTTCCACATCATTTGCTCAGTAGACAAGCAAGCATCCGACTGCCAAAGATTCAGAAGATGAATAAATATGTAGCTGAACATATTTATCAATATGTTCTCAGTTGATTCCTCCTAATAAGAATAAAAATGTTAAGAGTGTATTAACAATTGCATTTTCATTAGCATGTTTTCTCATTTTGTTCTACATAATTATTATGTGGGTTAAATTTTATTTGTCTAAAGACAAAGTTTTATTGCATGAGGCAAATTTTTGGTTTGCCACTTCAACCGTACTGCTCAGGGGTGCTTTCTATCGCATCGGGCACACATTCCATTACTCCTCATAGATTCTAAAGAGTAAAAATTGTTTCGTGATAAGTTTAAATAAATATGTAATATCATTGTCGAGGAGCAATGGAATGTGTGCCCAAATACGATAAAGCTTCTACTATCGATGATCCTCAGCCTTCCACATCATTTGCTCAGTAGACAAGCAAGCATCCGACTGCCAAAGATTAGCTAGGTAATGTGCACATTAACGGTTTTCGCACTTTAGCGGTAACATATACATTATATATGTTCACAAAAGCACCCCTGAGTAGTACGGGTGAAGTGGTAGTCTAGATATTACCTCATTTAATAAAAAAATAACTATTTTTTATTATTATTTATTTAGCCATACAATTTAGTGTATAAGTTACCGCTAAAGTGCAGAAATCAGTTATTCTGCAGATTATCTAGGTATTGTGCAGATTAAATACGGTGATCCGTTAATGTGCGGAAAATTGTTTCATTTCTCAAATTACCTAGGTAATCTGCACATTACCTACTAGGCACTCGTTAAAGTGAAAATAAGATCTTTGCTGGAACAACAGCAACGTTTCTGTATGTTTAAATTAAGATAATGTTATTTATTTATTTTTTGATATCTAAAGAATCAAGTTAATACAATCAAACAATCAACAAATTAGTTGATAGAATCAATCATCAATCAATTAATATAATACAAGGAATCAAACGGTTTAAAATATTATTACAATTAAGAAAAAAAACATATGATAAAATTATGTTTACTTATTAAAAAACCAAACTAAAAGTGGAGGGAGAGGGGGGGGAGTAGGGAAAGGAAATGAGAGAAACAAACTTTTGAACTTTAACGATATGGAAGCCGTTAATGTGCACATTACCTAGGTAAAATGCGAAAAGCTCTTGATTCCGCACGTTAACGGAGCAAATCAATTAATCTGCAGATTAGCTAGGTAATGTGCACATTAACGGTTTTCGCACTTTAGCGGTAACATATACATTATATATTAACTACATAACATATTCACTAAAAAACCCTACAGTCCTAGCGAGTGAGACTAAGTCAATTTACTAATAATTTCCTGCATCAATTTTGCTATATATGTGAAAAAATCTGGGTCTCACTAGTGGTTCGCTACTATCCGCGGACGACAATGGAACCAAACCCCGCGGATATGGGGGCCTTACTGTATAAGTTATAGTATAGTGGCAGAGTCTAACTAGAGTTGAAATGCTATCATGGTTTGGTAGAACATATACAAAATAAATAAACAAAACTGAAAATATTTCGAAATAGCATTGAGTTGAACTACTTCTCAAATCGAAAGATAAAGAGTGCTTTGGATTTTTTCAGATTATAAGGATGGAATAATGTTTAACAACTTTCCTTATGCAGTTATTCTTTTAGCAACTTACTCGGCTTCGTCGTCTGAGCAATTCAGGAATAGGCTTTTTATGTCCTGTTCCTGTTCTGCAGATGAAGTTGGTCTTTTCATCTTAGTCTTAGACGTCAGCTGGCTCTTCTTCCTGTATTTATATGCTAGTTTGGGAATCCTATTGTTATCCATCCTTTCTATCTGCTGTAGTCAATTTTGCTGATATTCTTCTATTTCTTGTACGATGTTTTTTGTATCTAATCGTTCTCTTATTTCTCTGTTTTTCTTTTTATCTAATCTAGTGAGTCCCAGGAGAGGTCTTAGAAACTTCATTTGTGCTGCTTCCAATCTTTGTCTGTTTCTTTGTTTTAGAATCCAGGTTTCACTTCCAAATTGAGGGATGGTTTAAACGTCATATTATGTAATCTTAATTGAGTTTCTTTAGTCATTTGTTTTCCAAAATTTCTTTTAATTATGCCATTTATTCTATTGTAAATTTGTAGTCTTGTTTCCAATTGTGAATCAGTATTGTATTGCGAGATTATATTTCCGAAGTATTTGAATTCGGTAACTTGTTCTATTATTCTATTGTTAAACTTAATTTTGAATGGTGTTTCCACATTGCCATTGCTTTTGTTTCAGATATTTTCATTAAAAATTTTTTTTTGCTATTTCATTTAAATGGTTAGTTGCAATTTGGAGTTTATCTTCTGAATTTGAAATTTGTACTTGATCACCTGCATAAAGTATTGTATTTAGTTGTTTATTATTTGTTAGTTTAATTCTATCTTAGACAGTTGCTTTCCATTCTTTTAGTATTCTGTTTATATAAATGTTGAATAGGATTAGGGATAAGCCGCAATCTTGTCTTACTCCTTTATTTATAGTTTAGGTTCTGATAATGTTCCATCTGCAAATTTGATGCAAATTTTGTTTCTCTGTACAGACTTTAATTAATTTAGGAGATATTTTATCGCCTTGTAATATTTTCCCGAGTAGATTTCTGTTCAAGTTATCATATGCCTTTTTGTTGTCAATAAATAGAAGAAAAGTGGGCAAGTTAAATTCTTTTCTTTTTCTATGATCTTGTGAAAGAGGCATCTGTGCGTCCTCTCTCTCTCTCTCTCTCTCTCTCTCTCTCTCTCTCTCTCTCTCTCTCTCTTCTAAAGCCACACTGTTCTTCTTTTAAATAATTTTCTGTATATTTAATTAGTCTGTTCTTTAAGATGTTTGCATATAGTTTAGATGCTGTTATTAAGAGATTAATGCCTCTGTAATTTCCACATTTTTCCTTGGGACCGTTTTTTGTGAATATATTACTACTCCAGTTTCCCATTCTTTTGGGATCTTTTGATATTTCCAGATATTATTGAAGAGTTTAAGGAGGTTTTCTTTTAAGCTATTTGTCCGATATTTAAAGAGCTCAACGCATATTCCATCCAGGTCCAGACTTTTTCTATTTCTTGAGTTTTTCCATTTTTTTTAAATTCTTCCGTTACTATTTCTTCTGTACTTTCCTGTATATTGATATCTTCAATTTTTCGAGTTTTGTCATTGTTTTGTATTTCTTGTTTTTCATTCCACAATCTTTTATAGTGTTCTCCAATCCTCTTTGGAAATTAGATTATTTCTTAATTGGTCATTTTCTGCTGTTTGTAGTTGCCTGAAAAGTTTAAACCCTATTCTTTGTGGTCCACTGATATCCTGCTCTAATGGTTTAACATATTTACTCCAATCTTCTCTGCGTATACTTCTGGAAAGCTTTCTGACTTCAGCCCGTAATTTCTTATATTGTATCAGCAGTGTTTCTCCTTTCGATTAACTCCTTTAAGTCATCATTCCAAGTTCTGAGCCATTTTTTGTTTTTCCTTGATGTGTATCCTAAACTTTCTTCTGCTGCTTTTAGTATGGTTTCCTTTATATTTTTCCAGTCAGTTTCAATATTGTTTGTGATTGGTTTTATTTTATCTCTTATTCTGCTTTTACATAAGTTTCTAATACTCTGCTGTAGGAGGTGAATTTTAAACTGTTTATTAGATGTTGCTTCGTTATCTTTTTCTTTCTTTTGAAGTATGTGGTTCTTTTTATGAATTCAAATCTGCTTTCAACCAACATGTGATCACTATCAATTTCGTTCCCTCTAAAAAACCGTGTATCCATGATATTATTATTTACTTTGTTGTTAATAATAATGTAATATATTATTGATTTTGTTTCTCTTGCTTCCCATGTGTACTTATGTATATTTTTATGCCTGAAGAAAGAATTGCTGAATTTTAGATTGTTAAATATGCAGAAGTCTCTTAATACACCTCCATTGTTATTGATTACTGATTCTCCCTCTGATCCAATGCATCCTGTTATTGGGTTACTTCCCACTCTAGCGTTGAAATCTACCATCATGATTTTGCTTCATTTTAATTTGTTTCATCAATACATTCCTGAAGTTTTTCGGTTCTTCTGTCTCTTCCTCTTTTTCATCTACTGGTGCATAAATTCCAAAAATATTGAATGATTGATTCATAATTTTCATTCTAACTTTGATTATTCTGTCTGATGCCAAGTATAATCTAAAATTTTTTTTTCCATTTTTTATTAATCCAACTTGCAACCACGGATGTAGCCGATTTTTCTTCTGGAACTCCAGAGAAGATCATGACATAATCTTCTAGAATTTGAGATCCCTTCTTTTTCTTTTTTTTGTCTCAGTTATTGCTGCTATATCAATGTTTCTATTTTTTTAGTTCTCTGTTCATCAATTTTGTATGTGATTCCACGGACATTCCAAGTAGCTATTTTTAATTTCTCAAAGAGAAGTCCCTGTCCCTGTCCCTGTCCATTTGCCGGATCAATTCCGATTAAATCTATCCTATTTTTCTTCTTCAGAGCTTTGCGAGTAATTTGAAATTTTCCTCGGACAGGCTACTAACCTTTCGCAGGGTGAGTTCGGTGGTGGAGCCTACCATATCGCCTCCAAACCTGCCTTTTGGGAGGGAAAGCAGACTCCCACTGCATGAGATGGAGAAAACATAGTGTAACAGGAAACATTCACCCCTAGCTCTCGACTACTCCAATAGCATTCGGGGAAAGGAGCAAGAGGAACGACAAGAAAGAAAGAAAGAAGAGTAGGGACCGGTCTACGGATAATATACAGATGTATATTACATGAAGTAAGACACGGTCTAGCATCAGGTATCTCGGGTTTGCCGCTACCGCACTCACTAAAGTGAGCCCTTAAGGGTTTACTCATTACAAACTTACTCGTTTATATCTCTTATATATTACGTTTGTAATCCTTCAGCGACAGGCACTAGAATTCTAATGGAGGAAGCTTACATTTTGCTCTATCTAAAAAATGAAGAATACTTTTCGATAGTATAACTTGTATATGAATATCAAGAGTATCTAAGTATTTTGGGAATGCTTTCGTAGATTCCTTGAAGAAATATCCACACTGTAAACTTCTTGTACAGTTGAAAATTTATATATTTGTGCGTTGTCTTCATACTGAACGTGCCACTGAAATCATTATATAAAGAGTACACTTTATATGTTTTATTCCTTGCTGGAACATATTGTAAGTCGAGTAAACAGTCCGATGATTGAGAATCTTGACAAAACCAGAATTTGGACTTGAATGATGTTGAGACCGATCAGGAATATGACATCCCATGGACTTATCTTCTTACAAAAATCTTAGTAGGGAAATCCATAATCTGATTACTGCAAATGACAAAGTTTAAAATGTATGTGCAGTTGCTGAGAGTCTCCGTAGCTGTCAGTATAGACGAAGCCCTTTGGTCGGAAAGACCTGGGTTCGATTCCCGTCAGTGACGTGAGGAACTGGTCTTTATCTGGTCTCTTTCGATGGAAGGTGAGTTAGCCGGTCTCATACGGGGGAGTTTCACCAGGAAACTCGGTTTTTCGTCCCCCAGAACAGACAAACCGAGCCAGTGAACGCACACTTCTACAGACATAGGACACCTCCAGGAATAAGGAGTAACTAACCTATTGCTTAGGATTTCGGCTCCGAAAGCCTACACGGTAAAATGTGTAGGTCTACGCGTGAGCATAAATTAGGAATTAGGATATGATGTAATTGTTATGTTCAGTCAGTAAAACTTGTATTGTCCTGAGTTATTCAGATCCCTTGTACCTGGATCTACGTTACTTTGGTCTAATATAGGCGGTTGGTGGCGCTTCGTGGGGCGAGGATCATAAAAATCACATAAAGCACAAAGAACTAGAACAGTCTGAACTTGCGAATATACAATCACTTGCACATAGGATTAACTGGTAAAAAAAAGACTAAATGTGTTTTATGTGACATAAAGTTGCATGTGGATTGACTAATGTTAAGCATTACTATATCGTTAGGATTTGAAATGATTGGACTGCATGGCTTATCTCTCTTATGTGAAGGGAAGTTTCAGTTAACACTCCCATTGACGTTAATTTTTATATACCTTTTATCAAACCTAGCCAGGACTTCAGTTATAATTAGACTACTGCTCTACTGCAACTAGCCAGTCTAATAACAAGGTTAGGGGTATGGGGTTAGATGTTTTTCTTTTGAAAACTGGAGATTTTACTCCCGTTTTCGTGAACGCAAACTATCAGAGAAAACTCAACACTTAGCAGACACAGTATATTGAATTACGGCCTTAGTTGCTTCGCCCGTAATTCAAAACAATCTAGTTTTGCTCTCTTACAATTCGTGATTTCATATTCAACTGTAAATCTTTCTGTCGTTTACGCGTATTCCATTGTTCCGCGTTTCATGCTGAAAATGCCATATATATCGTGTTTGTAACAGCTAAAAATTGGAGGAATATGATGCTCCCAAATCATTGCAACTGTGTCCAGGTGAAATGGCTACGGGAAGGGGAAACTGATGAAGTTTGAAAGAGACATTGTGATAGGATGCCACGTTACAGGACTACAGTATCTGATCAACACATTATTGACAAATTGGGCCACCTCAAGTCAACAATCAGTGATATACCGAGATGGAAGAGCAAGGAGTCAACTGCAAATTATACCCGCAGTGGAAGACCCACCACATTAATCGAACGTGACCGTTCTGCGAATGACACGATGTAAAACTCGTCATTCTTCGGACGATAAGTTGAATGTGGAGTTCCGGGCATGGACTGAAACACAAATCTGCACAAAAATATTCAAAACCGAGGGTTACAACGTGGGTTTCCATGGTAAGACTACAATATGTAAGCGCTACATTACCGAAACCAACGTGCAGTGTCATCTTCAGTGGTACAAGATCGTGTATAGTGAGAGGTGGAATCTTGAAAAGCAACGTTATGGAGCAATGAATCACGCTACACACTCTACCGTACAGGTGGACGGTTTTTTGTGTGTTGGACGCCCTGTGAACATCTCTTACAAGATTACGTTAACCACAACTATGAAATTCGGAAGTGGTGGTGTGATGGTATGGTCCTGTTTTTCCTGGTTTGGTCTCTCACCTATGTTTGCGGTGTCACGACATTGAACTCCGATAGGTATCTGAGCATTCTGGACAATTCAACGCTTTGCTTTTTTCAGCAAATTAATTGCCTTTTTCATCAAAAAGAAAAAAAAATGAGCCGTAAAACGTAAAAACAGCAGTCATAAGGCTGTAGCTGCGTGATTTGTGGATATAAACGTCTCCGCACTTAACTGGCTTCCTCAGATGCCTGATCTCAATCCTATTGAACATATGTGGGATGAACAGGAGCGTCTAGTCAGGTCAAAGGGCGTCCGCCCGACAATCGTCCAGGACCTCATTGCATGCCTACAGGAAGAATGTTCCCAAATTCCCATTGATCGCTAACATACGCTTGGGGAAATATACCCCGTAGGATTGCTGCAGTCATCGCAGCGAAAGGAGATTGTACATCTTATTAAGGTGGGCGCCATGGCTGTTTGTTCTTCACACTACGGTGTAGGTTGACTTCTTTCCAAAAGCAGTGTTCATACATACACTACATTTGATTAAAATTTGTCCAGTCCACTGTGTTAAACGCATCTAAAAAACAAGCATGTGGTCTTTTTTTCCCTAGTGCGAGATTTGTAATTTAAATGGGCTATTACTAACTGGATAATCTGCATATCATTTATCACTTTGGTAAAATCACTTGCACAGATGCTATTTGTTGTTATTTGGAATGATTGTCAGAACAGTTACGATAATTGTATTACTGTTGATTGCGCACGTTTTTCTACCAGCGGGTCTGTTTGGCTGAAGGAGAAAACCGAATACGGAAACTTTTCTGTGAGACTCGCAACCGAATATCTAAGGTCTTTCATCCCAGATAAACACTTATTCAAATATATTCGATCACACTGCTAATAATAAACCACAAAACACCCGTATCTCCTATGCAAAATCTGAGTCGGTTTCTGAGAAAGTAAGAGTTTTAGAAGTTACTTGATTGATATATTTAATATGCATTATGAAAAATTTATTAAATTATTCTATAGGCATTATGAAGATAATAGTATTTCCAAATTGCACCTATAATTTCCACTGTCCAGGATGGTCTGTGGCCTAACAGACAACTTTTTGAGATAACTTTTGGTCTTCTAATGAAAATAAAAATTCTGTGTCTGATTCACGCTGTTGATTTCTGTGCATTAATCTTACTGTGGCACCAATTGATTAGTAGATGTTGGTGCAGCTGCATTTTCTTCCTAAATTCCTAATGAAGCTACCCATAATTTTATCATGAGAACTTATTGGAATATTGAAATTCATTTACACATTTCAAGAGGGAATACGTTAACAACTGATAAAGATCTTGAAGTTCGTATTCGAGATAGAAGGAAAAATGTTTTAAGAACAGATGAATAAATAGACATTTTCAGAGAACGTGATACTGAGCATATTATAAAGCTGTGGTAATCAGTAAAGAAAAAGAGAAATAGAGTAACAGAAAGTCCATCTGCGAAACAGGAAAACAAAGTGGAAACTTTCAAACAGAAAAACCAGAAACTGAACTTACAGAATTACAAAAGAAACTAACCTCTGTTATTTGAAGTAATGCGCAGTTTCTATGTACCTCATTTCTTCGCTGTGTTATTTAGGAAACAATCAAATACTACAACTATTCGATTGCTTTCTGACTTAGAAAATCAATATCTATACAAGACAATCGCGACACTGCTGATGTAATATTTAGGCGGAAGATCTAATGCGAAAACATTTGGCACGAAACTACGCGCACGACATTATTAGTGTAGTCGTATTGTTTATTTTTGTTTTCAGAATGTAACGACAATTGAACAAATCCATTTGATAAATAATCAATGATCATCTGATGCAATAAAACAAATATGTAAATACAACTCAAAACTCTTTTAAAAATTAATAAATTTTTAAAAGAGTTTTGAGTTAAAATTAAAAATAAATTAATGAAATAAACACTGCTACATTCAGACAGTGTTAACATCATTATTTAAGCGACAAAAACTTTGTGCTGAATATCTCCATGTCGAAAAAAAGTGGTATATTATATGATATTCAACCTCAATATTTTGTCTCTCAGCATACATCTTTGATATATGCTTACGAAGGAGATTGCTAATAGTACCATTCATGATCAGAGCATACTTGTGAGTAACTAGAATGTTCAAACATATCAACACGAAACTTCTAAGTTATCCGCACATTTGTAAAAAAAAAAAAAAAAAAAAATACATGACTACATGTTTAAACATAATTTTTAAAGAAATAAACCAAATAAAATAAAACATAAAATATAAAAAATGCTTAATATTCTCATTTTCATATTATAATTCATACTACCAGAAAACTGAGAACCTGAGTGAGAGGGGAAAAGGAGGAAATGAGTCAGTGTATTCGTTAGCGGTCGACATAACTAAAAGGAAATCATCTACAGTAAGTATAAAAGATGCAGTTTGTATAGAAATAAATGGTTATTCAGAGAGAGAGAGAGAGAGAGAGAGAGAGAGAGAGAGAGTACAGGATGTTAAAACGCTGCTTGGCTGAGGTAGATACGAAAAAAAGGAAACTCAAATATCAAGATGCAATTAAAATATCTGAATAAGAATGCGTTACATGGAATTATTCACACATCTTGAAAAGATATCAGACAGTAAAAAAAAAACATATGATTCATAAGAAATTTGAAACCAGTGCAATTACAATGAGTGCAGTTATACTAGGAATCTGAATTTAAATTGATAATTATTTTTTATTCATTTTAATGTAATAATATAAATAATACGTATAAGTAATGCAATTAGAGGGGAAAGAAAATACGCAAAGCGAGATTTCCATTTGTAGAATTATGCGCTAACTTACTAATTTCTACTCTCTCTCTCTCTCTCTCTCTCTCTCTCTCTCTCTCTCTCTCTCACACACACACACACACACACACACACACACACACACACACACACACACACACACACACACACACACACAGTAATAAGAAACTTTCACAAGACCGTTGAAAACAATGGAGTTCATGTGGATCCTATACCAAAACAACTTTTACCAAATTTGAATTTAAAAATTAAGTTGATTCTTTTACCATAAATAAATGATGTAATTAAATATAGCAGAATTAAATACAATAATTTTACAACAAAATGCAGTCTCTTACCTCAGGAGACACTGCAAAATAAATATGTATCTTAATTATTCATAATCAGGGTAGGTATAGTAAATGCATTATTAAATATAGATAAACATTGATATCATGTTCTTAAAGAATTCTAAACACGCTCAGTTCCCGGTTGTGTTCATTGTGTCTCGTATAGTCTAGTAGTAACGAATGTGCTTTAGTGAACAATGTTCTGTAATTAGAGTTTCTGTGTCCAGAATCAAACCCTTCGTTATTTATAGAAGATTGTTGACACGTTATCTGTGGATAACAATTATGGCCTGGGTATAACAGAAAAAGTAACGCAATGTTAGCGGTGGTTCCAGAGGATAATAATCCTCTTCATTTACTGTTCAATGACTTTATTTTGCACGAAAATGCTCCACCTCATTTGCTTAATTAAACTATTAAAACAAAATCAGGAACATTTTAAAATTAAATGCTTCTTCTCTTTCCCTACTATCTGAAGGGTTCCCGAGTAATTGTCACGTTTCTTTTTATCTCCAAAAATGTATTTTCATTATATAATGGGAAAATAAAATATTTTCTCATGAAACTTCTAACGTGAATTTACATTTTTCACTTGAACAGTACTAGAAAAAGTCAATAAGTTACAAAGAAAAGTCGAAGATCAACTGGAGATGAATGGAATAGCCGATGCGTATGTGCATGTTTGGTACATTGTTCTTGCTTTTCTCTTACGGTAAGAAGTGTTTGTCACGAGCAGATCACAACTAGGTGCTGACAAACAAGAAGTTCAAGGTTAAGTTATCAAGTTGGTAAGATTAGGCCTACGGTCTTCTGAGATTCCTTGGGAGAGAATTCAAGAACTTCAGTGGGAACTTCTTCAACATCAACATTACAGTCCCGATATCGATCCACACGACTTTCATCTGTTTAGACCTCTGAAATTGATGGCAAACATTCTGCTGGTAATCAGAAGGTTGAAAATGAGGTGTGGAGTTGACTGAGACAATAACAAAAGGGTTTATGGAGTTGGTCTTCTAGGACTGATATAGAGATGTGACAAGTGTATAAATGTTGATGAAGATTACATAGAGAAATAAATCTTTAGAGTTTCGTGTTTTATACTTTTTGGAACCACTTGTAACTTATTTACTGATTTTCCACTCCTATATTCTACCTTTCCAGGTATAATAATCTGTCCATACAACAACAGCTTATTGTCATTATAGAGATATAGTCAACCTGGGAATTCTGTGAGTATACAAAGGATGGTGGCGAATAGATTAGAAAAGAGAGTATCTATACACTCATATAAGAAATTCAATGTTTGTTCAACAATTTTAGCAAAAGCGACCCGAACAACAAATATTAGTCTATTCTCTGCTGTGTGCGTGTGCGTGTGTGGTGTGATCAGTGTAAAAATAACATATTTTCACTACAAAGAAAGTTCTTTAAAATGTTATGTTCCCTGGAAAGAAAGAAAGTAACATCATAATTCAAGAAAGTGTTCCCCTTTTGACAACTTCAGAAGACAACTAATCAAAGCACTTCTAATTTAAGAAAACACAATATTTACTGTTGCCTAGTTTATACGAACGAGAGAGAAAACCACTCTAAACCTTACATTATTAAAATTTCTAATCTGTTTTAATTAACTTCCTTGCTAAAGTCATACATAATTCATCGTTCATATATTATTTCTCAGACAACAGAGAGAGAGAGAGAGAGAGAGAGAGAAGAGTGTAAATTATAAAAGAAAACTGTAAACGCAACTCTTACGTAGGAGAAGATTAGTGACGAAGGCGTCCTACAGTTTTCATTTGTTTATTTCCTTCACCATAATTTTCGTTAAAGTAGGAAGTTTTATAATCAACTTGAAAGACAAACCAAAGCATAGCTTATTTGTTGTGCATAGTTAGCCATCATTATTATTGTAATTATAATGATGAACTTTGTATGATGTCCGGCAACCTTCATTTTTCGTTCTCATGATTTACCTTCGTGTCTCTAGGTTTCGTTTATAGTGTTATTTAATTAAAAATATAAGTAGCAGTAATTTTATTCATTCATTATTCTCTCTCTATCTATTCCTAATATTTATAGCATTTTTAAAATAAGGATTTATATGCAAAACCAATATTGAAAGCCAGGTAGCTTAATAGGTTATTTCTGTATCGTTTACTTAATTTCGTTTACTTCAGTAAGAAGCTTAAGATACAATTCTTTCATGTTTACTTGTCAACAAAAGATTCTATTTACAAGATATTAGCGAACGATTAGTGGTTAGACGTGTGGACAGCTCAGTAGTTAGATGCACGCTGTTTCTCTGTTCCACTTTATCTCATATGAACTGCGAAACACGTTTAAATGAAGAATGGAAAGGTTTTAATAAAACCCACAAAATGTTCGCTCATAGGGAGTTTGGTTAATTTTTAATAGAGGGTACAGTATGAGAATACCATTCAAGAGGACATTGGTGTAGAAGTTTTGGTTATATATAACATGTTAAGGATTCCAAGAAAGTTTTCTGGTAATGTGCTTATCTTGTTAAAAGCATGACGTTATAGGTGTCTTGAGCCAGTCTAGACGGATATTCAACAATTGGGAATATCTTAAAGTGACTCCGCGGACTGAAAAGAGAGCATATTTACTTTGTGAAAATAAGCAAGAAATTTAAATTCAAGTCTTGAATTTTTTAGTTACCTACCCAGTTGGTTTTCCAAGATAAATGGAATAATAACAAAACGAGGATGGATAAGGGTTAGTATATTTAACAGTCTAAGTAGAATTCTAATATATCAAATGAGCTTGCAAATTTATTAATTTATAAGTTCAGTAGACGTTGAGAATAACTGTTTTAAGGAAGAATTGTTCAATATTTTAATTTTCATATTAAATATACTTTTTATTCTCTGTTCATTATTATTCTTTTTCTATGAGAGATAATAATAATGATATATGACTGGAGTGATGCTATTGATTTACAGATCAACTTGTGTTTTGCAAAAAAATAGAAAATTACATTTATTTTTATACACTTGTAATTAATGTCAATAGAAAACCATACCAATTCACCATAAAGTACACCTATTTCTCAAATCATAATTAGAGAGAGGAGTTATAGCATGCCAATTACTCCTTTATCCATTGGAAGAGAACTTACATCTGTATGATAACAGCATCGGAAAATAGTTGGGTTATTTACGGAATCAAAACTGGACTGTCTGCTATCTGTTTCTACACTGGATGACATCGAAGTTCAAGGACACAAATCACAGCTTTCTTTTGTTCCATTCCAAAAGTGACAAAACTGAACCAATTAATAAAATGTCCTACTGTGCAACTTATATTAAAATTAAATTCAACATCATTTTAAATTATTGTATTTTATACATAATTTCACCGTATCTCGGATTAAAGAGAAGTCATTTAATATGTTTACGAATATTCCAAGCGATTCGGTATAAGTAAAGTTTGCTATTCTCGTAGTAAGGACTGTGAGTATCTTTGATCATTCAGTAATTCTTCAGTAAAAGTCATAACTGCAATAAAATAGGAATTGTTATTATGGTTTTAATTCCGTGTCCTGTGTTGACCATTAACATAACTTATCCTGAGTTGTAATACTTGTTTTATTGATTAATTTCTTAATTATGCAGTCCTCTAAATATTAATTCATACCACGACTTGGCATATAACCAACATACCTTTCTCTTCTCTTCTCTCTCTCTCTCTCTCTCTCTCTCTCACACACACACACATACACACACACACACACGGTAATGTTATACTGATAAGCATTAATATATTATATTAGCAATTTATTGTTTTTATGGCATCCACATTACTCTCTCATTTAATTTGGACATCCATTAAGCGTGATGTTTCCCAGAAATTCCATGGTATGAATACAATTTCAATAACAAACGAAAGGAAAGATCTTAATTTTAAGTTGCAACAATTTCCTGTTTCTGTTTGTAATGAATAATCTTTGATTCATTACATCGCGTTAGTAAACCATCTTAGCAAAGTTTAATTGGCGTCCTGAAAAAAGCAATATATTATACGATAGCAAAGCAACGACGCTAACGTCATTGAAATTCTCGGAACGTATAAATAAATTACTGCTAGCATATTGATAGGAGGTCGTTGTAATCATTCTTGCAGGAATTTGTGGTTAAGGTACATCGCGCATTTAATTCTGAATACAGAAACAGAAATGCCTGCCCCATTTATGATACAAGAAATCAATTGAAAGTTTGCTTTTGTCCTGTAAATTTGTATCATTTCAATAACCGAGCATACCACTTATTTTGTTTTCTTTTCTTTTCTAGATCCTTATGTGAAAGTATGGTTACAAAGAGGAGAAAAACGACTAGAGAAAAAGAAAACTGAGGTCCATAAGAGAACTTTGAATCCAGTATTCAATGAAACATTTCAGTTTCTTGTGTCTTGGGAGCATATTAGAGAAACATCTCTTTCTGTTACCGTTATGGACTGGGATAACATTGGCCGAAACGAAGCAATTGGTTGCATTACACTCTCATCGCGCAGTGGTCCAACCGAGGCCAAGCACTGGGGTGATATGTTAGCTAAACCCCGGACAGCGGTCGCCCAATGGCATCGACTGAAATCTGTCTGATAGACTAACTACAACGATATTGTCTGTTAGTTGTTGTTTCTTATACCCCTTAGCTTGTGGCCTTTCAGTCTCTGGTTGAAGCAGTATGGATACATTAGCTTTGTACAAAATGGACTGTATTAGAGATGGTGCTATGGAGGAAAAGACTTATTGCTTTCATAGTTTGATTTTTGATTATTGAGTGGTAGTTTATATGCATCTCGTAAACTTGTGCCTGAAATATCGTATGTATTTACCCAGATATAATAATCACTATTTTTCTGGTGTATCGTATTTAAAAAAAAAAAAAATTACCCATATGTTTAATTACTTCCGACGCCACTGGTCCCTACAAAACAACGATATTATTTCATATCATAGATATGTGAATATCACATCGACATTTATGGTTAAAGATATGCACCTTATTGCATGTTATTTTCGTATGTCTTTCGCTGCTGATTTACTTTATACTGTGAAATCTTTAAACATCTATATTTTTACATATTTCTTGAGAAAACGCTGATGCTATGGTAAACACTTTTTTGCATGAGATATAGGTATTCATTTTGATGTAATGATTTCGAATTGTTTTTACTGAGACGTGAAAAAAGTCTTAAAATCAAGATCATTCTCACTTTTGTCTAAATGACATACGGGAATCCAAAAACGGAACTGGTGGTAATCATATATATGAGAAAATGGAATTACAACTTCGTACATAAAGTTCAGAGAGATTGGCTCATTAAGCTTCTGTTATAGAAGACATTAGTTAAACAGATCGTGTTTAAATGACATAGTAATGCCTCTAGAAATGTATGTATATACATAAATATATATATGTATAATCTATATATATATCTGTTGTTATACATAAACAATGTTATAGGGATGTGCAAGATCCAGGGAACACATATACACACAGAGACATACACAAGCATGCACATATCTGCTTGGTCAATGTAGCCAACGGTCTCTAGTAATAGAAGTCTAGAAAGGAATGTACATATGTTTGTATATGTGTATATTTGTATTAAGTATTTGCGCCTGTGTTTATATATATATATATAAATACATAAACCACAATAGTTTATGTATTTAGGTAAATTGTGTATTTCAGATAAGAATCAGACGATAGGTGTGAATATGTGAATACAATATCCAATGTTGATTCGATGTAGCAATCAACCAATCAGAGTCCGATACTCAGCTATAACTAGAATATTCAGCAAAGAGAGAAATCATTCGTAATTAATGTATTCTCGCTTGTTGAAATTATAGTGTAATCTCCGTTGTAATGATAAGAATGGTAGTGGATATAATAGTTACAAAATATTTTTGTGCTAAAGGTTATTAGCAAGTTGTTGAAACCATTTCCGAACTGTCTACTACTCAAATCTCTCTTTGGAACTTTTTTTTTAAATGTATTCACCTAGACTGAAATATTAGATTATTCTGATTTTATGCTTAGATATTAAACTGTAGTGTGCACATTCAAGTGACGTACTTCGAGCTTTCTTGTTGTTGCTATTAATTTGAAAAATTAATTACAGCTTTAAAAATTCGAGATTAAAGCAAATTTAACTAGTTCAAAACACGTTGATATTTTTAATTCACGTTTATTTTTGCAAGCATACTTTTAAATGATAAATAAAAAGATGAATCGATTGTTTTTTATTCATCATATTTTGTTAATTAATTTTTCTCATTAGATTCACATATTAAAGTAAAATATATTTAGCTCTTTATGATTCCTTCGTAGGGAAAACAGCAAATTTTTCCTAATAACTTTTACAGCTTATTCATTAAGTTGAAAAGCCAGATTTAATAGGGAAGATTCACACGATATAAAAACAGATCCGGTTATTTTCATGCTATCATAAAATCTAAAAATTAACTATAAAAGTTATCCTTAAATATAATTATTATCTTTTCGAAGAGTCTAGAATTAGATATGAATCAGGTATCGCCTTAAATTAATATTCTTGTTGAGATATCGCTTCTGAAATGAAATAGTATCTAATTAACGATATAGGCAATCCTCATTATCCAACAGTATGCTTTGCAGTGATTGCTTAATCAATACCTCATAGTATAATGAATACCTCATAGTATCTTATTAGGATGATGTGAAGTACATTTAACTAATTATTCCTTCCTCTATCTGTAAATGGATTGTCAGCTTCCTCTCCGATTGTACGTTAAGGATCATTGTGGAGGGTTTCTTTTCATCCGATTTTTCAGTCAATGTCCCAGGGCTCTGTGTCCCGTGCTTTCATCTACTACCTTTTATAATTACTTTTTTTTTTTTATATTTGCTTCTTGATAAACTTCGTGGATTTATTAAGAAACTTTATCACAATAGATATGGTTTTATTATGGATAATCATTGATATGGTTTAAACATGGCAGTGCATAAATGCTGGCAAAATTGCGGCGCATATCATATACATTTCTCAATTTCTAAAGGTGCCAAATAACCAACAGTTTCTACAATATGAGAACAATATAATTTTTTTCTTTTACTCTTCTGCGGTTGGAATAATATTTATTTATTTAATAACAATAATAATGAATTCTCTTTGTGAATTCAGCCACGAAAAAAACTTGTTGCCTGTCGTACGTTGGAAAAGTTCGGCGAAAGTCAAGTATGTGGTGGGTGTTGATATTTCTTTTCATTAGATTTTTTAATCAATGCTGGTGTTCTCCAGGGCACATCAATGATCCATAGTGTTCCTGACGACAGTTATCTCCACTCCTCTTTCTCACTTTCTAAACCCTGCAATGTTCGAGTAATTAGTGTTTCAAGATCTTCTTTAAGGAATGCCCTCACTGATATCTTGACATTTTCAAGTAGAGTGAGGATAACCTGGTGAACTTTAGTACCATCAAAATGCAGTTTTGTCTTATTTCCAGTAAGAAAGACCTTGCCTCAGTTTTCTGTTCTTGAGTTAACTCTAATATCTACCCTATCATAGCATAAGCACATCAGGTCCATAGCCTCTTCATTCTCCAAAACCTGTGACATTCTTTACGGTTCCAAACACTACTTCTCTCCTGCTCAACTCCTGAGACTTTATAAAGCTGAAGTCCTCCCTACCTTGGAGATACTGCGCTCACATTTGGGGAAGCGTACATAAGATCCCCCATCCTGAGAATGCTTCACTGTATTTCAGAAGCGAATAATTTGCTTAATCGCTTTCCCGTTGACGCTCTGTTTCTAGATTAACCCTTTTTTTATAGATATTTCCATGGGCACTGCTCCACTGAATTGGCCGGTTCCATCCTTTCACTTTCGTCTAATCATGTACGAACACAAGCAGCTGGTCAACACCCTTATTTAGTTCAACTGAAAGTCATCGAACCAACTTCTTATTCTCCACTTTCATTACTTACATCTCTGTCCTTTGAACCAGTCTTCCCCATACTGTTTCCAAGATGATTATAATCTTCGGGTCTTCGAGAAACACAAACAAATCCCTTTATTCTTTCTAGCCACTTGACCACTCACGACACTCTCATGTCATAGGTCTTTGGACTTGTGGTGTGTGGCTAATAAAACAAAAATAGATAAAAATACGACGATCTTCTTCAACTAACATCTGAGTAAATAGTATGTTAGGGTCATAGCTTCCAAACATCCGACACTGATCAATCTAAGTGTAAGTTTTTAATATTTTTAATTTTAAAAGGGAAAAAAGGGAATAGGCTGTAATAGTTACTAGTATACAATGATATTTTGTGATAGATCTTTTATAAACATAATCATAAGTAGATCAGTGATGTATTCTTCTTTGAAAACCATTATTTCAATTGTCTTTAAAATGCGAATATTATAGGTATAATATTAAAAGTGCGCTGATTTTAGAGATGTGGACCATTCTTTTGATGAAAATGAGAAAAAAACTGAAGTAATATGAGTGAGAATAGGATATGGGAATCGATAATTTTGGACCATGTTACGTGTCTGTGATAATTTATACCATTGTGTATTTACAAGCCACGGATTTTCTAATTTCAAGTTATACTCTTGATGATACTTTTGGGTTCTTAGCTGTAAGAGCGAACCCAATGACCATGCCCCTGAAATCTTTCGCTACTTGATCCGACAAGCGTAAAATTTATTCTGTTATTTTACTTTTATTAGCGTTCCACACAACATTTCATTAAAACATTATTCGATAATTAAGACAGGCATACCAAACAGTTCGTTCTAGTCTGTATCCATATTGGTGGAGTATTGAACCAAGATGGATACCAGAGAAATATCAATACTAACATGGATTTGCACACTACTTCATCATCTTATCATGAACATTTTTCATCGATATAACTGTTTATCAATAATGACAGATTAATTATATCGCTGTTTAGATAAATCTTATGCTTATATTTTCATAAAGTTCCAAATTGCATATATTGTACATATATTTATAAATGAGGATGTTGTAATTAAATGTAGTGCTTATTTATATATATATGTGTGTGTATATATATAAATATATAATATCATATAATATTAAAATTTAAATCAAATATGCTGTACAGAAAGTTTAAAATAACTTAAATACTGTTTACCGATCTTCAACTTTACCGTCTTCTGTTTTTCCAACTTATTCGCTTTACCATTTCTCCTTGAACATCGACTTTTCTAAAATGGCCTTCATAGCAAACATGACCGCTGTATACATAAGAGGAAAGATCCTCCGTCATATTTTAATGTGTAAAATTGTTACTGCAGCACACTGCCTCATACGGTGAACAACGAACACTGTTCTCATGGAATTATTCTTAAATGAATGTATTGAAGCCGCAATTTATAACACAGTTAACTTTTCTTTTTATTTTATTACACAAATACATACGATCCTCGACTTTAATTAAAGTATTACATATTCTCTTATGACAATGAATGCAGCGTCTACTATTTCGCTGAATAGAGAGAATTTCTATTAAGAATTGTCGATAAGTATCTAGAATTTACCAGCACTGCTTTCATTAGTACTTTTCATATAGGTACTTTTCAAATATAATGAAAAGACAACTCGAACTTAGATATGTAAGACTATATAATGAGATAAAACAGAATCAACGATGATAACTTAAGAAATTTGATTTATTAACCTAAATATGTAAATCTTCAAATATATAATGAAATGATTTATTATGTCCTATATGTGTACTTGAGTGATTATCTAATGCATTAACAAAAAACTATGTTTTGTTTTACATTCTAAAAAATCAAATCACTGATTTTAATACATATATAGATCCCATTACTATTTGTAAAATACACTAAAATAACAAGATATTTCACTAAAATAATTTAAAAATTTCTGTTTTTAATGTGATAAATCTAATAATTTTGTCATATATTACTGAACAATGTTAATTAATATTTTGTTCGAGTTCATTTTAGTACGGTACATATAATATTAATGAACGCAATATATATTCCAATACTATCACTAACTCCGAAAAGTGTCACATCATTCTGTTTTATTTTATCCAATTCCCACTCTTCTTCTTAGCTTTTTTTTCTGCTTCTACAGTGCATTTCAACGAAAATAGTTGTTTATGGAGAAAAATAAAGAATGAAATACTTCTAAATGAGATGACAAGCAAAATTAATTGCAGGTATTATAGTTTTACTGTTGTCCATTCATTTTGGCAAAGTTGAACATAAACTACCTCTCTCTCTCTCTCTCTCTCTCTCTCCCCTCTCTCTCTCTCTCTCTCTCTCTCTCTCTCTTCCGCTTTTACGTTGGACTTCAAGAATTTATTTTTAAGCGTCGAATAGTCTTATATATTAATGTATTTCAATGTTTTTAATAGTGTTGTGATATGTTAAATAAAAATTATGCAAGGTATCTCTGCATGATACGAATATTTTACAACGACAGATTGTTCGTTATGTAGATGTGATCTAAAGTCTAACAGCACAATTTATTTATTTCCTGAAACAGGAAGAAATAATGGTCTGGTTAGCCAATAAATGAGAATTTTAAAGGATAGTTTATCCTACCAGCATAAGGGAGAATGTAAACTCTTGGTATACAGAAGTATGGTTTGATTAGAGTATGCTTAGATGATGAACTTTGACTTTTACCACTTTTAAGGTAGTCGTCAGTCATTCAAGTTATTTCATGAATTATGTATCTCTGAATTTCATTCAAAAACAAAATAAATAAGATGTTTGTAATCATGGGAGTAAGCGATGAAAGTTTTTTTAAAAAACTATGTTGAAGAAAACAGTATTTTTTCGATTAAGCGAATATTGGATAAGAAACGAAAACTGCTTGTTTCATGTGATGCACCAGACAACCAAATGAAACATATACATGTCTGCATTGCTAGCAGTTTAATCGATCTTCTTCTCATTCTTTTCACTTGAGCAATTTCGCTTTCATTACTAACCGATCAACATTTGGTTTATAATTACTAAAAAAGAAAGAAAATATAAGAAAAAAGGCAAAAAAAAAATATTCGTTTACCTCTTCATTTTTTTTTCTACACATATATTGACAGAGAAGGCTGATAATAGTTGGTAAACATTTCTAAATTAAAAAAAAATCATTCTATAAGGTTTTGATAATTCTTTGTAAAACTAAACTATCTTAAAGATTCATAAAAACAATTTACTGCGATCGTTATTATTTTGGTTCGAATATTATCAGCAATATTATTTCGGAAAACCAGAAAAAATAATCCTTATTTTCTGGGAATTTTATTTCTTTATGAGTTATTTATCATCTTTTGAAAAAACTGCTAGGTGGCGTACTTACGACTTGCCATCAAGATACAGACGACTGCATTGTTAATGATCGACTACATCTACAAAGACTAAAACGGCCATTAAAATTTCTGGGGCAACATTACGTCTCTCTCTCTCTCTCTCTCTCTCTCTCTCTCTGTCTCTCTCTGGGGAAGAATTCTTTTAAGAGGAATATTTACCTTCCTCTTAATAGAACTGGTCTGATTTAATATTTCATACCGGTCTGAGACAGTCAAAAAGAATACAGACTATTGGAAGTTGTAAAAGAAAGTAATATATTTCGAGGCAGTCGTAATTTTATGAAACGGAAGAGTTTTAAAATGTCCATGTGGTAGTCTAGTCGAATAAGGTACTTGAAATCCTGTAAGTTTGCTCTCAAAAAAACAAAAGACAAACTGCCTACAATTTACAGTCTACCATATAATTGATATGCTATAATTATACGTGTGCTAGCATTGTGGTTATCAAGGAACTTCTGTAGTATTTGGAAGTCAGCGAAATAAATGTTTCATTACTACAATAGAAGAATCCGTTTACTTGCGTATGGAAACTGTAAGCTCTAAGCAGCTATTAGACTTAGTGATTGTTGTAAGCATGGTCGTACTTTATCAATCAAAATGAGCGATCACAACTGACGGTAACTGATTAAACAACTTGCAAAACCGAAGGCGTTTTTATGATATGTATAGTGTTTATTCAGCAGCGCACGGTATAATCTATCGTTCAGCTAGATTATGTATTAAATAACCGGTGATGCCATTGTGTATTTTTGTATCAAACATCTTACGAGCATTCATGAAGATGTTTTTCTTGTTTATCTGTGTTATGTGGCTAAATGAAGTAAAGAAACATTGCTTAGTTTGAGTGTTAAATTTTTCTTGAGTGTGTACATTTGAAGTGTTTGTCTTCCTGCAAGCAGAATACTAAATGATGGTTCATAGTGTATTTGAAATGAAAATGTTTATTAAAATGAATTGAAAAGCAGCCTAGTTGTATTAAGTTGTAACTAATATTGCACCAGTATTGCTTGTGCAACATAATGATATAATTTTCACTCTACTGGCAGGTGTGTGTGTGTGTGTGTGTGTGTGTGAGAGAGAGAGAGAGAGAGAGAGAGAGAGAGAGAGAGAGAGAGAGAGAGAGAGAGAGAGACGAAAATGCAAAGAATGGATCTCATTAGATAATTAAAAGTTCACTATTAAAAACCCTAAAATGATTAATATTGATCATGCATACTGAATAAATGTTGTGCATCAATATTGCAATGTTTTTCACGAAATAAATAAATAAATAATTTATTTATGGCATAATTTCGCAATATTGATACACAGCATTATTCGATATGCATGATAAATATCAATCCTTTTAATGTTCTTTAAAAATGCACTCTACATCAAAAACATTCACAAAATCGTAAAATAAAAGTTTCACTCATTGATATGTGTTTGATAGTAATAATCATGATAATCATTAAATTCCTGATTAACACCCACGTGGGCTGTGGAGAATATAATGCTAGTACTACCTGAAAAGTCGACATTATCTGTAATGATTTCATTAATATTAAACTCATATTTTTCGGTCTTCTAAGGCACTTCTAACTGTATCAATCCACCTACACGGTGCTCTTCTTGTTGATCTTTTTCCTTCATCTGGGAAAAAACAATGGTTTACTAACCTTTCCTCAGGCATTTTTGATTAAGCGTCCATACTACCTGAGATTAACTGTACTCACAAATTCCTGAATGCAAACAATGTCCATTTCTAACAAGAAAAATAAAGAGACAAGAACAAAACAAAACAGATAGTGAATAAAATGATTAGTATATGAAAATAGAAATCACCGAAGATAGAAATCATTTGAATTTTTGTTTCCTGACGATTCTTCAAGAGCCTCTGTTGCTCAGTTAGTTTCGAATTTCGTTCCTTTGGAAAGGACTGGGTTCAAATCTCGTCTAGGATTCTAAGAACCATTATCAGGGATTTTCAGTTGACGGTGGATTATCCAGTTTCAGGTGAAATAATCCTTTTTCTCAGAAAATTCGTTTTTTTTATCCTGGAAAACAGGCAAATCGTTCATGATAACACGCACGCAGTTTACGTACCAGTATACTTATAGGCAATAAGGTTAACCACCTTATCCTAGAATTATGGATACGAAATCCAAGGAGATACGGAAGGTCGTAGGTACAATATAACCATTGATAATGGTGATGATGATGATGATGATGATGACGGCGTTTCTTCACTGTTTAATTTCACTCTTTAAATGCTGTTCACTGTTTAAATAACTTCTCCAGATAATAAACACTTAATATCAGAAATACCATAATTAAAATATCTCGTTAAAACCTTCTGGAAATGAGTTTTAAAAGAGGTAAACCGTGAGTAGACATATCGATACAAAATAAATAACGGAAAAAACTCACGTAGAAAGATTATTTAATAGTATAATTTTAGGAAAGTTATTGACCTTTTTAGTTATCTTACACCAGCTACTTAGGTGGCGCTTTTTGGAATTGTCAGTTATTGTTTAATTTGAGCTTAATGTACTGAAGATGCCTGTGACACACAGGCGAAAATTATACTATTAAATAATCTTTCTACGTGAGTTTTTTCCGTTATTTATTTTGTATCTTCTGGAAATGATCTGAAAAATTCATATAAAAATATACCACAATAGCATTGTTCTATAGAGAAAATGCATTATTATACTAACTGGTTTAAATACAATGCTAGTACTACCTGGAAAATCTACATTATCTGCAAACTTTTCAGGACCCAGAGACCGTGCTGTGAATATTTTATTTATGATATTTCAACTTGATTATATAATTTTGAATCTTTCTGAAGCATTTTGCCTCACTTTTTGCCACTAAAATTGACTGGTCAAGACCAGAATTGAGATTCAGATGGCTTGATAGGTTTTATTAACTGTCTTCCCAAATAAATCCTGTCTAGCCAAAGCGAAGTTGTATATTTTTGCGAACAGAAGGATAAAACTAAATATCTGCTAAGGATTTTTGCGATAAGCATCTTAAAGTAACTTTGCGTAAGTACGTTATAAAACTGCACTGTCTTTGAATCAATTAACTTCTTCAATGCGTTTATCCTCGAGGTCTTCCCCTATCTGTTCTTTATGCAACAGTAAGAAATAAACATTGGATTAGACAGAGCGCTATTGTGTATATTTTCGGTTTACCATAGTCCAAAATCGATCTAATATCATACTATCGTTTATGTTCGCACTGGCCTTTGTTCTAAGGGCTTCTGTGACTTCCTTAAAAATTTCTTCATAATTTAACAGCAAGTGAGAAAATTCCGTTATGTATAATTATGTTTTGAAAGCCCTCGTTTGCATTCCTTTTTATAATGCTTTTCCTTCACGTTTTTATTTTCTTTTTAATCTCGAGGGGTCGGTCTGTGTTCTACGGATTCATTTTTTTTCTTTCTGATCATTTCGGCGTCTCCATAATCAAAAGGCGAGCAACCTTTATAAGAAATTTCAATGGAATGTGAGTTAACTGGTTTCGTACAATAGCAACATCAATTATTCTTCCAAAAACTATGATTTTCAGTCCAGAAAAATAGCGAAACCTGCTGGAAATCACATTCAGTTAATAGACAATAGACACGAATGATATCTTTAATTGCTGTAATTGCAAACATTCCATTTCAGTCCATTCCAACCATAATCATGCTTGTGAGTTCTTCATTTTGAAACAAACGCATTAATATCCACTCAGGTACTAAAGTACTGAGTTAAATTGATGTTACAGGCAAATTCATCGAAAAACAGTTAATAGAAAAACAGTTAATCGAATGCAATTCATCTAACAGCAATTCATCGAAAAAGCAATTCGCCGAATAAACAATTCGCCGAACGACAATTTAACGAATGGCAATTCGCCGAAAAGGCAATTCATCGAAGAAACAATTCATCGAAAATTTTTCGATGAATTCTTTCATAATTCATCGAAAAGTCATTTTTCTTGCAAAGTATTGTTTAAAAATCTTCAGTAACAATGCGGAACGTTACTCATGATACAGACAACATATTTAAGTGGTCATTGAAACGTAATAATTATTTTCTTGTATTTTAGAGCATTTAATGTAAGTGTACATCCTGCTTCATTGTACAGTTAGCGATTTATCTGTAGAGAAGACAGGAGTACCACATGCACTTATCTCCCGAATAACCTCGAAAACATGTAATTGCAGTTAATAAGGGGAGGAATAGCTAAGAAATTCGTTCTACCAAATTTTGTCACAATAAGTCTAGTCCATTGAAATTAAAAATTTCATTAAATTTCTTCCAGCCAGAGCGAAATTGCTAATATCATTTAGGAACTTCTTTACGGAAATGTCATGATAGAAGTGATCCATTACGAACTAAAACTGAACCGTGCATTCAGCTTATTGTTCTGAAAACTTCTGCGAATTCTGCTAAGTCTGCGAGTTATTGTATACATAATTTCGACACTATTCTTTGTAGCCCCGAATATAGCTGAACTGAAAACTGGAAGGGTTCGACATTTTTTTGTAAAAGTTTCAAATACGGAATCCAAATAAAAATTTTTCATTAATAAATGTAAATAAATAAATTTACTGAACATAAGTTAGTAGGTCTAATACTGAGATGACTAGGCTTTTCCTCCTGGAAATAGGCAAATCAGACAAGAAAAACAATAAGAATCGATATTGTTCTGTAATTATTCCTTAGTAAAGCAGCATTGCTATACCAACAATCATTATACTGAGGAGGATGAGGGGAAAATAATATTGATCATTAATATTACTACTACTACTACTACTACTACTACTACTAATAATAATAATAATAAATTGATTCTTTGATATAAATATTTTTCACAATATAATAATAAAATATACAGGAATTCAGAGTAAAAATATTGGAAAACTTGAAAAAAAAATCATTCCTGATTTTTCAATCACGTTTCATTTATTTACTCCTGTTTCTGCTATTCCTCAACGACAGGAGTGACACGTGCACTTATCTCCCGAATAACCTCGAAAGGAAGTAATTGTAGTTAATAAGGGGAGGAATAGGCTAAGAATACTGAAGAGTATATGTGTGGGTATATTTCTGGATTTTGAGGAGGTGATCGGTGCAGTTTGTTAAAAAATAAATAAAAGGTTAAAATATTCTCTAGGAAAGGAAAATAATAAAATAAGGAATGATGAATAAATAGTCTTAAAAAACAAACCTGCAAACCTTTTAGAAGCACACTCATCTGGTGTTATATTTAGATGAGCAGCGGTTGGAAGTCTTATTCGACTTTTGAAGGATGCCAGTGGTCGGCAGATCACAGTTAGAAAACACAGTGCTAAAGGAAATTGGAATTGGGTTGAATTGTTTTGAATTAAGGAAAAAGCAACTGGCTTTAAATCCCTGCCTGTTTTTCCAATTCGGTTCGCTTGTTTTTCGGCAAGAAAAAACCAAGTTTCAGAGAGAAAAAAACCTTCCATCCTCGTATGAGACAGGCTAACTCACCTTCAGGTTAAACGCCCTGATAAAGGCGCTTGACATCCTTGATAAACGTAGGATGCTGAAGTCCTTTTCAGCAGTTTCATTAAATAAGATGTAGAATTTTTCTCTTCTCGGTTTCTGCAGTTTTGTAGAAAATAAGTTTAGGATGTTGGACTTTTTTTTATACATTCACGCCAAGTTTTTTTGTAGTCTTCCATTTTCCAGAGATCAGATGTTTCTTAAAGTTGATTTTTCTGTTTTGGAATTTTCGAGTTGGTTCGAAAATATGGCTCAACAATGCGATCATGCATGATCGCATTGTCGAGCCATTTTTTCCATGAGGGTATACATGAGGATTACGAGAGTGGTATACCTAAATATGCTAGAGAAATTTGTGTTTCCCCAGATTGAGAATGCGTAGGGCCTCATTTTCCAACATGATGGAGCAACTCCACATTATGGCAACTGCGCGTATCCCACTGCTTGTGGCCACCGCGCAGTCCCGATTTGATTCCGATGGATTTCTTCTTTTGCGTATATTTATATTTGTGTATATAAATAATTAAGTAAAAGAGTTTTTTTAAGGGGAAGGGGCGGAAAAATATGCTACTGCACGTGGTGACAAAATTTCTAGGGCTGGCCCTGGGGCAAGTACTGATGAATATTGTGTTTGAGGTAGATATTGAAATCCCAAGTCGTATATTGTCTGTCGGATTTCATAAGCCGGTGCATTGTCGTGCAAAAGCAACACGCCTCTGCTTAGTTTCTCGAACCGATTTTCCTTCAATACCTCCTTCAATTCCTTCAGAGCTGCTGTAACAGTTTCACCTTTCTTGAGGTAAGGTAAGGATTACACCATCCATATCCTAAAATACAATGGCAAGAACTTTCCCTGCTGACTGTTTGGTTCGAAACTTCTTTGGCCACGGAGAACCTTTGTGTCTCCACTCCATTGACTGTTGTTTGTTGTCCGGGTCATAGTGACAAAGCCATGCTTCATCAACGGTTAGAATATGAGCTAAAAAATTTCACGAGGATGAAATCCCTTTATGAAACGTTCTCAACTAACATCTCAACTATACCCGCCTCAGTGGATATCATTCACCGCAACCGGTATGCCCCGCCAAAAAATCGCTTTCCGAACGAAGTAGGATAAATAGTAGTTATAAATAGTAGGATAATAAAAAGATATATACCTCTCAAAATATTCCAAAACAAACCAAAAAAAAATGCACACACATCTTCGCCCCCACACGCCTTATAATTCATTTTTCGGTGAACTGTATTTTCGATGAATTGTGATTTTTTGATGAATTGTTGTTTTTCGATCAATTGCGTTTCGATGAATTGTCTTTTCGATTAACTGCTCATCGGTGAATTGCTTTTTCGGGGAATTGTCTTTCGATGAATTGCTTTTTCGATTAATTGTTGTTCGATAAACTGATTTTCGATGAATTGTTTATTCGGTGAATTGCTTTTTCGATGAATTGTTGTTCGATGAATTGCCTTCGATGAATTGTCTTTCGGTAAACTGTTTTTCGATGAACTGTCCGGATACCAAATTGATATGGAGATGTTCTGAAATTGAAACAGGAAATTAAAAGAAATTAATTTGAAATAATTTTCAAATCCTAGACGGGACTCGGTCTAGGTCGTTTCAGCCAAAGAGCGATGTCCATTAAATCTTTGGATTTAATGTTCTTCAGAAAATAGGATTAAAATCTCATAAAAAGAAGCCATTTCGCTTTCATATATAGCAAATATTCCTCAGACAAACAATATTAAAGTAGCGTTATAACCACTTAAAAATTATCTACGTTGATCTGATCTTCTCAAGACCTCAAACAGCGACATACAAGTATAAGATTTGCGACGAAACGCGTATCCACCAGACAAGAAAATTCTGCTGTTGTACAGTAAATAAAATAGGAAAATAAATATAGCTTGCAAAACACGCGAAGACACTAAATAAACGAGTTGGTTCTATCAATGGATCTAATGTCTTCATGCAGTCATTAATCGCATGCAATTTAGAAATTTATTAAGTATATTGAAAACAAAAAGCTGACATATTATTTTCTTCACTTTTTTGTGACGCTATCATCTAGCTTAGTGTAAATCTACAGTAAAACTGAAGTGAAACAAACTGACTGTACTGCTGTTTTTCTAAAGCAAAGTTTTTTCCACTTATCCTTAACCCAGCTACAGCAATGAATGTACTTCAGAATAAAAAGAAGAAAAGAAACTAAACCCATATAGATAATGAGAACGTAGTGAATTTGAATCTAAAAAATAGCATGATATTAGATCCGATTTGGAATGGTAACACGAGAATATACATGCAAAAATTAGGTTACTCAAATTTCTCTCTCTCTCTCTCTCTCTCTCTCTCTCTCTCACTCACACACACACACACACACACAGGCACACACGCATACATTTATTATTAAGAATTAATAATTAATAGGATACGAAATGTACACACTGTTGTCAAAAACCTAAGAATGAACATTATTTCTGAAGATTACAACCGCAAATTCAGATGAATAAAATTGTAGCAATTTATATAACTGACGATTTCGATTAGAAATCGGGTACACATTCAGATTTTCGAATCTCGCGCAAAAAAAGGGGGGGGGGAGGAAATAACATGGCAGCACTGATAGGATAAAAGGCAAAAAGCTGCAATAAGCTAATCGTGCTTAAAAGAAGCTCTTTTCGTCAAAGAATAAAGTTGCAAACTTGATCACCTAGAATCTTAGATGATTTCAAGCGGGGAAGAATTATTGGAAAGCTTGAAGAAGTCGCAGAATTAGTGATATTGCTAGAGAGCGTGGAATCTCACGTAGCATTGTATCCAGGCTCTGGGCAGCTTTTCAAACCAATGGAATGTGATTCAGACGTTTACTAAGATATCGCCTTCGCTCTACGGAGCACGAAGACAGATATTTGGTTATAACAGCAAAACGTAATCGACGCACCACGGTAGGTCAGCTTGCAAGTTGACTCCATTCAAGCACAGATAAGCGGATATCTTGACAAACTGTGGCAAGACGTCGGCGACAAGTACGCCTACTGTATACACCAGTAGGCCTGTAGCGTCCTTTTATCGAAAGCTCATCGTAGATCACGTTTTAAATGATATTGATACTATAAAAATCTTGTCTTTAGTCTTTCCTCCGATTCTAGACGACACTTGATCTGGCATGAAAGTGGTACTGCTTACCATCGCTAGAATGCTCTTGAAAGGATATGGAGGTGCTGGGGTCATGGTGTGGGGAAACA
Organism: Typopeltis vanoorti; assembly: GCF_054136105.1. Lineage (NCBI taxonomy): Eukaryota > Metazoa > Arthropoda > Arachnida > Uropygi > Thelyphonidae > Typopeltis > Typopeltis vanoorti. The sequence continues at coordinate 69,594,570 of NC_143550.1, read as the reverse complement.
TTATTATTAATGGACGCACTGAACTACAGATACGGGAAAATGATACTATGACTGGTGAACGATATTGCAACGAAGTTCTTCAACGTCATGCTCGATTGTTCCGTGGTGTTGCAGGCGAATAATTCATTTTATGGCTAACAATGCCCCACCACATTGTAAACGAGCATGGAGATACTTCTGGAGACCGAGGATATTAATCGAATCGAATTGCCGGTACGCTCTCAAGATCTTAACCCCATAGAACACGTTTGAGACGTAAACGAAACAAAACGAAATTGCTGTTCGAAATTCCCTCCAGTAAGCAAACAAGACCTTATTCGCTCTGAAGGAGGAATGGCAGAGTTTCTCACTAGAACTCCTGAATCACTTGGTGCTAAGCATATTACGACGTTGTGAGAGCTGCATCCATACTGAAATGTCTCTCCGCATAATTTTCTGTAAGCACTATACATTAATTCCTTAACTACGTCCTGAGGAAAATTGTAACTTTTGCCAAAAATATATTGCAATTTTTATTTATAACGAAATTTGTAACACATTTTTGTGTAATATAATTTATTAGCATGCTGCAATAAATTTATGTCCACTTTTGGGTATAGGCATGAAAATGTTTTCGTATACAGCTAAAATGTAGTCGTCCTTAACTGTTGGATACTCATGTACTTTATACAGAAAGAGGACCGAAGAAAACAGAAACGCCTAATGATAATTATTAAACTTTAATATCAGAAGATCCGTTTTATGAATATTTCGACATGGCTAATTTTAAAAGATAAGAGAAAGATAAAATATATAATCAATGAGAAGACAACGCAAATTAATCACAAACAACTCTGAATTTAGAACAGCAAAATAATTTAATATTTTATTACGCAAAACAGAACACATGCGGTTAACTGATATAATACATTGGCACAGTCACAAAGTCTCAGTTGATATGTCTGTAATTCTCAAATTAGACTTATCTAAGCCCATTGAAATCAAACTTAATAGAGATTTAGAAATATGACGTGCTGAGCACGATATATTCACATCTGTTCATCCCATCGTCAGAATTTCGGGTCTGAAATGGTAGCTCAGAAGGATTATGTTTTTTTTTCGTCAAGCATGTCGCACTTAGTCAAATTGTTTACTGATACTTGAGAAAATTAGGGAAAAGCGAGTAGAAGTCGTTGGTCATAAAGAAAATAACTGTCTCCAACTTTTATGAGTAAATAATGTGAATTCATTAATCATTTCGGGATTGAATAGCTTAGTGGATTCAAATCGAACACGTATGATATATATATACACTCCATAGAATAAATAGGTAACATATCTGAGTGATAAACTGTTGTGTTTTATGTGACAAAGTGGAGAAATGTTCATCACAAGACACGTACGTTAACAAAATTAATATTTATCAACATTTTCAATCGAAGAGTTATAAAAAGAAAATTATTTTGAAAAACACGGGTGAAAAACTTACTCGAACGAGGAATGCACTCTTGAAGAAATTAAAAGATCGAAGGTGAAAAAAAAAATTAAAAGAAAGATTTGCTCATTAGTTAGCTAAGATACGTGAGTTGAATCCCAGTTCATATCGATTACCATAAAAAGGAAATTGCGCTCACATAAGTAAACCTGCAACGACCTGCAAGCAATTTGTAAGAAGAAATTAGATGTTTTATCAGGAAGAAGGTAATGGAGTCGTGTTCAAATATTCACGGTGTGTCAATAATTCGTAGTAAGATCTAAGAAAAAACCACATTAAGAAAAGATGAGAATGCAAAGAAAGAAAAGAAAATAATGACTTCATTAATATTGTAAAGATTACGTATGTGAATGGAGATAGGTTTCAATTGTATGTAAAAATATACTGATGTTCCAATCAATATTGCCATATTTTAGGCATGCGAATCCGTCAGGTTACGAAAATTTAGTAATATAATTTTGCTGTATTTCGAAGTTCACAGGTGGAGCTACTGTTTCGAATTGTTCATGCTGTAGATGAATTGTTTTGAGTAGTATCAAGATGTATTTTATCAAGATGTCAAGATGTGTTCAAGATGAATTATGAATTCGAACATGAATTGTGCAACTGCGTGCAGTATGCTAATTTGTGTGTGTGTGTGTGTGTGTGTGTGTGTGTGTGTGTGTGTGTGTGTGTGTGTGTGTGTGTGTGTGTGTGTGTGTGTGTGTGTGTGATGCAAAATTTGAATAATCATTACTGAATCTATTCGGCAATGAGACAGCGCTTCAATTCTGAAGAATTACCAATTTTTACAGGTATCGAACAGTAATCTAAACTACCTGTAATTTTGTGGAATCGATTAAATCGGCCGAAAAGTTTTAATGATAAGATCCTGCACAGATGAAATAAATTTTAAGATTATCGATTGGATATCTGTTTGCGGCTAATATTCGTCATTTAGTATAGAAACAGGTGAATATGTCCATAAAAACGTTAAAACATATGCTATAAAAAACAAACAAACAGAAAGTTGGATCTAATGTCGTTAAAAAATAATACTCTTATCGCAAAAAATGATTGGTAATAATAGCACTTGAAGAAGCTACTAATTACCAGTAACTGGTAGCGTCTTCATGGTTTAAGGTACGAAATACTTAATGTAAAAAATAGCTTAAACTAAAACTAAACATTTATAATAATTATGGAGGACAGAGTCGTGGGTAGCAAACCTTACGTTTGTCGTTTGCCCTCTGGTGGTGTTTTAAAATGATTGCCGGCATAAACTGAAATCAGTAGTGCTTAGAGATTGGATCAGAGAACTGAATCATTCAAAATCAGTTCCTGCTCTCTGTTAAGAGCACCACGTGAAGAGAATCACTTGATGTTGATGCGAAGAAATCCTTTTCTAATAGCGCATAGTTGTATTCGCTCCATATGGTGATGAGTAGATTGGGTAAGTAAGGCCTCATTTATCCTTCATGTTATGAACAGCGATGTTGGGCCATGATGTTATTCGTACTTGAAATATTAGCATTCAACAGTATGTTATATTAATAGGATAGATATGCGAGATGGCAACAATTGGCTGTCATATTCTTCTGTGGGGTTCGTATCTGTGACACTGGAGATTTTACTGATCATAACTACTTCCAGTATAAGTATTTGTTTTGATATAATTAAAGCAAATATTTTGTTTATCTGTCTATCTATCTATCTAGCTTCTTGAGTCCTCAGATGATGAAGAGGAAACTGGACATGCAGGTCTTCCTCACACTGAAGGCCCACTTACAAATGAGCAGTTTCAGAGCTTTCTTAAAAAGGTTCGAGGCTCTTCACAAAAACTGCTGACAGCCTATGACTACACCACTGACATCAGTGGCCTTATCACACAGCTGGAAGAATTAAGAACTATTCTGGCAGGAAAAAGAGGGAGAAAAACCACCAATCTCAGGAAAAGGATATACTACCTGATAAACGGGCTTGAATCGAAGCGGCAGCGTAATTATCCGTAAAGGAAGTGAAGTTTACCGCACCAAAAAAAACTAAACCATAAAATAATGAGCACCTCAGTAAACCTTCTCTCACTAAACGCTAGAGGATGTGCCACACCACTGCGAAACAGGCTGGTCCTGCAGCATATCCTTTGCCCACCGGCCAGAAATAGTTATGCTGCAGGAAACTAACTTCCATTGCAACAGCAAAGCTTCATATCAACACTGGAAGAACTGGCCTTATACCATGCAGCACTGTCCTGCCATACAACTTCATGGATCTGGAGTCAGCATCGGAATTCACCAAAACAGCGCTCTAAAAGTAGAAATAATCGATACCTTTCCTGGGTGTGCAATATATGCACTCATTACAACTCAGACAGGGAAGAAAATATATATCATTAACATATACATCCCACAAAATGAACAGCTTGCAGTGCAGGTACTAGAGTTTGTGCTAAACCACCTCAGCAAGGTGAATGACCACATCATACTTGCAGGGGATTTCAACTGCACTCTGGATCCTGCAATGGACAGACAGCAATGCCAAGAACATCGACACGCACTAGCTCAGCTTCTCCAGGATGTAATAAATAACCTCGAGCTGACTGACACCTTCAGACACTTGCACCCACATGAGAAAGTGTTCTCCTGGAGAGCCAAAGGTGGTCCTACCAGTCTCCTATACCAGGCACGGCTCAACAGATACTACACTTCGATGCACACAATACCCTACATCAGGAGAGTCAATTACCATCCATCTCATGCATCAGACCATGATTCCATCCTTCTTAGCATTTGCATTCCTGGACACACCAGACACAAAGGAGGAGCATACTGGATTTTTAACAACAGCCTACTAAAGGATACAGAATATCTCAGAACCTCCAAAATCTATATCGAAACTCTCATCAGAGATATACCTACTTCACAATCAATTTCCGAGCGGTGGTCACTTTCTAAATCCAAAGTTAGGGTATTCACCCAAAAATATAATCACAGAAAAAATTTGAATAAGCATTCAGTCCTTAAAAATTTGCAACAACAACAGCAATTGCATCATCCGGAATCTGAGGAATACCAATCCCTAGAAGTCACCATACGCTCACACCTAGAGCACTCTGCAAGAGGAGCACTAATAAGAGCACGACGCAAACATATTAACTTCGCAGATTCCCCCACAAAGTATTTCTTCTCACTAGAAAAACGCCAACAAGAGTGCACCACTATATCTACTATTAAAACAGATAATGGAAACATCATAGAAAATCATGACGAAATCCTCTTACATACCTTGCAGTACTACAAAAATTTGTACCAGCCAACTCAACATCTATGGAGGTTGGGGGGGGGGGGGGGTGGGGGGGGGGGGGGGTGGGGGGGGGGGGGGGTGGGGGGGGGGGGGGGTGGGGGGGGGGGGGGGTGGGGGGGGGGGGGGGTGGGGGGGGGGGGGGGTGGGGGGGGGGGGGGGTGGGGGGGGGGGGGGGTGGGGGGGGGGGGGGGTGGGGGGGGGGGGGGGTGGGGGGGGGGGGGGGTGGGGGGGGGGGGGGGTGGGGGGGGGGGGGGGTGGGGGGGGGGGGGGGTGGGGGGGGGGGGGGGTGGGGGGGGGGGGGGGTGGGGGGGGGGGGGGGTGGGGGGGGGGGGGGGTGGGGGGGGGGGGGGGTGGGGGGGGGGGGGGGTGGGGGGGGGGGGGGGTGGGGGGGGGGGGGGGTGGGGGGGGGGGGGGGTGGGGGGGGGGGGGGGTGGGGGGGGGGGGGGGTGGGGGGGGGGGGGGGTGGGGGGGGGGGGGGGTGGGGGGGGGGGGGGGTGGGGGGGGGGGGGGGTGGGGGGGGGGGGGGGTGGACTCCCTCCCAAAGAAAGGGGGAAGAAAGAAGGATTGTTGGGCTTAACAGTGCGAAAATTAATCAGCTGGCACTCTCATGTAAATAGATAATATTGTGCAATAGTAACTGCTATGTTCTTTCACATTTATGTTCTTATACAGTATCATGTTAAAATAACTCTTAATGGCTTTAATTTAATTTAAAAAAAATGTAATTAGCCTTATAAGTGACTTCGATGTAACATACCTCAACAAGAGTATGAGCATGTAACCTCTCTGTCTGACTGCAGAGAACCAAAAACCGGTTAATCCTGTATATAAGATTGTTATGTTTACAATAAAAAAATAATAAAAAAAAATATCTATCTATCTATCTATATATATATATATATATATATATATATATATATATATATATATATATATATATATATATATATATATATATATATATATATATATATATATATATATATATATATATATATATATATATATATATATATATATATATATATATATATATATATATATATATATATATATATATAACTTTGAAAAATGGATTGGTTTTTACGTTCAATCGAATTACTTCGTAGAATGTTTTTCTTATGATAAAGGACATAGTCAACGCTGAAAACATCAAAACATTGAGGACTAGAAACAGCATACTGTTCTGCCTTCTATTCTCCTTAAACCTTCACAAGCCGCATTTTGAAAGACACATCTGTTGTAGATGAACCTAAGAAATCAACAAACTGTGACGAAAATCAGAATCCGTCTGAATCAACATCATCTTATTTAATAAATTAATCGAAATTTAATGTCATGTTAGAGATTTAAACACAGCGTGAAATTAAACAGACATTCTGGGATCAAGTCTTCAAGGATCTAATCTCTTTAACCTTACAGTGTTTACCTTATCCTAATTTTGGAAAAGTTCCCTGCAGTGATGTTAACAGGGATATCAAGATTTGACATATTAACTGCTCAAAGAATTCTTAATTTTTACGATGTCGACATGAAAGATTCGAATGCAAAAACGGAAATTGTACTAGATCACGCTGAGTACATTAAATACAAGGGGTGTATTTAATGTATTCAAGGGGTGTATTTAATGTATTATAACACCACACATGAAATGTACAAAATCTACAGTGCATCATGTCATGTGTGATCATTGCTTGAAGATTCGTTTTTAATGATGAGTCACCTATCATGCGATTGGTTATATGGAACAGTTATTTTCAAATTACGTCACACAGCTCAACAATGAATGAAACGCAGTTCAAAATGAGTCATTCTAAGTTGTCAGTTCTGTAGATACGCGATCTAGATAGCAAATAGATAGCACAGTCTAAAGGAAAGTATCTAAGCAAAAGTGTTATTACTTAAGTGAAAAAGGCGCAAGTCGCTTAGCTTACTGAGTCTGTCCTCTCTCTCTCTCTCTCTCTCTCTCTCTCTCGCTTTCTATCTCTCCTGCGGCTAAGCTAATCTTATCTCAGCTTCATGGGAATGTTTGCGCAATCAACTCTCTTCCTCTCCTCAAAGAAAGTAAAGGTGGATAAGCTATACAGCTGCTAACTTCACTGGAGCATACAAGGAATCTTATCGACCAAGTAGGAAACAAAAACTCAGAAATGAAGCTATTACTAAGTTGTCTGTTTAAGAAATGTCTTTATTCCTTAGAAACTCTTTCTCATTTCTTACTTCTCCTTGCTACGTCATTGAAGATCATCTATATAATTTAAGATAACTAATTTCAGTTCCTCTCTTAAAACACAAAACTTCACAACGCAATAACACATAGATACGAGTAATAGTTATTTTTCTCGATGCATGCCTTAATTTGGAAATCCATAGATGCCAATGTCTGAGTCATTGTATCGAAGCCTCAGTTTTATTCGCTTATTCCTGTTCACGTAACATCAGAAATCTTTTTTTTTTTTTTTCAAGAATATTGCTTAGGGTTTTAACTGAAATAAAAATCTAGCTGAAAAAAGAAGCTATTACTAAATAGCTAAATCAAATAAATAACTATAATGTGTTATTTTTCTGAATGAACCGGATTCACCAAAATGAACCGGATTTATCTGTTTCTGATAGATAATCAGAAACAGATAAACTTATAACGTTTGTTATAAGCTAACATTTATAATAACATTATGAGTTTGTTATAAGATAAACTATTAAGCTTATAACGTTTGTTATAAGCCTTACTGATATATTATCATTCTAAACATTCAAAATAGAAAAAATCATTTCTAATTTATTAAACAGACCAGCGTCCTCTCTTGGATCTGGAAAATAAAATCTCCCACCAGAAAAGATGGGTGTTATAAGATGATTTTTCTGTTCTGTATGGCTGCTCTCATGGTCGGTTGCATATGCGTCAGACAGGCCGATCATTAGATATCTTAGACAGAAAAACCATCAGAGAGATGCACGATATAAGAGAAAAATCATTAAAAAAAGTTAGAATCGTGTCTGAACAAGCAGTTGCTATAAGACGTGGCAACTAACTTCCAAGAAAAATATTTCGAATATTAATCTTTCTTTTCAACAGACACGTTCATAGAATGGGTAAAGTAGGTCCTACGTAAACCATCTAATGTGACTAAAAAAGAATGGATGATATGAATGAACTGTGCTATTTGACAGTAAGAAATTCTGATAAATGCGACCGTGGTTAGTCTAAACAGTTACGTATGATAGATTAACAACTGCTATTCAAATTTTACTTGCACGTGACAAAAGCTGTAAGCTTGTTAATACTAGTACCCTGGGTGAAGTAAGGGATAGATAATCCGTTATACAAAGGCAGATTATTAGATAAACCCTACTCTAAAGATCAAAAAACCTGAAACTTTTTCAAACCACATCAGGACTCCAGTTATTTGTAAAAAAATTTCGCACTATATTGTCACTATATTTTTCCGTTTTTGCTCGCTTATTATGCATTGCTATCCAGTAATTATGCACTGATTATGTCAGTTTCTTTAAAACGCATAGAATTGTCTCACCATTATACGTAGGCTGTTCAATAAGTAATAAGACTATATTTATACAGAAAAGAGATTACCTTTAATCGTCATCATTTGCATGGTCTTTTTCGAAGTAACTACTGTGAGACGCGATGCATTTGTCCCAACATTGCGTCCATGTCTTAAACACATGTGAAAGTCCGGTTTTTTGAGAGTTCTTTCAAAACCGCCTCCGGAGCTTTTACACATGCTTTGTTGCTTTCGAAATGGCGGCCTCTTAGTGGTTCCTTGAGCTGAGGAAACAGCCAGAAATCGCACGGTGCGAGATCAGGACTGTATGGAGGGTGTGGTAGGATATCTGTGTTGTTCTTCTGCAAAACGTCCACTACACAACCAGCAATATGTGGCCTTGCATTATCGTGGTGCAATAAGAAGCCATTCTTCACCAATGGACGCTTCCTTTTGACGTGCTTGATGATAATCGCTGTTGTGTTGATCATTGTCTCTGTGATGGACGTTGAAAGTCTTCTCTCATGTTCGAGATCTTCCACATTTTGCCTTTCTCCATTAAAAGTTTTATTCCAGCGAAAAACACTTGCCCTCGACATTGCTTCATCGTGGAAAACTTCGCGTATCATGTTAAAAGTGTCCGATGCCGATTTTTGTAAACGCACACAAAATTTAATCGCATAACGCTGTTTCAAGGACGCTTCCATTTCGAAGACTGGTCGCACCTTGTAGGCGCGCCGATGAGCACTTGCGTTTAGTCACGTAACACTCTGGTTCATCAGCCCATATACGCCATCTATCAATCTTTTTTGTTAATACATACAGCAACATTTCTTTATTCCACAGAAATTAATATTGTGATGAGTGGTTTCGCCACAGTAAAATTAGTCTTATTACTTATTGAACAGCCCACGTATATTAAATATATTATTATATTGTGAACTAAATGCGACTTAATTCAAAAATGTTCTTTCTCTGTTTTCGAAAAGACCCCCCAGCAGCATTTCAGATAAGTAATTTATCATATGTTTTTCTTTTGACTTTTGCTAGGGAAACAGGAACGTAATGGAAGTGTTTGCGAGTGACCTACAGAACTAAGGGCACAGAGCTAGCTGCTCTCAATATGTGTAAAACTTTCAGTGCACAATATTTTTTTTTTTTTGCTTTTCAATAGGTTAATTTGATATATTTCTAGTCTGAAAAAATTAAAATGCCTTTAGAAAAATCTTTGGCTTTGTGACAGTATTCGACTAAATATATTCTTCCCTCTCATCCAGTTTTTCCAATTCCCTCACACTTCTTTAAAGTGTGTGGTATCCTTTATACTTTATTTGCTAAAGGACATCAAATCTCTGGATAAATGATTTTTAACTTCTTGGTATAACTCCGCATATACTTTATCAATTAATTATTCTGTTGGAAAAATTCAAACATCTGGCAAAAGTTATTACTTAAAAGGTGGAAGAATTACTGTTTAAATCGGGATAAATGTCCTTGTAAAAGTTCAGAAATGAGATGGTTCCCCATACTAACCTTGTTAATCATGTTTAAAAAGTAATCTGTACAAATATCTTGAAATATATATTATAAAAGTTATACACATATTAATGAAACATCAGAAAGTATTTTTATTGATCCTATACACGAAAAGTCGAGGGGACCTATAAGCACATCAGTGCTGCGTGTGGGGTTCAGATGAGGACTGAGATAAAAGTTTATCGATGATGTCTTTGAAGGATTGCAGGTTGTAGTGGTTTGGGAATACGTAATGAAGAAAGATGTTACAGAGGACAGAGGACGGAATAAATGAGGAACAAGAACAGCAGCGGGTTCGGTGTGTTTTCAGTTGCACAATAAAGGGATCCTGAGATGATTCTGCTCTTCTGTAACAGGTGCAACATATGGAGGAATGAGGGTTCCCAATTCACAGACGCAGCGACCATGGAAACACCTGTAGAATAGACACTGTACTGAAACACTGCACCTATGAGATAGAGGTTGAAGTGAATCTGTAAGAGAGGGATCGTCTATGAGCCTAATTGCTCGCTTCTGGACGACGTCGACGATTGTAAGTTTTATGTGCTCCAGCCCAAAGGTGTGAGCAGTATTCTAAACATGGGCGGATTTGGGGGTTTATATATGGTTAAGAGTTGGTTGGATTTAAAATAGGATCTTGAAAACTAAAGAGAATGCAAAGTTTCTTGGAGATGCTGGGAAGGCTATTAATGTGATATGTTAATATCAGGAAAAACTGAAGGTAAACGTTAGTCCAAGTAAAGAGATCATTTTGTCTGATGATTTGTGTATTACTAAGGTTAGGTGAACTAGGATCTCTTTTGTGCGAGGAAAGGCAAGACTATTTTGGTGGCATTGAACGTGACAAGATTATCCTCGCCTCCTTGAAAGATGGTATGTAAGTCAATGTTTAAAGCATAGTTGTAGATGATCTTGTAGCCTGGGATGTCAGAGTACTGCATGGTTTGTCAAATGAGTAGGATGAGTGGAGAGTACTATCGTGTGTAAAGTTGTGGATAGGATAAGTGGTTACTGTGAGTAGTTCATTTATGTTCAGGAGAAAGAGAGTAGGTGATAGGACTTAGCCTCGAGGTACTCCATCAATGGTAATGAAGGTCGAAGAGAGGGAGTCATCTGCTAACTCGCAGAGAACGAGAGAGAGAGAGAGAGAGAGAGAGAGAGAAAGCTGGCTACCTAATTACAGAGGGTGGCACGAAGACTGAAGATGACAATTTATTTAGTAGCCTTGATGCCACACACGGTCAAAAGCTTTGGAAATGTCAAGGTCGAGAGCAAAAGTTTCTCCGAACCTTTCTATAGTACGTGTCCAGTGATGGGTTATATAAGCTACGAGGTCAGCTGTGGCTCTTGACTAAAGGATTCCGTACTAGTGGTTGCTGATTAACTGTTGCGCCTCTAAGTAGTGGGGGAGTTCGCTTATTGACGACTTTCTCCATTATTTTGGAGAGCACAGAGGTGATGGCAATTGGTCAGTAATTACAGGCAAATAAAATAAAAAAAGCCTGTATCCTAATAGGTTCCTTTTTTTACATTTCTTAACTGTTGCCACTCATTTTATTTTCTACAAAACTTTGGTGTCTCTAACACACACACACACACACACACACACACACACACACACACAAAAAGCACCAACTCATTGCCTTTGTATTAATCTAACTGCATCCTATGAAATATACTACGTAATATTGTCTTAATTTGTTGCAAATTTCAATGTTCTTAGCCAGCGGTGCATTTACTTATCTCAATAGAACTTGTATCACTAAAAGTCGTATGGGGGGTTACACTGAATGCCTAAAAGCCTGACTGTTTTTATTCGATTCTCAAAAAATAGAATAAAATGTTCCAATTTATTTCAGATTTATTGTACAGGAGGTCATCCAATATTCAAAATCTGCTTGTATCGGAAAGATGTAATAAAACCGTTTGTCTCTCAACGAGTAATATCAGCCAAAAGTGTTTAAAATATCACGCTAAAATATTCAAATATGTCAAGCAGAAAATATCAAAAATATAGTACCAGATTGGAAAATTTTATTTTCACTAGTTTAATAAAAAATAACTATAATTATAAATAACAGAATAAAGCAATAGCACTTATTTTCCTTAAATTCCGAGTTCAAGTGAACTAAATTCGAAATGTTTGATATTCTCTACGTAAGAAAAAAAAAATGTAGAACTTGTTTTTATCAAAGAAACAAAGTCATTATGAATTAACTGTATCATGAAAATCAACGAACGCATTCTTGTCCGTATTCTGTTTATATAATCAGAATATGCCTTACTTAATTACGGTTAGAATTGTATTTGCGTATTAGTAGCAAATACGAAAAAAAAAAAAAAACCAGTATCATTACCTTAGCGGAATATGCTTGATGTATGTTTATGATTAAGATTTTAATTTTATATACGACCTACATTAGAGAATTAGGTCTGATAGAAGCTTAAGAAGCATTTAAGGAGGATAAAGCATAAAAAATTCACCAAAAATAGATAACTGTCTGTTGAACTAATTCGAATTTCTTGTAGCTTAAGACACCGAAATTGTTATATGACAAGTTTTGGTTGATATGCAAAAAGAAGATATCACATAATGATTGGATCAAGGTGATTATTGTCCCAATGTAGAAAGGAGAATATAAGAGGGAGGGAGTGGTGTGGTAACTACAGAGGAATAACTTTATTCTATCTCATTGCCAAAGAATTGTTTATAAATTGAAAATGGCAAAAACAATATCAAATAAAGTATGGAAGATCTAAGAGAAAAGAAAAGTTTAGTTTTTCGACAAGTACGGTCAACTTTTGATGTGATGTTTATGTAAAGGGGTGATGGAGAAACACTGGAAACTTGCGAAGTGCCAGTAAAAGCTTTGAATAAGTTAATCGGGAAAAAAGGTCTGAGAATGTTTGGAAAAGATGCGTATGGGAAAAGAAGAAATGATTATGACAAAGAATATGTATGTTCCGGTTTAAGGGCTCCTTATAGATAAGATTAGATTTATTAATGAGAAGTGTTTATACTCAAAAATGGACTGCGACAAGGAAATGTACTATCTTCATTGATGTTCACTGTGGTGATGAAGAGAGTCCTAAAAGAGAAATAGCTGTGTTTGCAGATGATGTGTGATTTGGGTACATGTGAAAAAAAAGTTGCATAAGAAGTTGGACAAATATAACATTATGATGCAGAACTGTGGGTTACATATTAATTTAAAGAAGAGTAAGAACATGATTTTAAATCGCAGAGAAAATGTACAAGTGAATGGCCTTCGACATAGTGAACACTTCTTTAAATATATATTTTCTAATATATATATATATATATATTAGAAAAAAAAAATTTTTTTTTTCTGTGACTGCAGTAAATTTCACTGCAGTTGAGTAAAGTGTTTTCAATGTACTGCAGATTGGTACGGAAGTCAATGTTTATAACAATAATTGTGAATAATAGTGAAAAGTTGACCTCGGAACACTTCAGGGATTAGTGTTTATTGTATGTATTTGTATTGATAAAGATTCTTGACAGGACAAATCACAGCTCCAAGAATCGCCTTACATTTACTACAGAATATCAAAGAGAAGAAGGTATGCAGCGTGAAACGTTGTGAATATCATGAAACGAATATGAAACTATCATGAAACTGGCTATTAAGTCAGCTGACTGGAAGATAATTATAGTATGCTATTGAAGACCCTAGAAAATACTTAGACATGTCAAAAGTGATTGGATTACATTAAAAAGATATTACAGCCTACGTGGAACTTAAATGCTTGCTTGTGATCATTTCTTAAAACAAAACATTTAATGAAGACGTTGATATCGATTGCCTCCATTATTTTAGACCGTATCGAGTTTTAAAAAAGGCCTTAGGAAGACAGTTCGATGACAGACTTCTAACTCTTTTTTAGTAAAAAAGTTTGGATATCTTGAAGGGCATCTGTAAATCATGGTTAAAATCTTTAGCTTACTCATGGTATTGTTTCAGTTGAATTTCGTTACTCATTCACTTAATGTTCAAAATATAATTTAATCTTTGTAGTTTCTTTAATATGCATAAATAGTTTTCGTTTGTTATTCTCTATGTAATTTTATATTACTGTTTTTCTAATTAATCAGTTTAAATTCACTTGACTGCATTTATAGTAAAATCGGATACAGAAAGACAATGAAAGATGGCGATCATAATAATCATAACACTGCATGCCAGTAAGCAAGCCACCGCTTAGGTCTTCACAGTTTAAGTAGATTCCAAATTCAAATGAATAAATTAAACTCTGTCAAGAAACAGAAAGTAGCGAAAATTAATATTAATTAAAAAATCCTTTTGCATATTAGTACAAATATAATTGAATATGAAATTAATTTTGATATTTGTTAATAATATTGGTAGTTTTATTTAAAATTTAAATAAACACCTACACCAGTGGCGCTCTTTGTCAAATTTGGCATCTTCAAATTTGTTAATTAGCAAATGGCTTTTGGGAATTACACTGTATAAACAGCCTTTTTCCTCTGAAGTTGGAAGTAATTCTCTTTAACCAACGCTGATCAAGATCAACGAGTGAACGCAGCGATAAATATTTAAACAATCTACAGTTAGTTTACATTTGGAAACAAACATTTAGTTAAAATTAAAAATAAAATAACCTTTTTTGGTTTTAAAGAAAATTCTAAACATCGAATTTCAATATATATATATATATATACATTATATACATTAGTAATAATTTATATAATTTGTTAATTAGATAAGAGATTATTATTATTATTATTATTATTATTATTATTATTATTATTATTATTATTATTATTATTATTATTATTATTATTATTATTATTCCTTCATTGTTTTAGATTTTTATATGTGTTTGTTAGAAAAATTTAGCAATTAGAAGGAATTTCATGTCTATAAAATCCATGCATATTATTATTATTATTATTATTATTACGTGACACCTCCAGGGAGTCGAGGGACTCATCGAGGGATCATATGGCAAATAAGTTTGCGGTTTTCGTATACAAAATCCTCGAGTTTGTTAAATGCAGGAATCTAAATTTTCTATCTTGATCAGTTTTTTAAACTTTGCCAAAATATATGCGCACCTATGATATTTATTTCTATGTATTTTATGGATTTATTACTAAATATTTATAATATGTATGTTTAGGAGTTTTTCACATCTGTTTGATGGTCCTGCTTGTGGCGGCACAAATTTTAAAAAGTTCTAATTAGTACCAACTTCAAGTCGGATAAAGGTAGACGTTTCTCATTTGCAGCAGCCAACGGGAATTTACATTTCGCTATTGCTATCCATACTTAGAACAAACATCAACATCATCGAATCAAAAACATCAACATCAGTGAAATATGAACGAATCAAAATTTGTTTTAGATACAAAATACCGATCATTCCTGTTTATTTGATTGTACATAACAACAACAAAAAAAAAACGATATAGTTAGCTTTACGAATTTCAGTCAAGAGGAACCGATGAATTGAATTTTGCAGTTTAGGTTTAATAGGTAGCGCACTGCTGACTTTGGCTTTAGTCATTACACAGCCTTTCTTACTGAAAGATAACTTATTTCTCAGAAGAGAATGTTATCAGCTACTGTTTTCCAATATGTGTTAACATGAAAATCCACTTACGTCTAAAACCCATTAATACAACTTTAAGTTTAAAATCTCTACCTAATGCTAAATGTATTCCCCAATCTCAATACCACAAAACTCAACACCTTCACAATATCTGCTCAATCACACTTAATAAAAAATAACGTTTATTAAAGGTCAACGGCATCGTCATAATTATCACCTTCCATGTTTGTCCCATAGCTTGTTAAAATCAAAGTATATTGTCATTGAAATATTTACTTTCTATTGCGCTTTAAATTCTACCCTTATGTAAGCTTCAGTTCTGGGTGCTTGCAAGGAAAAAACTGGGCATATCGCAGTTGACTTTCATTGAATTCTCCATCTTTTTCTATATTTAAGAAAGCCAAAATAGCTGCAAGAAAATTATCAGGCATCGTAAACTGATTTTGAAAGGGATAAAAGGAGACAACTTGCATAAAGTCCAAATGGTAGTATTCATGCTCTCTATTTCCCTCTAATTTTTGCATGTGCTATGTTGGTAAATGCCTCCCTGCCATTCCAAACAACAATATTCAATGCTCCTTTGCTTTTCGCCAGAAAGAGTTCCAATGAATTGAGTCTAGACAAGGTACCAAACAACGTATTCTGAGTGGCAATTAATCGATTGTATAGAAGTTCTATACTTCACAAGATACCATGGAAAAACTTGGGAGAATCTCAAATGTTTGCTCTTGATATGTCTAAGGCATTTGATTGGGTGTGGAAGAAAGACCTGTTAAGTGAGTTTCCATGACATGGTCTGTCTTCTGAAATATGCAACTGAGTTAGCAGTTTTCTCTCCGAACGCATGTTTGGTGGAATAATGTAGGGATCTTTCTCCTCAAACTTCACGACTAATTCTGAGATTTCACACAGATTTGTTTTTTCATCTACTCACTCCGTTTCGTTAGTAACCTTCTTCAGTTCACTTCAAATCGTATACGCAGTTTTGTTGATGACAGCATTAGATTCCTCATTCTCGTTTAACAAGCCTTGCACTAAAAATCACCAAAACTTTTATCATAATAACTTCTCTGATCTTAAATTATGATCTCGAAACTATTCTTCAATGGAGTTATAATAACCTCATCGATTTTAATGCTAATAAAATTGAGTCCTTCTATTTCTCCTAAAACAGAATCCTTTTCTTATAGCCTTACTTTGACAAAAATACCGAATTACAATAAGAAATGAATAAATAAATGCGATATCATAAACTGAATTTCATTAAAATAACCATAACATCACTGGCCAGAAGGGTGAAGCAAGATGCTTTTTTACTCCCCGTTGCCTGATAGGGAGGACGAATTGAAGGAAAGATTTATGAGCTGTGAGCTCGCCTTAGGGGGCATGGAGATTAATCGTCGTTGCTAGTATTTAGGATGGCTTTTGGCCTCTTGTGTTTGATGGGGGTCAGTTTCGTCGTAGTTTGCTGCCTGTTTCACTAAATCGTTGAGGGTGTGTAGAGATCTTTGAGAAGAATTTTTCCACTGTAGTTTATAGGAAGGAGTAGATGTAAGGGATGTTTGTATCTCTGTGCAGTTGGACGTTTCTTACAAACCATGGTGCGTCCAAGATCATGCGCAAACACTTATTTTGCACTCTCTGTAACCTGGGGATATTGGTGTTGGATGTGTGGCTCCAGGCTGGAGATGTATATGTTACTATGGGACGGGTCGTCAGCAGGTAGAGGAGTACTTTGATTCTGGTATTTAGCTTACTTTTTCTGTTTAGCAGAGTGCAAAGTTTTGCGATGGTTTTTAGATGCTTTCGCGCATAAGGCTTTGATGTGTGGGTTGAAAGTTAATCTTTTGTCTAGAACTATCCCAAGATATTTGGTTTCTGTTTGCCAGGGGATTTTGGTGTTGAGTAGATAAAGGTCTCCCTTGGGAGTTGCCAATCTTCTGGCGATACTTTTCATTTGGAGAACCATTGTTCTAGTTTTAGTAGATTTTCTTGCAGTTTTTTGGCGACGAGATGTGGCTGTAGAGATCTGACAAGTACTGCTTTGTCATCTGCGCAGAGTGCTAAGATGGATGACATTGGGTTGTGTGGGATGTCTGCCATATATATCAAAAATAAGATCTGTTCCAGTAGGGAACCTTGGGGAACTCCCGCCGAGATCCTTTGCTGACTTGAAACTGTTCCGTTTATTTTGACTTGTATGTGTCTGTTCTGGAGGTAAGATTTAATTAGGTGGACTATTCTTGATGGTATGCCTGCTGAGATGAGTTTGTGTCGTAATCCGAAGTGCCATATCTTATCAAAAGCTTTTGCTATGTCTAGGAAAACTGCTCCAGTGTGTTAGTGCCAATTGTAGCCAGTGGTGATGCTTTGTTTTTGTCCCTAATTAAATCCATGATGTCTTCGGGTAGTCGGTTAGGCTTAAGAGTGGTTTTGGTAGAGGTGACAACCTTTATGGCTGTGTTGATTTGCTGGGTCAGGCTTTTGACAGCATTTTCAATTTCTTTTATGGAGTTGATGTGAGGGACAGATCCAATGTTATATATATATATATATATATATATATATATATATATATATATATATATATATATAAGTGTCTGTTCATAAATCTCAGCTCGCCTGCTTGCAGGAGGAAGAACACCATGCTGTGTATATTTCTATATGAAGTCATGTGCCAATATAAAAATATGGAGACACATGCTGCCATCTGCTGACCAAGCTGTGAAACACATTATTATAAATTAATTTATTCGAATATGAAAACAAAAAACGTAAATTTCCACTTATAAATTATCATCATAATCGTAATTGTAAGTGTAAAAAGAGAAATTTAGAAAAAGGACATAAAAACCTGAGTTTGACGAGAAAAAGAACATAAAAAGACATCTCGTTAGTTTTATTATTATCATTATTATTATTATTCAGGGCCACCATGGAGTTATAAGGCTCATCGTGCAAAGCCCATCCTAAACAACAAAAAGCTTATCATACCATTCCTTAAAGTATTTCACTTTCCGTGCTCTCGGGACCCTATCAAGTAATGCATTCCATGGTCCAATCACCTTCCATGCAGACAAAGTCACTTCTCACCCATTCCATTCTTAACTTCCAGGGAGGGCCCTTTTCCTTGCTCCTTCCTGTTGATTTGCCATACGAAATAACTCCCCAGTATCAATCCTGTAACTATCCCTCAACAGTTTAAATACTTCAATCATATAGCCTCTCCTCTTCTATCAACCAAACACTGCAGTCTGCTGTTTTTAAACATGGTATTTTCTTCTTTCTAAGGGAACTTAAAATAAGAAGAAGAATTTACGGAAGTCTTCTATTACTTTCTGCAATCTACCACCAAGAACAGTGCATGACTGAGTATTGTCAAGAATCCGAACTACCTATAGCTGAATGTTAGATACGCTATAAGGCAAAATCACTCAGGGCAAAACACAAGTGGCAATTATATCCGATTGTAGTAAAAAAAAAATAATAATAATTAATTGAAAAAAAATAAAGAAATAATTTTAAAAAATATGAAATAAATAAATAAATAAATCCGCTAACACATTTCAAAGGGAATAGGTGCGTCTGTTTAGCCCTAATTATTTACTTTTAAAGACTAATTGGCAGCCTATTTCCATTCTTAGAAAATCAGAGGCAACTAGCCAAAAGCTGTTGATTTTAATTTGCATCTGGGGAGAAGAGTACGGCTGACGATTGCTGCGATCTTGTTGTCCCGAATCATGACACTATCTATTATTGTCTGAAAATAGTGTGAGTTCTGCGGTCGATTTGATTGAGTAAAACATCTTCAATGAAATCAAAAATAAAAATAACTTAATCACCGTAGTTATTCTGCAATAAAAATGACTAGTACTGAAAAGTTATATTATATTGAATTGCATGCTTGAAATCGATGTTGAAGGTTTAGTCTATCATTCAAGTCTGTCCCAATTAGCCGTCTTCTGACATCCATTATTCTTCTTTTCAACAGTGCATTGTTTTAATTCGATTTGAACAAAAGCCTGATTTTTAGCTCTTTTATTGAAAAGTACACGACAACATATATCGTATGGAATATTATTTCAAATCTCTGCAGCGCCTACATTTTGTTTTGGTTTCCTTGCAAAACTGTATTTCCATTAAATGCAAATACGTTACTGCTCTCATCTGGCATAGTGAAATCACACGAGATATTTTGCTCTTAGGGTTAGGGTAGGGTGCGACTACAGTTGACAAATGTTTCTTGAAATTACTGCGCCAGTTTGTTAGCCACTTCTAATCTTGTTTAAGTTGGGTCGAAAAAAACAGTGTCTCAGCTAGGAAGCAAAGTAAAAGCAAGATTTATTAAATCCTGAAATGATGTCACACTTTAGGGGTTGAGAAGTGCATCAAATAACTTTAGAATATATTTATTCATCTGGATGTTAAGTCGTAAAAAGTTGGATTTTTGCAAAAAAAAAAAAAAAATCAGATTATAAATGCATTATTGCTAGTTTGCAATGCACAAAGGCTGGCACTATTGTTTTTGTTCTTTAAAAAAGAGGCTGTTGTTATTCTCCGCTATTTAGGTATTGTGGGAAAATGATGACATATTAGGATAGCCATCAAGCAAACTAGTGGATAAATACAAATTATATATTTATAATAGAGTATTAAAACTAAAACAATTTTTATTAAAGTGCCGACACAAAGCTAAACTATAATTTTCAAAAACAGCGGCACTATTGTTATTTTCCTTTTTTCGGTATTAAAAAGCCTTCGATTCAACTCCTTCAAAAACATCAGGCTGCAGCAAATATAACAGTATTCTGCTCGGAAACAGACTGGAATAGAAAATTTAGAAAATCACCGCATTTTAAAGCGAAAATTTATTTGGATTATTATTAGGAAGAAAGTATTCATAAGAAGATAGTAATAACGTAAACATAATTATGTCGCTATCAAAATATCCTGACACTCTCTCAAGGGTACATATCTGGAATTTGGTGACGATATTTTGATGAAAAAATGCATTTAAACATTGAAATAATCGACTACCCTGTGTGTGTCCATCAATTTAGCGCATTTAAATTCTCTAAATCACTAAAGGTGATCGTTAAAGATTACACCGTGTTCGACCAATCTTACATACTGTATTTTCTGCTTTTGTCACAAAAATGCTCTCTTGGATTTTTAATTTTCTGGGTTGCCTTTATCACATTAAACTAAATTCAAAGAAATGAGAGGTCAGATGTTTACTTAGCCTACATATCCCCAAAGTCAGTTTTTTCCCCTCCATTCTGTTCAATAAAACCAACTGTAGAAAGCTACATGCTAATCAGGATTAGAAACATGACTTCAGTATCTAGCATGCTATGGGTATGCACTCAGTGTCGTGGTGAGTGGTGGAAACTCGATGCCCACTGATTTTAATAGCTGCTGGTACACACGATCAAGGTAGAAAGTTCTGTGTATTAATTCATTGAATAGCTCTTGTTTAGCATAATGATTTTCTAAAAAAGACATCCCTTATTGAAATCAATGTCTATTTATATCTTCTTATTTAGCTGATTATTATGTTCTTCGTTTTTCTTCATATGTCCCAGTCCTCAATAGTACTTAAAATTATTTTTTTATTAATGCATGGAAGATAGTGGTTAAAATATTAAGAATCTAATGTTGTTTTAATTTGCCGTTCTGATTTATTTTAAAATTCTGCATTTTAAACTAATGTTAATAAATATTCTATAGACTAAAATGACAGCAATGGTTTATTCTCAATTCACTTCACTATTTACTACGTATGCATCGCCTCGATTCTTATGACGTCAAGACGAAAACTCACTAACAGCTCATATATAAACAACTCAAATCAATGAATACCCTAAAGACAGCATATTACTGGATTTCAGAGAGGCCTTTTGTTAATTAATAGTGAAGAGAATTAGCAGCGCCTTACAGCAAAACATTTTTTTTAATGTAAGCAACGCTTACAGCGCCATCTCTTCTGAAATTTTTAAATTAATTTTAATACAGAAATATTGATCGTATATCATCGTGAGGCGATATTTCTTTTTTTTTAGTTCCTCATATCTTTAGATTAGTGCAACTAAATTGACATTAAGAAACAGTAATCGATAATAAGTGGAATAAAGAGGAGTTTCGTAAGAGATTCTTTAGTGGCAGAATTCTGATTATCTAAATTCTCAATTCATTTCGCTATTTATTACGTATGAGTCGCCTCAATTCTTGAGGCGATGCATACGTTTCGAAGAGCAAAAGATTTTTGCTCTTCGAAATTTCAGAATTAATTACAAACGTTAAGATTTTAATGTGCTTTATGTAGCCGTATTAGTCAACATAACTACAATTTAATTAGATTCTATTTTCTTATGGCTGCTGGTTACTTAGCTGAAATTGCTTACTTAACTGGGAACAAAGTTTGCTACCCTGCAACGATGAAGTTAATTATTTTTAAATCAACGTGTTACTATTTATTCTGGTTAGCGCACAATATTTATTAATATGCCACTACATATTAAACTTTGAGATAAGCTCTGCATCATTATATTTTTTTCACGCCAGAATGCTTGTGTGTGTGTGTGTGTGTGTGTGTGTGTGTGTGTGTGTGTGTGTGTGTGTGTGTGTGTGTGTGTGTGTGTGTGTGTGTGTGTGTGTGTGTGTGTGTGTGTGCGAGTTTAAATTCATTGCCAATTATTGATCCTGCGTTGTGCAAAGAACTTCGTACTCTCCAGTTAAATAAGATGGGATGATTTCACGCCTCAATGCATTAAAGCTATGATAACTATCTTACCAATCTATATCAGCGCATGGACTAAGGTGTCTGTATCCATGGAGACGGCAAGTCACTGAATAGAACTCCTACTTCAGTAAAAGCGACTAGAACCTTGATAGCACTACTATACCTGGAGCTAGTGTCTTCTCAAGGTCAAGGCTACGACAAACTTCATCGATTGGTTTACCATGTGACAGATGCTAGGACTCAGATGAGCAAGCTATGGTGTTATTCGATGAGACTGTTTCTATGGTAACTTGCGCGTCCGGGAAAATTCTGGATTCCCAGGGATAAAAGGTGTGCAAAACTAATTAACTATTGCCATATGTATTGGGCTTAGATTTCTGTTTCGTCCTTCAGCAAGCAAAATATCTGGAACTTCAAACGCATGCGATACTTCGGAGATGCAACAAACTAGTTGTTTACTATTAAATAATCTTCAAAAGTAATCTTGAATTTCTTTTTCTTAATTTTTACTTGAAACAATCAAAAGAAGAGTTTGTTTTTAAGAGAAAGGAAGATACGCTTACTGATCTTGATTTTATGGTAATGCAATTTGTAGACGATACCATCACTGAAATGTTCATTTGTATGAAGATAACAAAATTAAATAAATAATGCAATGAATATGAATATTTGGATAAGACAATTAAACTGTTCTCCTTTACTCTGCCATAATATCTCTTAAGGCAGTGGTTTCTCAAGCCTTATTGCTATAATGAGGAAAATTTACTGAGACTCCTGCAGCATGATGAAAGCGATCCCAAGATTATGTGGGATATTTCCTCCTGAAACTACCAGCAATCAAAAAAGAAAAAGAAACAAACTAATTCCTTCATACAGAGTCCAGTAAAAGAGTGCGTTCAACATGAAAAATATAGCAGATTATGTCCTAATAAAATTTTATAATTACAAAGACAATGCATAATAAACTTATAAGAATAAAACGTAATAGTTGCGACACTAAGGAAGATGATTTTAAAGTTTATATGATAGTGCGTCGAAATAGTAAAGCTTTGAGTGTCGAGGTGTATTTTATGACACAAAAGAAAGCATTATCTAAAAACCCTTGCTTTATCCAAAGTCCTTCAAAACTGCTAAACTGCGTACCAAACTATGCTGGGATTATAAAGAGTTGTTAGTGAAATTTTAATAGTATCGTAAAAAAATCTTTCGCAAAAAAAAATTTTACAACTATAACTTAAAGCAGTAACGTTAACCTATTAATTTCGAAACCTTGGTTTAAATAAGAATTCTACGTTAAAGAATTTCTGTTAAACAGTCGCCAAAACAGGAACTCTTTCATTGGAAAAGCTCATCAATGCATTTATCATATCAAATATGATTCTAGAAAATAGGAAATAAACCATTCAAAAAATTAGCAATTCTTATAGATCTTTATATTGTTTTCGATATTGGTTAGTGTTTGGATTAATCGTGATGTAGATAGTTAAAAAGATAGTGTTTTAAGATAGCTGTTAGAAAGTTGATAAAAAGATAGTTGTTTTAAGAATGTATCTACAGTCTTCTAGGTAAACATACAACTACTTAAGCTAGCCTAAATCAATTGGATTGTCACTAACTTCCCCTAAGTGACAATGAGAGCAAAGCTCTCCATATCTAGCTGAAACAACTAATTCTTTTATTATTATTATTATGATTATTTTTTATGCATAAATTTTAAACTGCAGTATTCTGGGTCTCCTATTACCGTAGGTTTTGAATTTCATACTTTGTTTCATTATATGTAAGTGATAGATCGCGATTGCTATTCAGATTATATTACGACAGTCGGAGCTCATATGTGCTGATTTCGGCTAACTTGCATTGTGTGCTCTACATCTTGTATGTGTTTGACTTCTGTAATGTTGTAGAATCGAGGAGTGTTTTCGATATACATTTTTATCTATGCAGATTCATTGGATGGATGGTACAAAGCTTTCTTGAGATATTGCAGAAAACAAAAAGGTAAAGATTTACATAAAATATCATAATTTATACCATATATAATGTAATAAAATCGTCGGAATAATATTATATAACATTTGGTCTGATTTCATTATATATTATTAATCGTAATATTATTATTACAGATTTACAGAGTGGATAAGCCCAACCAATAGGAAGCGGATTCAAATCTCAGTGTGGCACGGATGTTTGCGAACGTCTTTAGCTGGTAGATAAATTGAATCGCCCGAAGTGAGACCACATATACAAGGTGAGTGAGGAAGACATCAGCTGTCCCATCATTTCATAACTGAAATTATGCTGACCCCCTCTCAGTTCAGAAGGGAAACATAATTTTGGTTAAATATGCATAAGAATAAACAATTGACTTCCCAGAAATAAATGATTATAAAAAATATATTAGAAGTTATTGCTAATCTATCAGCTTAAGAGAAGATCTTAATTAATATAAATTTTATTAAATTTATAATAAGTTTTATCTCCTTCTTTCTAAAGAGAAGCTCACTGCCCTTTTCTAAATATCGATGTAAGATATCACTTATTAATAATTGATGTATTACTTCTCTTATTTCTAGCATGAGTAATTTTTGCCAATTTCATTTAGATGAAATACTACGCATGCAGAGAATTCTATTTTAAATTAAAAAATTAATGTACATTCCTTGTTCACTTTAATTCTACAAATTATCTGCTAAATAACTAATGTGCAGCCAAGCGATTTCAGACTGGTTTATGACTAAACGACATAACAAAAGTACTGGACTCATCATGTCTACGAGTCTTGTCCTTTGCACGAAATAATAGGAAGTGGGATTCATCGCTTCAAGTGATCTTTCTCCAGTCTTCTAGTATTCAACACAGATCTTTCTTTGTCTACTTTAGCCGCAGCTGCTCGTTTCTGTTCGCCAGAAGCGTTACCTTCAATGACCATCTGCAATTGTACCCATTTGGGGATAGTTGTCCGCACGAAGTGTGCTTTCCGACACTCTTTTAAAGTTTCTAATTGCGCTGCGAAGTCATTTGATCAATTGTAGCACGTCTATTGAAACTTACGATCTTGTGAATCCTTTGTCTGCCTTTCGCATCGATCATCTGACTGTCGCTAGCTTGATATTTTCCATTTATCATACTGGATTTACCCTAGATACTGTTGCACTTGCAATGCCATTATTATGCACACATGATCGCAGATACTGTCTCCAGGGAAGGCAATTTACTGTCTATTTATAATTGGTGCAAGCGAAGTGTCAATAGGGGATTCATTTTATGATATATTTAATATTTTGCTTTAATATCATTTAAAGTATTTTGAGGAGTGTATATATCTTTTTCTGAGGCATACCCTTCAAAATTTATATTCTTATCTTTAATCAAAAGAAAAATATATAATAGATTTAGGATACTTATAAAATTCAGATAATTATTTTTAATTATGATTTATGAAATCTCTAAGAACGTGTTTAGACTTGGTTTTCGCTTAATTTTACAGAATGTGCAAGAAACAATACTAAGGGTGAGTAAACCATTTTGATACAGCAGAAAATATTTTTCTTCCGATAAAATAAGTAACCTAGTCTCAAAATATATGAAAATTGCTCACATAGAAGACGAAGGATTATGGAAATAGAATTAACCTCCATATCTTAAAATACCTTAGTTTTCATGAAAATCGAAGGGATATGTCACGACATCTGGAGGAATAAGTGACAAAAATAGGATATTTCTAATATGTCACGTATCCACATTTACTTATTTGCTAAATAAGAGTTTAAACATGGCTGAAGCATCTCACATAACGTATCTGACACATTTTTATATGAATTCTACCAAATAAGGGGTATAAATCGATTGTAGATTTAATGCCATGGATTATAAAAGTGATGGGGATAATCCAGTAAATTTATTCTAGAGACCATCCATCCATCCATCAGTGACTTTAACAGGCACTTAAGCGCCCACAACCTTCCACGTATCATTGAATTTCTTAACCGTGATTAACCTTTCCCTCTGCCTCTAAGTATTCTTGTCTGTAAATTGCGTGTGTTCACCGGCCGGTCTGCCTGTTCTGAAGGACGAAAAACTCAAGTTTCTGTGTGAAAAAAAACTCTCTACTTCCGTATGAGACCGTCTAACTCACCTTTCGTCGAAAGAGACCAGATAAAGATTCCTCACGTCACTGACAAGAATCGAACCCAGGTCTTTCCGCCCAAAGGGTTTCGTCTATACTGACTGAGCTACGGAGGCACATTCTAATGACCACACGATGACATTTTGAATTCATTTCAGGTCTCCAATAAACAGAGTGTATTTCATACCGGGAGATGAAAATTAGGCTACTATGTAAAGACACATCCATTCTGGAAATGGGAGATTCTAACTAACATCCTGTTGATTGGAAAGCGAAGACAATGATCCTTTACCCAGTCAGACTGGTCTTATTATACAATGATTTTTCGCCTTTCAATTCGTTTTCATTGTAGTGTCTAGTGTACTGCTATTCTAATATCGTATGTTATTCAAATAACATGAATTTTTAGACTCGCTTTGCATAAAAAGACGCTAATTTTAAAATACCAACTCCTGGGAAAAGTTACGCATGCGTAATTTAAACCATTTTTACATGAACTGCATATATTATTATTAAGAAAGAGAGATCATTCATCTTTCTTGTCTTTCTTTAAACTTGATGGCATAGTAACAAATAGATGCCGCTAGAGGGGGGGGCGGTTGATTAGTGGAAATTCTTACATGTTATTATTTCTGAGTTCGACATATTATTTAAGACGAATTTTTTTATTAATATTCACAAATAAGACGATTTCTTAATAATAAATGATAAAAGGAGAATCAATATCGATGACAGTAATTTTTATTAATAATGAATTACCTTGTACTAAAAAGGGATTTCTTTAGTTTACTTCAGCTGCTTTGGTCGTATTGTCTCCTTGACTTTTGCTGTGCACGCGGTATTTTTCATCGATTTTCATATTAAGTTCAAAATCGCATTGGTAGTAATAAAACCACAGCAAGTAAAAGCATATTCGGCAAGTTTAGGACAATTTATCATTAAGTCTTCTCAAATTAATGTCATTAGGTATAAAAAATGGAATAATTGTTTGCAATCATTCAACTCCGTATGAGAATGCCAATGAGAAATTTACTAATATATTAGAGCTCTCTCTCGGCATTTATTTTATTTTATTTTATTTTATTTTTTGCTTAAAATATAATGCATAATTGAAATAGCGTGAAGAAATCATTGTCTTGTTACATATTCATGTTATTCAAAGTGCATTATCACCTGACTGAGAAAGAAAAATAGTACAGCTTTGAGCATAGGAAAATGCAAATCGATCTTTTGAATACATAATTCAAGATAACTGTCAAACATCTGTTACTGCATCTGATGAGAACGATTGTCTGCCTTCACTTTGCGTAATTTAATTCTTCTGGAGGAATAAACACATAAAAGCGTAATTTTTGCACTGAGTTAATTATGTAATCGTAGCATTAAAGACGCCTTTTATCGTTTACTTATCAAGTATATTTATCCTGCATAAATAAATAAAAATACATGGTTCTATTGTCAAATAATTAAATGAAGATTAGGCTACAGATCAGTTTATTAACAATGCAGAAACTGGATTATTTAGTTGCATGACCAAATAGAATAAAGCTCAATATTTTATTCATGAACACATACATCACTCGCTTTTATAAGGGCATTTATTTCAAAAAAGGGAATAAATGAAGAATGGAAATACGTGGATATTTACACCAGTTAGAGTGATCAAATCAAATTGATTTTGATTTTATTATTAAAAATCAAAGCAAATATTATTATTAAAATCAAAATTCAGTACTACCTAATTGAGAATTTCTTCCGGATGCCTCTAGACAAACTCATCCCTCCTCGTCACAATAAAATGCATCGCGGATAGCATTATGAAAAAAAAAAATTGGAACAAATTAATTGAATTAAATGATTCAATAACTTTATAATGTACTTTAATTTCTTTTTTTACGGAAATATATTAAAAAAAAACTAGCCACATAAAGTCAATTATATCAATATGCAAATGAAACAGCACTGCTAACACACTATTACAGACATCAAACTGCTCTTTCCAGAGCCCAACAGAAGATAAATGAACTAACGACCTACTCTACCACAAGTCAGTGATAATAAACAAAACTAAAATGCATACATTAACTATACAAAAACACCCAAACATCGCACACCTTGCACCGCTGGTACAACAGAATCACACAAACCATTGCACTGACAACAATAAAAACAGTTATCTTTTTAAAATCACACCCGTTAACGTATGCTAAATAACTTGGCCTTAATAATGACTGGCATCTTAAAAGGATTAAGCATATAGAATGTTTATATAATATCATAAACTTCGCATCATCAAAATTTTACCAACGAGATGACATGATTCCAACTAAGTTAAAAAAAATAAATGAAACTAAAACTTATATCACGAATTTGTGAACAGTACTCAGATACAACATAACTTTCCATACAGACACAGAAAACAGCTATCGATCTAAATTAGAAAATTGCACAGGTGAATTGCTGTAATTGCCTTGGAGGTTTAACTTTATTATTATTATTCAGAAAATAGAAGATGATTCAGATCTGAAGCTTTGTTAATTCCTAAATAAAAAAGACGTTTCTTGTACTGTTATATTTTTTGTATATTTATTTAAAATACATAGAAATTACAAAAATCTTATACAAAATGAACAAATGTATTTTCTTGCGTAAAGAACACACTAACCTTAACAGAAAACAGTTTCCTTAATTCATTTACATCGTTCATTATTTCATTAGAGCGCACTTAAATTTGCACGAATCGAAACTAATCTATTGAAGATGGCTCATTCGATCGTAAAATGCACAGAAAATAATGAAGTTTAATCATTCGTATTATAACTAAATGCTATTATTCAGCTAATTAAAGATTTAATTAGTAGATATGAATTTATTTGACACGAGTTGAGACTTAAATTTTATTCCCCTCATTTTTCCAACTTCATCGTTAAAATGTTTCACAAGATAACTAGAATTGATTTAATCTACTTCTCCACAACAGCTCTTTAGTATCACTGCATTTCCCTCTCTCTCTCTCTCTCTCTCTCTCTCTCTCTCTCTCTCTCTCACTCATGCATGGATTTCCTTAGTCAATAGAGACGAGAATGTATGCATAACAAATAAATTTGCTTCATGAATGTAAACACAATTACTGAATTGTATTTACATCAATGAATACATTAATGAATTTAAATAAATACATGTGTATGTAGGAGTATTGAAAACGGATTCACAGTTTTCAAGTTCATTGGAGATGAGATAATATAACTGGTTGTGCCTAGACAATCGCTTGTGTAATGATAAATAAACGGTGGTATTTCGGACTAAAAAGAGTATCTTCATACCGTATTTACACGAATATAACTCTCCCTCGCGTATATCTCGCACCCCTGATTTTCCTCTACGAAAAAAGAAATTAAAAAGTTTCGCATATACCTCGCACACGAAATAGATAGTGAATATTGTTAAGGCAGTTTCAGATATTTTGGAATTCGCTCAAAGAGAAACAGCATTTCAACTCAACAATCGTCGGCTTGCCTTTTCCGTTGAGTCGCGCGATCTTTTGTTAATTTCCCACCAATCACATTTATAGAGATGGAAGCAACTGTGGGAGTGAAGCAGTGACCGCTACTCGATCTTGGGTTGCGCTGGTGGGGGGGGGGGATTAAGATTAAGAGACCATCGTTAGAACTGTTGTACAACTAACTGGATTTTGAGAGCTTGGGACATGATTTGGCCAGAAATAATTAATTTAATTACAGAAACATTATTGCTAAAAGATTCATTTGAATATATCGCTTGATGAAGGTGAGCGGCCGCTCGCGTAAATAACGTTGATAATTAAAATTCAAATGCATTCATTATAATAATGCGATTACAAATTATAATGAAATGAATACTGAAGATTTAATTATAAACGTTTATTTTTATTTTTCCTAAAAAAACTTTAGTTTCCGAAAATCCCCGCATATATCTCGCACCACCATTTTTTAACTTTCATTTTGGGGGGAAAAAAGTGCGAGTTATATTCGAGTAAATACTGTAATTTAGTTCAAAAATGAGTTTAAAGGGCAAATTAAGGGTTAGATTTGGTTACAAAAGAGAAAGTTTTATAACTGTAGATCTGTGCGTGTGTTCACGGGTCAGTTTGTTGTTCTAGGGACGAAAACCCCGAGTTTCTGGTTAAAAAAATCCCCTATCTCCGTATGAGACGAGCTAACTTACCTTTACTCGAATAATACCAGATAAAGGTTCCTCACATCATGGACGGGATTTGAACCCAGGTATTTCCAAATAATGGGCATCGTCTATACCGACTGAACTACAGAGGCTCTTGGAACTACTGAGAATTGGAGAAGTACCAGGTCGACATAATGTTACCGAAACATTATTTTTTAACCATTTTTTACCATTTTTACATTACGTACTTGAATATAACTCGCCCTCGAGTATATCTCGCACGCCCTGATTTTCCTTTACGAAAAAAGAAATTAAAAAGTTAAAAGTTAAAAAGAAATCACATAAACAGATGGGATTCTTCTAAGTAGCAAATACAGGATAATCAGTCAATAGGATTAGGGAAAGGAAGGAGTATCTGTAGCATTTAATACTAAACTCGACAATAATCTTCTTGAATGGCAGGTAGTATCAAAATGCGGAATTGTAGAATGAGACATATTTGTGCGGAGGTTCTTGTAAAGAAGTGCAGGAATTTTTGGAGTGTTTAGAGAATGCAGCTGACATAAAGAAAACGGTTCGTTCTTCTTGGAAATCTAATCAGTAGCGTATAAGATGAATATCAAACATAAAATGACTAGAAAATTTGGAGAAAAGAGCAAAGATAATAATAATTGAAACTACAGCTGGAGTTTTGTTCAGGATACGAAATAGTCATTATCATTACTGATAATATGTTCTAGCATAAAGATGGCACAAATTCACTTAGTGAGACACGAGAATTAAGAATAATCTCATTGGCTATGTTACTGTGATAGGGATATCTTCAAACTGGTTAACGACACAAGATTACAAATACACTCATACTTCGCTATACGGCCGAGATACGTTTGGAAATGCTGTATAACGATTCCATATAAAGCCGTATAAATTCGGTAAGATCCGTTCCAATTTTATAAAAAAAAAAAATAGAAAATCATTGAGTTTCTGGTTGAAAATGCATTTTTTATTTCATTTAAAATATCGTTTACATTAGTTATTAATAAAAACAAAAATATAATTCTATAATACTAATAAAATAAAACGAAATGAAACACAAATAACAATTGAACGGTGTTTTAAATTTTAGAATCAGTCTGATGACGGATGGCACGACATCACTTCGTTAGTGTCACCATCTGTTGTTGTCTGAGAACCCGGTTTAAAAAATTTCTCCAACGTTTGCTGTATTGAGTCCCTTTTCTTTTCTTTTTGCAATTCTTTGTAACAGTTAATAACTGTGTTAATGGCGCGAGAAACTTTGGCGCTGCGTTCTTCATTAGGATCGTTTTGAATTCCTTGTTCGAAATGAGTAAGTGCATTCGATAAATCCTTTGAGGTTAATTGTCAGCAAACAACTGGCTCTTGTTATTCCTCATCAAATGTACGTTTTGTTTCTAACTGTATTAATTCTTCGTTAGAAAGTGGTACTCTATCAGCATCTATCAAATCGATTGCATTACGTTCTTCCACATCCTCAAAGCATAGTTCATTTGCTAGGTTCAATAGATTTTGTCTAATTTCAGAAAGGGGTTCAAATTCAGAATCATTACTTGTAATGCATTCTGGCCAAATTTTTTCCACACATGGTTCATTGTGGTTGATTTCAACTCATTCTATGATTAGCTAATGTTGTCCACAGAATCTTTGATGTTGATGTTTTTCCAGAACTCTTTAATTGACAATTCACCATCGGTTTCATTTATACGTTTTCGAAAGGTTCTTCGTAAATAATATGCCTTAAAAGTAGTTATTGCACTCTGATCCATTGGCTGGATTATGGCCGTTGTTTTTTTAGGTAGATATTCAATCTCCACATCTTTAGATAATTCAGATAAGTTAACTGGATAGCCTGGAGCATTATCCAATAGGAGAAAGAATTTGTTACTTAAATTTTTCTCCTGCAAGTATTTTTTGACATCAGGGCAAAAATAATTTTTGAACCAATCTTTGAAGAGTGTTTTGGTCATTCAAGCTTTTTTGTTGGACCTCCAAATGACCGGCAATTGTTTCTTGTTCAATCCTTTTAAAGCTCTTGGATTTCAGAAGCATATACCAAACGCAGTTTCAGCTTAAAACCCCCTGCCGCATTCGCACCAAGGAGCCCCTCTTTGGACACCTTATATCCAGATGCAGCCCTTTCGTTCTTTGAAATGTAAATTCTTTCAGGCATTTATTTCCAATGAAGTGCCGTTTCTTCCACATTAAAAACTTGTTGAGGAACGTATCCACCTCTTTCAATAATTGATTTCAAAATGTTTGGATAGGCTAGCGCTTCATTGGCGTCAGCACTAGCTGCTTCACCATTCATTTAAATATTATGCAAATTATGGCGAATTTTAAATTTTTCAAACCAACTGCGGCTTGCTAGAAAAGTTTCATCTGCCGGACCTTCAAAATTTCGAAAATACTTTTCGCCTTTTCCTTGATAGTCATTTGGCTCATTGGCATCCTGCGTTGATTGTTGTATTCAATCCATATGTTTAATAATTTTTCCATTCTTTCCATATTGCTACTTCTTTGGCGTGTTAATTTTGAAACACTTAAAGGTGCAGTTGACTGTGAATGTGCATCATTTTTTTCTTTGTTAGCGCGAATTGTTTGAACCGTAGATTTCGCAAGCCCTAATGCCTTACATATATCAACAATTTTTTCAGAAGCTTCAGTACTTCGCGAAGCATCTAGTTTAGTCTCTAGTGAGACATATTTTAGGCTTCTTTTTTTAACTCAATCATTCTCCAAATTTAAAGAACGTTTCGGGCTCATGTTTTACCTAAATACATACTGGATTCTATTTAAAAAAACAAAAAAAAATAATAAGTTATAATGTACACACTTTATAGCAACACACTTAATACATACACACTTTAATATGTACTGTATTTACATACAAATGTATATTATGTAATTATCAACAATGTTTATAGTTGAAACAGAACGCAAGAAGAAACAAGCACTTCTATTTTTGATACTGAGGATTTACCTAATTTACTAAACTGATCACTAAATGCATCTACTCATGAGCACGTTTACAGAAGGCGGGGACGAATCATGTGCTACGCGAAGATTGCGCAACTACAAGACGACGCAAGTAGCGTTCATGCGCGGAGCGGTACGGCCGGCCTATAACACATGACAAAATGACCTGCAGGTAAAAATATTCAAATATTATACAAGAAAAATTAAAAGTGTTTGAAAATAAGAACCAGGGTTCTTGAGAACACACAGTACTCTTGAGAACCCTGAAGAAAACATTGACTAATTCGCTAAGAAAGGGCAAAGTTGTTTGTAATGACAGGAAAATCAGAATCCCATAGCGAACTCAAGAAGTTGATGGGGAAAAAGCATATTATAAGTTCCTATCAAGTAAGTTAGAATTTATTCTGAGAGAATATAGAAAAATGTAAGAGAGTATAAAAGTAGTTAAACAAAAATCATGAGAAAAGCTTAGACATGAAGCTAAAAATATTCCAAGAAGGATTAGAGATGACAGAAAAATCAAACACAAGGATATTTTGTATATAGAAAGTAATTACTTTACAAAAAACTGTTAAATGAAACAAGCATTGTAGAATGTAAAATAAAATATTCAAGAGGAATGCAATTAGGAGCAAATATCAATACTTACGGTGGATAAAGCCATCAAAAAGCTAAAACATGAAAGTAAGTGGAGTAGGTGGAATTCAACCAGAAATGCTCAAATATGGAGGTATAAAAGTTGCACAGTAGCAGCACTATATATTCACAAGATCTCATCAGAATAATTGGATTAGAGATCTCAAGACCGGATGATTGGAGTAGAACACTCATAGTTCTCATCTGTAAAAATGGAAAATAAAACTGAACGTGAGAATTGCAGAGGAATTTCCCTTCTGAGTGTTCTAGGTACGATTTATGCAAGTGCACATCAAAAGAGGGTTAAGAAACTTAGTTGAATAAAAAAATTAGAGAAATACGATATGAGTTTTCAACCTCACATTTTCACTTTTAAGATAAATAGCTTAAAAATCTTGGAAACATACCAAGGATCTGTATTTACATTTGGTAGATCTGGGAAAGGCATTTTATGAAGAGCCAACAGAATATTTGTTTAAAGCATTGCTACACACACACACACACACACACACACACACACACACACACACACACACACACACACACACACACACACACACACACACACACACACACACACACACACACACACACACACACACACCCGGTCACTGAATTAGAAACTTTTATTTAATACCGTGTTGGACATCATTTAGCCTGAATTACATCACACATGCGGTTTAGCATAGATTCCACAAGGATTGCATCTACGTCTTCAACATACGAAACGTTCATCAGATAGTCTTTTAACTGGCTCAGATTTGAGAGTAGAGAACTTTGCTCCAGGATCTGTTTTTTAACATATTCCATATTTTCAATGGGATTCAGATCCGAGCTATGTGGTGGCCAGAAAGATGGCCTGAAATCACCGTCATGCTTGCTGAATAATTCTTGCGCAATGGACAGTAGCATTGTCGAACATGACACAACTATCATCTGCTGGTCAGTAGTTGTCAACAATGTTCAGATATTCTTGGAGGACATCCGGCCTTCCGGCAATATCAGGGGACCCGTTCTATACCAACAGAATATTCCCCTCACCATGACACCACCTCCTGAACCCTGAGTTGTGTTTACAAGGCAAGCCGGGTTCATTGCATCATGGGGCTCCCGCGAAACTCTCTGCTCACCGTCGGTACAAAACAACGCTCACGGTGACGCATAAGACCATGAGACTTTTTTCGAGTCTTCCAGTGTCTAGTCACGATGTTCCTGACACCACTGTTGACGAACTTTCTTGTTCTTCGCAGAAATCAGTGGTTTCTGCATAGGCATGCAACTGCCAATACCAGTCCTCTTCATTTCCCTGTACATAGTTCGGTGAGATCTGCGTCCGGAAAAGTCTTATGCTTCGGTTAATTGCTGCACACAGAAATGTTCTGTTTGTCCGTACAAGCCTTCTCAGACGACTGCGATATCGTTCCTGACAGACTGTCTTAAGACCACAGTTGCGTCTCTTAAACAACCAATGTCAGTTATTTTCCCCCTAATTAACACCCTGGTATTTCAGCTTTTGAGAAACCAGTCTGATCTGCTGTTTTCAAAATCTTGGCTCTAGCCAGACGGACACCCACAATAAGTCCTTTATCGAACTTCGAAAGATGCTTTGTTTTCCTCCTTTGTGATCAACACTAATAACGATTTCGGACCACCAGAATTCTTAAATAGTTACCTAGAACACGTAGTGATGCATGTGATCAAGTATTTTGCACATACCTGACGTATATCTGCATAAAGGTTTCTAATTCAGTGGCCATATTGTGTATGCTATAAATTGGACATTATATCTAGCAACATATACTCTGTATTTCAGCTATAATTAGCATTTACAATTGAAGGAGGTACAGAGAGATGGTTAGATATAAAATCGGGTGTAAGACAAGTGTGCGCTGTCTCCAATCTGTCTCTATATTAATAACATTATGAAGAACAGTAGAATTAAGTCTAATATCAAAATTCAACATATTAATCTCAGCTCTTTTCTTTATACTATTAAATGATTTAATAAGAGTCTACACTGTAACAAATTTGGGATGAAAATTAGCACGAAAAAGACCAAGACAATGAAAATAGGCAGGAAAATTGAAAACATTAGCTGCGAAATATTAAAAAAATCAACTGCATTCTGAATGGAGAATCTATAGAAGAAACACGGTGAAGAAAACAAATTAAATATGGAAATAGAAAATAAAATGAGCAATGCCGGAATAATGAGCATCCAGTCGAATATATTTATAAGAGAAAAATTAGTCAATAAACAAGATCGAGTCAATCCAAATTAACTTTTGGATCTGGAGGTTGTTAGAAATAAATTAATTGGTCAAAGATTAAAGACGAGAGATATGAATTCAGAAAATAATTAGTGGACCGAACAGGTGGTATCAATGGTATAATAATCATATTTGTGTGTGTGTGTGTGTGTGTGTGTGTGAGAGAGAGAGAGAGAGAGAGAGAGAGAGAGAGAGAACATCTAAGCTAGTATGGTCACATGGTCACTTAAACACAGAATTGGAAGAAAAAGGAAGCAAAGCAGGATGATAGGAAAAGAAACCCACAGGAAGATCAAGATCTGGGTAGACTGATTCAGTCATAAGATCCCTTAAAGGAATGAAGTATAAGATTCTATAAATTGGAGTATTCCTGACAGATAACAGAATAATTGAGCAAACTTATCCATAGGAAGTTAGTAATAATATAAAGTTTTAATGTACTACTATTGTTGTATCTTGTACATCCCTGAGGGTACTTATCAGTTAAGAACAACCAAGTTTTTGGGAGGAAACAACATACCTCCTATGAGATCGAGTAAGTTTCCTTCAGTTGAAAAGCTTTTTTGTGTCTAGGCGAGTTTCGAACCCGGGTCTTCTTTCAAACCGAAAGACGACTGTATTGTCGTTACACTCGTGAATGTGCTGAGAAAGCAGCGAATTTAGTAAAGCTATCTATGGATGTCCAAGAAGTATTACTAGATGACTAATAATTTGGATGAAATTTCTACTCAAGACTTTATCTTATTTGCTTCATACGAGGATTCATGGTAAATTAGGTTTATTGATGCTACTGCCAATAATTTAAAGGATACCATCATTGGAACTGTTCCTCTTGTTGTACTAGATCTGTTATAATAGAAAGTATCGCAGAATTAGTTGTAGCTAGGATACCTGAACTTCTGTTTTAATTGGATCAATGAAACTTATCAGGCGTTTCCACGTGAATTATATTACAGCGCGTGTTCATAATGTTATTAGTCTCGTAAGCGTAGAGGCTACTTTTATATAATCACTAGCAACAAACACCTAATGCTAAGCGTATCAAAATATATATATATCAATCTTCGAAGTACTTTGATAGGCTTATATTAATCGGTGTTTCGCTTTTCCTATCTAAATAAAACATCCATCAACTTTAAGTAACCAGATTGTACAACGCGATTCATAGTAGCCGTGACCAGCAGTTGATCGTAACACGTTGAGGCGAAGATAAGATTAACCATAAAAATTTCATTGCTTTACATGGACAAATAAAATTTTTGATGATATGGAACAAAATATAACATGAACGACTTTTAAGCTGCTATAGCTGAGTGATAGGCTTAGCAAATTTTCTTAAAGTGGAAAGCATTCGAGGCAGTGATGCATCGGGAGCGATCTTCTACAATTAACAATGATTCGAGTTATTGGTATTGGTAAACAAAAATCCTCAGACTGGCTGAAAAACAATGTGCGGACTTGTTCGTTGTTTTCCCAATCAACATATTCCCTAGAAAATGTATATACCGATTCAATAAACATGGCTAGTAATATCCTTTAAAATGGAATACAGCACTGCCTACAGCTCAACATCTATCTATGAAATCTCTGTTCTTTTCTCTGTCTGATTTCATCTCGGAGAACAAAAAGAAGTCACAGAGAAGAACCAGATCTACCGGAATACAAAAGGTGCTAAACTTGCTCCATCAGAAGAAATGCATTCTGCGCTGATGAACTGTAATGAAACACTCAATTAGGCCTAATATTTGTTATGGTATTTTTTGCTTAAACACTTTTCCTGAAGATAATGATACTTACATAATATGTTGCTTGCAAGTTTAGCCTATAGTAATGAATTTCTGATGCACAATTTCTGCTTTGCTTCAAATTTCCCAAGTTAAAGAGAACAAAACAATTATTATCTTCCTGTTTCGCTTGGATTATGTGGACGTATGTTCCTGTTGTTGTTGTTTGTATATATTATGTTGTTAATTGTGTGTGTGTGTTCTGCGGCTGATTTGTCTGTCTTAGGAGGAAAATCTCAAGTGTTGGAAAGGGAAAACAACTTGGTGGCTAACTCATCTTTAAATGCAATGCTTTTATAAATATTCGTGGCATACTGGAAGACGTATTTCCATGTAAAAGACATGTTTCTTACTGATCGAGCTATGGAGGCGGTTTACTTGAAAACTGAAACGAGAGATGCAACATTCTAAAAGTCTCTGAAGCACTTTTTGAGGGTCTTAAACATACCTTTTAACAATCTCTAGACTGTTTTATTTCATTCATTTCAAAAACTGCAGACACAACAAAAACAAAAACAAAAAACAGAAGAATTAAACCATTTTTCCAAAAAGACTGTAGCCAAAATGGCGATATCCAATAAATGAATTCATAAGGAAACCATTCATAAGGAATCCATTGGTAAACTGTATTTTTTTTTCTTTTGGACTTATTAATCATTTATAATTCTTTTGGAATAACTGAAACCGGAATTATGTAACTTTATATGGAGTAATTAAAACAGAGCGACACAATAATTTTCCACTCAAAAGATTTATGATTAAATTGAAAACTAAACAAATATCATTGGTTTGTTTTCATAATTAGAAAACATCAAAAGGTTCAGTGTCCGTTTGTTTGTTTGTTTTCTCGATTCTTTGCCAACACACACTGTACCAACTTGTGTAAGTTGTTGCAGATACTCGTGTATGAACTGATATTAAGAAATGACCCTTTTTGTATTTCCAGTTCATTTATAAATCATGATCTAAATTTTATAGCGCGAAAAGAACGAAAATAGGATTTGATCGAATTGTACAGCTCTGAGCTGTAGAAGCTCAGTCCTGAGTCGAGTTCTACAATGAGTTATACTCCAATATATAGTGGCGTGGACCAACATATCAGAACTTCTAGTGTAGTGGCCATTTTAATCGATAATAAATAGAAAAATAGAATATGAAAGTACAAATTTTTAAATAATGAATTATGACAGTTAAATTGAAAACAAATAGAAGCCAATGAAATATAATAGGAGTACAGTACTTGGAATAAAAACTCAACTGACACACCATGGACAAAGTGCGTCGTACCATGTAATGAGTCACGTGTTTGTGGTCAGTATAAATTGGAGGAATATGATGCTCCCAAGTCAGCGCAAGTGCGTCCGGGTGAAATGACTGCGAGAAGGGAACTGAAGGAGTTTGAAAGAAGCGTTGTGTTGTGTTGTGATTGGATGCCATGCTGTAGGCCTATCTGTTCGGCAAATTGTTGACAAATTGGATCATTCCAGGTCAATCAGTGATACCACTGAGATGGAAGCGCAGGAAGTCAATTGCAATGAAGGATAATATGTAAAAACCGCCATTCGTCGGCCGACACCTTGAATGCGGTGTTTGGGAATCGACTGAAGCACGAATCTCACAAAAAACATTCAGAACCTAAGCTCACAACATAGGTTTCCATGGTAGTATTGCAAATATATAAGCCCTACATTACCCGCTATATTACATGTTGCGTCGCCTTATTGTGCACATTGAGATGTGGAAACTTGGAAAGCTGTGTTATGGAGCGACGAATCACGCTGCACCCTCTACCGAGTAGATGGATAGGTATGGGTGTGGTGGATACCCAGTGAACGTCTCTTACCAGAGTGCATAACCCCAACTATGAAATTCGAAAATGGCAGTGTGATAGTATGCTCCTGTTTTTCCTGGTTTGGCCTCGGATCTCTCGAACATTAAACTCCGAGAAACGTCTAGACTTCTGGACAGTGCAATGCGTCCTACTTTGTGTCGTTTCTATGGAACTGACCATTGTCTCTTTGAACAAGATACTGCACTGTGTCATAAGGCTGCTTCTGTAACTGCGTGGTTTTTGGATATGAACGTCACCACACTTGACTGGCCTCCACAGATCCCTGATCTTAACAATATTGAACAACCAACTTTGGGATGAACTGGAGTGTCGTCCGCGCCCACAGCAGTACATGGATCCCATTACATGCCTACAAGGAAAATGGTCCAAAATTCCGATTGATCACGATCTCACATGTGGAAAGTATGCCCCGTAGAATTGCTGCACTCATCGCAGCGAAAGGAGGTTCTAGATCTTATTAAGATGGATGCCATGGCCATTTGTTTCTCACATTATTCTGTTCGTTTACTTCTTTCACACTTATCAAAATTATCACACTGCCATTTTCGAATTTCTTAGGAACTGCAAGAAAAATTAAATCAATGTGATAAAAATTATTATATATTAATACCAATAGATCTTAATGCTAGAGTTGGAGATGATCAAATCCTAAATGTCTTAGAAAAATATAGAGAACTTAGTATGAACAAAGTACGCTATATTAAAAGAACTCAACAATGGTAAAGAACTGTTAGACTTCTGTATTTTCAGTAATTTTAAAATAACTAATTATTTTTTCAAAAAAAAAAAAGATTATAAATAAATATACTTGGAATGACAGAGGGACAAAATCTATAATCGATTGTATCATTACTAATCAGAAACTTGGTAGTTTATAAAGTAGAAATACTAACAAAATGAAGAAAGGAAATAAATGTGAAAAAACAAAAAATAGAGCAGGCATAAAAAGTACTGTATATCTATTACAAGAAGAAAGCATTAGACTGCTGTATCATTCACGATTAACAGATTACCTAAAAGAAGCCATACCCAATGAAGATGTAGAAGAAGAATGGAAAACTTTAATAAGGATATTTCATAAAGTAGCCGCTGAAGTACTTGGAAAGAAAATAAAATATTAAAAAGAAAAACATTAAAAATTTGGAACATATACAGAAAATGCACTAAAAGAAAAACAAATGGCATACAAGTCATTCCTTCAAAGCCATACAAAGTAAACAGAAGAAATATTCAAAAAATAAAAGAAACATAGCTATAACCATACTGTAGAAGGTTCGAAAAGATTCTTGGGACATATTTATTAATAAAATAGAAGACAAAACATAGCTTACAAAATATTAAGGAAATTAAACAACGAAGAAAGAGATACCGCACAAATCAACATAATACAAGGGAAACAATGGATATAACATTATAAGAATTTATGGTACAACCCAAATTTAATAACTATTATTATTATTATTATTATTATTATTATTATTATTATTATTATTAAGAGAGACCTCGAGGGATATAGAGTCTCATCGAGGGAGGAGGCCACATACTACATACACACACACACACACACACACCAGATATCATACTTGCTGTTGAATTCATTCCCACTGTTTGCACTCACAACATCCAATGGCAATCCATCCAATCACGCACCACCCTATGAGAGCAAAATCTAACCCCTCATCCCCTTCTTAGGCATTCGTTCTCAGCTTCCAAGGATACCCTCTCGCCCTTTCCCACCCTCCATAAATTGAAAAATTCAATCAACTGAAATTCTGTATGACCCTATCAGAGGTTTGTAAGTCTCAATCATATCACCCCTCTTTCTTCTATTTGCTAATGTCTGCAGTCTACAAATTCTCAATCTCTCTTCATAATCAGTATTCCACAATCCTGATATCATTTTAACACTCTCCTTTGTACTCTCTCCAATATATCAGAATCACAACGGAAACCAGGAGACCAGACCTGCGCACGATGGTCCAAGTGAGGTCTTATCAAAACCTTGTAAAGAGGCAAAATAACATCCGTATCTTTACATGTGAACGTTCGTTTCAGCATTGCAATTATCTTTTGAGTTGCATTTGCAATCTTTGCCACATGGCCAGTAAACTTCAACTTCCTATCTATTAACACTCCAAGATCCCTATCCTCATCAGTTTCTTCTAGCCTAATCCCACCAATATAATACGACATTAGATATCAAATCATGCCGAAGTGAATGACTTTACATTTACTGACATTGAACTGACACCCATTTCCCATATCCAAAATTTCAACCCATTCAAATAATTTAAAAAATAAAAAATAATAAAAAATATATAAAAAAAACAGAAAATAATAATGAAGAGATCAGTATTGACATAGAACCAGTTACATTAGAACTACTAAAAGAAGCAATAAAGAGCATTAGTCGGATTAGATGGCATAAATACAGAGCTTCGAAAGTATTGTAGAGAATATTTACATCAAAAATTCTTAAAATTAATAAATAACCGTAGGAGGATATGTTAGGTTCCATCACATTGGTCAAAAACAAATATATTTAATAATATATTATTATTAGAATATATATATATTCTATATATATATATATATATATAGAATATTAAATATATTTATAAATTTCACAAAAGAAAACAAAGGTCATGGCTTTTAAAAGTCTAGATCATGTTCTGTCAAAAATATTATAGAAAATAACACAATAGAAGAGATGACATCGTTTAATTATATTTAGGCTG
Source organism: Typopeltis vanoorti (assembly GCF_054136105.1). Classification (NCBI taxonomy): domain Eukaryota; kingdom Metazoa; phylum Arthropoda; class Arachnida; order Uropygi; family Thelyphonidae; genus Typopeltis; species Typopeltis vanoorti. Next base: position 69,551,850 of record NC_143550.1, on the reverse strand, counting down.
CATAATAACATATCTAAAAGATAAAGAGATAGATGAAAAAATAAAGTCCAGACAATCTATGGAACGATTAGAAGGACCCTGAATAAAAAAAAAAATTAAAAAAAACGAGAAACTCAACTACAATTTTATAAAGTAATAGCCACTCCTACTTTCTTATATGGTTCAGAAACAAGGAATGTTAAAAAGAAAAATGAAAGTAAAATACAAGTTGCAGATATGAGATTTTTAAGAGCAATTAAAGGATGCAGAAAACTTGACCATATAAAAAATTAAGACATCAGAAGAGCGCTATATATTTACAACGTAAATGAAGAGATCGAGAAATATAGAGAGAAATAAAAAGAAAATCTATTTGTGATGGGGAAAAAAAAATATATATATATATTTATATGAATATCTAATATTCAGAGTGACATGAATTTTTTAACTATCATAATTTTTCATTAGTTATTTTTCTGGGACTTCCATTACATAGTACATTAGTATTGTGGTCGAAGGGAAAAACCACATCAATCCTTATAATGAGCTATCTTCATCTTGTTGACTGGTATACACAGTGGAATACGTTTCCGAAAGGGATGTAAGAACAATATACAGAGATTAACGTTTAGTAAATGAATCGCTTTTTTCAAAAATAACTATAAAATAATATGCAACACGTGATCACTCAGACTGTATAACATTCCAAAAAAAGTGGGAAATACATTCTTCTAAGTACAGTTTTAATTAGATTTTTTTTTCATTAATCGATTGCAAGCATGGACTGCCATAGTTGTCACGTACGTTGAACCCGATCGCGAAAAATTTGGAACATAGTGTGAAGCATCTTATTATTGAACTACAGATGACAACGTAACATGTACTACTGACAGCAGAAACATGAGCTGAATAACATACCAAGAGCCATCTCGTGAACACAAACATGATATCGTTGTCACGATCATATTGTGTCACATCCATCTTAGTCACTCAGTTTATCAAACAAACAAACGAAAAGGAATAAAAAAGTGACAGTAACCTCTTTTACAACCGGAGAAACATATTTGTGACAATCTAATTTTCATAAGTTTTTATAAATTTGCTAAATCCAGAAGTTTCTCTTTATAAAGTTCAATCGGAGGATTTTTATAAAAGTATGCATGGATTTCTATAATATAATTCAGATATTTTTTCTACGGAGTCTGTGGAGCCACGTTGTAACGTTATGAGGCTAAATCGATAGATGCAGAACGTTATAAGTTTAAATCTTGTCACAGAAATATAAAATTTTCTATTTCTTGTTTGAATAAAGGATTGCTTTTGTCAGCCCGTTTCAGAATAACACTAATCTTTCACACAAATAAGTTGCCGCCTCTAGCAAGAAACACAAAATTCAGAAAAATTAGCTAACGCCTTTTTATTCCCGTATATAGGGAGTAGGCGAGGCCGTTTTTTAACCCTATCTAACTTTTGGAGACTGAGTAAGCAGTTCAATCTCCACTGGTACCCAATCACAGATAGCTGGCCCAAGGCTATCACTAATTAAGCGACATGCAGTGAAGAGAGACGGCTCAACAAGTGCTGCCATCTCGTGGTCCTTAACCCTAACACTCGTATTTAATGTCTGAAATAAGGTGGGTTCTACGGTCGATTTTCTTGAATTTACGGGACGAAAAAACCGAGTTTCCGGGAGAAAAATCCTGCTTCCCGTGCCTGAGATCCAACTAATTCGGGAACCGGTCGATAAAAGGCTTAGAAAAATTTCTTCTAGTCGCCGACTAGATTCGAAACCAAGAAGTCTTTCTTCGTGCGGTCAAACGCCGTGGTATGCAAACGCCACATCCACTGAGCTACACAGGCTATAGCAAGAAACTAGGGTTTAAAAACCCTCCGTAGAAATCACACAATTTCACACATTAATAGTAATTAGAAGCACTGGACCGCACCCTTTTTCTCTGCCATACCTTCGCGTGCTTTCATCTATTCTCCTGCTAGAGATTGCACTAAGGTGATGACAAAGGTAAATACTGGCTGTCAGTCGATTTACAAAAATGTTAGGACAAGAATGTATTGATTATCCATTCTGGGTAATAAAAAGATAGTGAAAATTTAATTAATTATTTAATTTTCAACACAAAAGTTCAGCACACAATCATGTCCATCCCATTATAATCAGTAAGTGTCAAAATGGCGATATTCAACCGAAAGTTCGGCATGTTCTATGGTACACTTAACATGAAAAACGTATCACGTCAATCCACTAGGGGTGAATGAGCAGGCTGGATGATAATTATTTAAACGAACTGTCAGTGTTAAGAAATATATTCGTACGATCACTGAGAACTCTAAAGAACTATTTCGCCAATGTTGAATAAAAAAAATGACCAATTTCCTAGTAATATCATTGACCATTAACTTTGCATCGTTAATTTTTCTTCTCTACAGTTACGTACAGGATAAAATGCACATATAAAAATACTTTACTACAAACTCTTCAGTTCGAAAAACACTGAGTTCAAATCTCATCTAGAACGTGAGGAAGGAAGACCCATTATAAGGAATTTTCAATTGAAGTTGAGCTATCCAGTTTTATAGGAAGATGATAGGATTTTAACTTTGATAAACTCGTATTTTTCATCCTGCGAAACAAACAAACTAGCTAGTAGAATATACACTAGAACCATGCATAATAAGCTTGTCTCATATCCTTAGTTTCTTCGATTGTAATTCAACACAACTTTACTATTAGAGTGCCATTCGTGTAGTTTCATTTACTCTGAACATGTCGGAACGCTCATGTTGACTGCATATAAGTTGCATATATGTCAAGATACACACGGAGAAGCATCCTTCCTCAAAAAAAAAAAAAATACTGGAGCCCGAATTGTTATTTTTAATTTACATAACACTTCTTTATCTAAATTTTAAACAATATTTTGCATACCACGAAATCAAATGCCGGAATTCCTTTGCGGAAACCTCTTATTATTTCCAATTAATGCCAAAACCTCTCCGCAATGCAGTTCACAAACTCACAGGTAAACAAGACCAACAGTAAAACAGCTCATCACAAACAAGTCTTCCCATAATGAACGTTACGGTGCGCCTTGTGCATGCTAAGAATGAAAACACCCCATAAAACAGCCATTTCTAGCAATCGATTGCCTGAGCGGAAAACCTTGATGGAAAGAAAGAATTCAAGACAGAATTAATAGCATGCGAACAGCTATTGGCAAAAGGCTTGTTATTTTCGGAGGAAGGATAAAACAGAAAGCCTTTCAAAGAAATCTAAAAGTAATAGCTAAACAATTGAACCCCAGGAAAAATCCTTGCGGTCACGTGACTGCAAGGATTGCGAGATAAAGATTCTGCAAAAAAAAAAAAAAAAAACGCAAGTGCTGCATTCCTTTTCTTGCGTAACTTTTCTATCACCGTAATCCCTTTAATAATAAGTTGGCTTCCCGTTGTCAAACGCTGCTTTGATAAAAACACCGTCAAGTTATAACCATTGAAAATTCCATTGCTTCTAAACTCACGTGACATTATGTAAAAACGCAGTGCTTTTGGAAACTGAAGTAACTGCGAATGCTTTATTCGATTTTTTTTTTTTTTTTTTTTACAAATTTCAGTAAACAAGTGTTTTTAATGTAGCATAAGTGACACTCTTTCAGGATACTGTCCAAATAAAAAATTATTAAAAATTACGCATATAGTTCAGTCAAATAAAATAAATATATTCTATAAGTTTTGTACACTTTAGGAATTTTTTTTCCAAATTTTTCCACGCTAAACAGTCCGATTTTAACCATAACCAAGATGCCTCGTTTGAATAAAATCTGTCCAATCAAAGCCGAAAATGTCATGCATGCTGTCGAAGGGATAAGAAAAATCTAATAGTTTCTCTGAAGCAATTAAAAAAAGAACTGTTAATTTGTGTCCAATGAAGAATTCTGTCTATATTGCATTATTTGACCTTTTGAAATCCGTACAACGGGCACTTAATAATCACTGATTTCTTCTGAACTGAAGAAAAACGAAAGAAGTGTCAGTTTTTCATCAAGTCCATTTCACCGAAAACCGAAAAAAAAGGAATTTTTTATCCTGTTCGTATTTTCATGTGTCAATACAGAAGATAGATAACTGGCAGGCTTATCACACACACACACACACACACACACACACACACACACACACACACACACACACACACACACACACACACACACACACACACACACACACACACACACACACACACACACACACACACACACAATCACAGTTAACCATTTGCAAAAGTTGCACAATAAAAAGAACAATACTCGTATGTATTTTCTGATGGAAAATATCCAGGATTCAATTCCCTTCATAAACGCGAGAAGTATTTTCTAACCTTTTCGAATTAGGTTATGTTATCAATGTTTCAGACAGTAGATGGCGCTGTTTTCCTGGCGTAAAAACAGTTAACCTGAAAATATAAACACATAAAACAACAGAAGAAATAAAAAAGATGAAGATATTGCGTTTTGCAGTCATGGACGGATTACTCTTCCCCCCCCCCCCCCCCCCCCCGATGGGAAAAAAAAAACAATTTCATATTCTTCCATACTCATGATTCCTTTTCTGGCTTTTCTGCGATTGTACATTTTCTATCCGTCAGATTCTTTTCGCATTCGATTTTCTCCTTCCATACCACACCTGCATTTTTATGGTGTTTGTTTTACTTCCTTATACATCCCTGTTGAATACTTGCCTTCCTACACTTCGTCTAAAACATCTTCTTCAGCTGCATTTCTCACCTAATCTCAGTATTCATTCATTTATTCACGCCTACTCTGCTGTCGTTAAGTAAATGAACAAATTTATTCACATTTTGAAATTTATTCACAAATTTATTTACATTCAACCCACGCCTACTCTGTTGATTCCACTAGCTGAAGATATATAATCTTTCACATTTGCTTTTAAGTATTTTGCACTACCTTTCAGGTATACATAGCCTCTTTCTCGACTAGTTTCTAATGTCGTAGTATACTCCTAAGTGGCCTCCTTAATCTATATGAATCTTACCACCTGCAGCTCTATAGATTCTCTCTTATCGATGGAGAAAGCGTCTTTTGATGTCTTTTGATATTGCACAGTTATCCTCCTGAACATTTTTAGCCCTGTAGCAAATTCACACCTCCGCGCCGATCCCAGAATAGTAACGAGATAATGAAGTTATGTCTCCATTGATAAAAATGCAACAAGCTTTACCATTTCACAAAATCATTTCTCGCCTATTTCGTTCTTGCCAACGCAGTTTATTGCATGTTTCAAGGAAGAAGCCAAAGCAGAAATATTAATTTGATTTATTTGTAATCGGCAAATATCCATTGTCAAAACAACTAAATAAAAAAGTATATATTTGAGGACTGTATTCATTTTAAAGGAATTGGAGTACAAATTTTAACTTCAAAGTTCATTATTTCACTTTTGCACATATGTGAATTCTCGTCTCTGAATAAATTATGAAGTAAGTTAGTTCAAGAATTCAGGGAATGGAAAACTAAATTATGGGAAACAAACATTTTACACGTTCAGTCAGCAGTCAGAAAGTGATTTCCCTCTTTCGCATATGCATTTTATTAAAACACTATCTATGGAAATTATTTAGCGTTAAAAAATATCATATATGTAGTTTGTGAAATGGAAGATATTACAGGCATAATCCATAATGAGGCTCTTTGATATAACAAAAAAAAAAAAAATACTGAAGTTCTAAATTAGGTTTGTGTAAATAATGAGTAATCACTATGATAGCGTTTTTCTCAGTGTATGATACGTTTATTCAGGAAGAGGTGATTATTATTATTATTATTATTATTATTATTATTATTATTATATACGTTTTTCCCATCATGATAGGAGTTATGTATAACAGACGACCCACTTCTGATATACATAACAGAAGTGTTAGGCCCACTTCTTTATTATTATTATTATTATATACGTTTTTCCCATCATGATAGGAGTTATGTATAACAGACGACCCACTTCTGATATACATAACAGAAGTGTTAGGCCCACTTCTTTATTATTATTATTATTATATACGTTTTTCTCATCATGATAGGAATTATGTATAACAGACGACCCACTTCTGATATACATAACAGAAGTGTTAGACCCACTTCTGTATAACAGAAGACCCACTTCTATTTACTTTCTCATTGTCAAAATTGTTGTTTTCAATTATTCTTGTAATTAGCACATGATTATTGTTACATGTAGTTAACAATAAGTAATGTTGCTTATTGTTAAACATTTCTTAACAATAAGCAGTGCTGCTTATTGTTAACTGTAGTTAACAATAATTGCTTATTTATAATAACAATACTTTATAATTTTATAATTAACAGTAGTTTTTATTGTTAACTACAGTTAACAATAAGCAATTACACTTATTGTTAATTACAGCACAAAAAAGCAACTTATGCAGATGGTATGCCAGGAATATCAATTGATTCCTCATTTTCTCTGTGACGGATTAACAGTCATTGTAATAGCGTAAATAAAATTATATATTGAAATATCACAAATTCATCTTTCACCATTTGATGACAAGAAATTTATACATCGATAAAGAAAAGAAAAACAAAATTATTAACAGTATTCTATGAATAGCAAACTCAACGCTCTCAGATGTTCTTGAAGTATACTTTCACTCTTTGCTTTGAATAACTACCTACGTACCAGTTAATGTATGGAATTGGGTCCCTTAACCTTGAGAGTAAAAAGGGCAAGTGCTTATTGGCGAAGTTAGAACAGTATTTTCCTTCCAAATTGTATCATTTTTCAAATATATGCTTCAAGGAGGTTCGTAATATTGAACCAATTCATGTAGAATGTTAAAATATTGTTAAAAGCAAGTTTGGTTACTCTCCGACAAATTTCTATTTGTCTTATGTTGGTTATATATTCTACTGAAGCCTTTTCGGCTTTAAAATAACTCTATTAGTAACGCCATGAGGTTCTAGCTGGTGATAACTCATCATCGCTGGTGTTCCTCCAATATATTTATTGAGAAGACTACAAGCAAAGTGATAAAACAGACAAGTTCACCTAAGTTTTTCGAAACACAATCTAAATTGATGCCGTGTAAAGGAGATACACAACACGATGAAAAATTGAACCTGTCAACTCGCAGCTCCCCAGGTGTCGCACTCTATCACATATATGATGAAAAACACTCGGGGGATATAAATTCCAAATTCTCTTAAAATGATGAGAAAGTGGAACGCGTAAAGTAAGCTGTAAACGATGAACGAAATTTATAGAAAACTTCAAACTACAATGTGAGCTGAAAATAAAATTCATGAGATCCTTAACACCCTCCCCTCTCCTTAGAAGCATGATTATCGAAACTGTCATAATAGTTAGTGACATTAGACTTGACAATTTGATAGAGGTTTGATGTGTAATATGACATCTTCCGAATAAATATTTTTCTAAAAAACGTACTCTTTTCAAATAAAATCGCAATCTAATGTTAGCAGTGCCATCTGGAGACAAAAATGAAAATTTAAGCTAAACTATTTAATTTCGAAAAACTTACGTTCTCTTAAACTGATTTCATGGATTTAGGTATATGTATCTTCATTATTTATGGAGATTCATATGGCTGGATTTTTATTACTGTTAATGAACGAGGATTACGAGATTCGTTAATAATTGTAATGTTTAATAATCTACGGAAAATACTGCAATCACGTGATTTTTACAACAATGGTCGAAATAAGCTGAGGTGGTATTTCAAGCATAATTTGATTATATCAGCGAATATTAGAAACAAATTCATTCTGTAAACCAAGTGACATTTAAAATTAACTTTTATCAATAATGGATCGATTTAGAAGGAAGTAAAATGCTCTTGAGTGTTTACGTTATGCGTAGATATCCATTTCCCTTAAAGGTTGATATTGGTTCTATTAATATGCGGAAGAATATTGAGTTTGGGGGCGCGGAAAGAATATGGTTTACATTTCTTCTGTTATCTTTAAGAAACTCTTCCGGATCTTTTCACGTACACTTCACGCTAGGTACGGGGGGATTGGTATCTTAAAGTAAGTTGATAAAACTGCGGTTTTTATTTTTCAGAGCAGTAAGAGAAAAAGCGAGCCCACAATTTTCTCCCTGAGTGTCTTGAAATGCTAACACCACTTCAGCAGAGCACGAAAGCCTCCTTTTTTATTTACATTTGCCATTTTCATTCGCTTTTCCCATTTTTTTATATTTATTACTTAATCTGAATATACGAAAGGACGTCTATAAAATGTCAAAGGCATTGTTCAATAAGTTTTTGTAGAAATATCTATTCAATTGCATGCTCTATTGTGCATCTTCAATTTCCATTTCATACACGTATTTTATCCCTTAAAATGATATGCTATCAGACTCACTGCAAAAAAGGGACATTTGTTATTTTAGATTCGTAAAAGCTTCTTCGATGAGATATTTACGAGAACAGCAATAAAAAAATAGGATGTTGAAAATGCTTTTTTCAGTATTTTACTGCTAGCTGTTTGGCTCTTGTAAAATTTTATGTTTAACATCTGATTTTTCCTGTTTGTCACATAGAAATCACGACAGCCATGTTTAAAAATATTCTTTATTTGCATAAATGATGATACTTTCCCTAACGGAAACATGTATCAAAATTCTATTTAGTTAATGCTTATGAGTACGTTGGGTTTTTTTTTTTTTTTTTGGTTTTTTTTCAAATTCAGTTTTGGAAATATTTTTGTCACAAATCATTGAATGTGTGAAGAACTACACTTTCGATGAATATATTAAAATAATCTCACTTAAAACTAGTGACGAACATCTTACCTCTTATTACTCAGCTAGGAACACTCGCCTATTTCGTTCTTGACGACGTCAACTGCCAAGTGTCACTAGTAGAAACACATTGTTGACATGTAACTACAGAATTATGTGACATTTGTTTTTGTAAGCTAAAGTAAAAAAAATTATTATATTTCTTTATATGACTTATTTAACTCATTATATTTCTGATCAGTCTCTTAAGACCAGTTTAGAAAATAAATGTTTGATCAAGTTTTGTCTACGGAGCAGAATTTGCTGATTTTTTGACTCTTGCTTTAAGACACTACTAATGTCTTATAAGCTTACAACTTTTGGGCGATAGAATAACATACAAATGTCATATTTACTGGGTCTGATTAGGGGCACTTTTGAGTGTTACAGCGATTCTCCCATAGCACTTTGGAGTGCCACGGGGAATACGTTATTAAGTATATGGAATATAAGTGCTTTTCGTACAGATATTGCACCTTCATGTGTTGACTACAAATGTTAGCGAATGGATACTTGTAAAAAGGGTCCCTTATTATTGCCTACAAAGATAACGGACACTTCTCAGATAATTAAAGAACACGCCAGGTGTGTGTGATGGCCTCGGCTCGGTGCTCTCCTAATTAAAACGTGCGCTGCACACTTTAAGTTTCATTCCGTATCAGTTCTGTGAATTTTCATGTCTGTAGCAGAAACCAGTAAAGCATCTGTTGCTATATGAAAAATAGAATGAATGAATGCCCTGTTAGACCCACGTTGCTTAGAGACCCCTGTTACATCACGAAAATAGAGGGGGAGAAAAAAAAGAAGCATCTTACTAATTGCTCTAACAGGATTAGCTATTAACAAGACAGCCGACTTCCTCTCTAAATTAACAACAAGTCGTTTAGTTCCGTTGGCATGGAAACAGGTACTGTTGGTCTATGTGGCTAACTATTGTCAACAAGCAGTGCGACGCCTTATTGTAGAATGCATCAAGATTAAAGGAAATAATACCCTTGTAGCATTCCCCTGTAACTCAAGACTCAGAATGAGCCGTGAGTTATTTTAATTCAAACGCAGATGATAATGCAAACAAACGACAGAACTCTATTTTACATGAAAAATGTTACTGATTACAATTTTATAAAAATAAAGGTACAAAATTTCAGTTAATTCTGTTTCGAGTATCTAGTTAATCCTTCGATGCCCACATATTAATCTTACATGTTTGCATAACATTCCTGTAATTGTCTGTAAAGTCAAGTACAGTATTTTCTACTGACAAATCATGAGGATTAAGTTGTGGAAGATGAAAATATCTAATTATTGTAAACGCTTGTAGTGATTAATTTGGTAAATAAAAGATTAAAATACTTATTTTTATATTCAATTTAAAAGTAGAATTCAAAATATTCACTTTTAAAAGCTAAATTCAATGTTCAACTTTTAAACATCAACAATAACAAAGAATTACAGAATAAGCCACAGCAATGTAGATTTTTTTTTCATAAAAATACTACCAATAGGTTGTGGAATTCAGAAAGAATATGATCGTAAAGTTGATAAAAAAAATACTTTAAGAGGATTGTGCTGAAACTGCATTTTTTGGCTGTTTGAAGCCATTAAAGAAAAACAACGAAGCAAATTTTGCTACGTTTTGCTATTTCTGCATGACAAGACATTATACCATACTTACGTAAATTGTGGTTTCGAATGATTACTAAACTGAAGGAGGCAGCAATCTTCTTAAGCATTATTCACAAGGAATTTATTCCGGAAAAAAGAGCTAAAGCACTACATAAAGAAGTATAATAAATGTTCGGCGAATGTTTGCTATGTGCGCATCAAATGGTAATTTAATTCTTATTATGATGATATTAAATACTCCGACTAAGGGAAATACTATCTGGAATTCGATCTTTTTTGAGTGAATTCAACCTATTTAACTTGAGAAATGTAATCCGACTTTTATTTTCAATTTTATGTTATTGAATATCTGCTTTTAGATTCAATAAAAAGAATCTAAGAACATATTTTCATGAATGTGATACAGAAGACGTTCTTATACAAACAGAAGATTAAAAATCTGTCAAAAATCGTGTTTATGTGCGTTTTGTTCCAAGTTGTGAAGCAAAACGCTCAAAATACGTAGCGCTAGCGGTTATTACAGAAAGTGCATAGTACTTTCGGCGCTGCAGGTTACTGTTAGCCTGCAGCTCCCTTCATTTCCTCTATGCCTTTGGGTACTGATGAGGATAACAACCACGTTAAATACCCCTTTCCTCATAAAGATAGTTATCATTTGTTGTTCTTCGTAAATTAAGAGAAAAGTTGATGCGAGCCAAGTCGTTATCCGCAGTTATGATAACAACTGTGACTAATCGTATTTTCTCTTTGGCATCGCCTGCGGTTATTGTCGACCAACAATGACTAAGGCTGTTGAATGTAGTCACATCAACCAAGCTTGCAGAATTGATAACACCGTTTGCATATCGCATGCGTATAAATGTTGTTGATGCACCAGAGATGGATAACTTTTGTTTAAAAGTTGTCAAGTGCAAATCCAGATATATGAGGAAACATGCAAAGGTGAAAAGCAGACAAAACTAGTTTCAGTTGTTCGACGCTGTGATGTGATCAAGGACAACTTAGCACAAATGCTAGCTGTAACACCTGCTATACGACTTTTCCAACTCTGCGACTGCTTTGAACATTGGACATTTTACTAGAATTTCTCTACATTTTAATGCAACCATTAGCACGCTTCGATACGAATGGAATGTAGCATGTTGAGGAGGGGGAAAGTACATTTCTATCAGACTTATCTAGTCCAAGTGAAATGCACACTGTCAGACACAGCATAAAATTGTACATCACGTCTCGTTGCTGATATAAAAAAAACGATTCAGCGATACTCACCGAACTTCTTCACGCTGACAAATGAAAGTGATTCGGCGTGTCACGTTCGGTAAAGTACCTTCCACGTATTAGTAATGAGGTGACCTCGTCTTCCAAGAATACTTCTAAGATTTCTCACTTCGTGTCATTTTATTGACCGGAATTAACGCCATCAAATTTTCCGCTACACAGATAACTACAAACAAACGTGGAAATTCTTCGAGGTAATCATTAAAAGGCGCATTTCGCAATTGCATTCTTGTAAAATGGTGTCATTCATTCTCACAGCAACTGAACCCGTTTTAGGCTGAAGAGTGATACTGTTTTCATTTATGCCGTGTAATTTTCATCAGTTTCGAATCGTTTTGTCTGTAAAATGGTCTAAAAGAAATGAAATTTTAAATTACTCATCTCTATATCGGTCCCAAATACCAAATTCCAATACAATCAATCCTCAATCATTGAAGAATAAATAATAAGTAGAGGCTACGGACTAATAAAACTAATTGAACATATATTTTTATTAATAATTATTAATTATAATTAATAATTAAGGAGATACAAATCCCTTGTTGTTCAATTGCCAGTAAGCAAAACTCTAAGGTCGAGAACTACGAATCTATGAGTTTCATATATACCGAAAAACTATCTGCGAATCCAAGTGTAAATGACCACTTGGTAGTACAACACCAAGGCAACTCGAAGCAAAAGTGGGACAAGCTCCCTCACTATCCTTGATATTTTCTCATAATGTAAAAACACAGCCCCTAGGGGATGTAATACTGTAATTACATTATGAGGAGAGGTCACTACCCAGACAGTCTCATCGGTGAGTAGGTAGACCTGGAAGATAACAAGGTTTAAGTGAAAAGAACTTACATACCTTTACTATACGAATGCCATAAAGGTGTGTTTGTATATTATAACATAAATTGTATCGAATAAATAACCTTAATTTATGATATATATTTATTGTCTTGAAATCCATTATTATCATAAAAAATGTACCGTTTTGTGATCATGAGTTTTGATTTTGCTTAATTTTCTCACTATGAATTGGTCCGAATGATGCTAAAACTGAAATGAGTTCATAAACTTTATTAGGAAAGTTAAGTACCAAGTTTCATTTAAATTCTCTGGTCAAACGGAGCCGACAGACGTACGGACAAATGAATCGAATAGTTTTATGCATCTCGATCAACACGATGAAAGTTATAAGGTGAATGAATAATTACAATTGGCATCACATATCGTCATCACTGCTCTATATGGTATAGAACTGATTTGAGAAAATTAAAGAATATAACAGTTCATTAATTTTTGTAATGTTATCTTTTTGATAATATTTGAATCATAGACTTACAAATTAAACTTTGTACAGTCTAAATTTTTACTCTAAAATGCACATAAAATTTTTGTGAGGATTCTCAGTACCTAATTTCATCATAATCAGCCAAAGGGCGATTTTCTCTTTCCCATAAAATCGGAGCATTTTATATCAATCCCACACATACAGTGATAATCTAGAACCCATAGCACATCGGTGCCTCGAAATAGAAATCAGTGTCGCGTGTAGGCAGAGTCTTAAGACAAGAAACACATTATGAAGAAGACTATTTCCAAAAATAGACGAAGACAAAACGAATCGGACATAATAGTAAGCTCGGTGGGTTTAATCGGACTGTAAATAAATGTTGGATAGCTATTGCTCGTATGATGGTAGGCTTAGCAGAAAGGGAAGAATGATGAATGCCAGTGCAATGGAGCAACACCCTTCGATGAAAAAACTGTACAAAAGAAAAAAGAAACAGATTTTGATACAATAGTTGGAAGTCAGTGATGGTGGGTTCATCAATTAGCCAACATGCACTCTCCTAGACAACGTCAAGAATTTCGAAGAAAGTTTTTCATACACAATTCCAAATGTGAAAATAGTACTTTGAGACTGGGAGGACTTACATTTTGTACAGCACATTTTAAACAATTAAAAAATGCCGCTTAGAGCGAAATGAACATCAAGATTCTGGGCGGCCATAGATATGATGTGCTTGTAGCAGGAGCGGTCCAGAATAAATGTCAGCCCAAGATGAGGGATCTAGTCGTGTATAGCGAGGCAGGCATTATCAAAAGAGAATATCAACTTTTTTAAACTAATTCAAGAATGTTTTCAAGAAGTACGACTTCACTGATAGAGGAGTTGTAAAGAGAGAAATTCCTCTCCACCATGACACGGCGAACGACCAATGAGGGAGCCAAGAAATCAGTTAGTTACAAAGGCTGAAGGCCAAATATACGGTGACAGTTTGCTAAGTAGCTTTCAAGAAATACACTTTAGAATGTCTTCAAAATATCGAAAGCAACAATATAAGCTTTTCCCAACCTTTTCATGGCACATGCTAGGGATAAATCACGTTTATCAAGAGATGCGCTGTGGTTTTAAAGTGACAAAATGCATGCTACTCATTGGAAGTTAGCCTCAGGGCGATGAAGTTAATGACTAATGCGCTTCTCCATTGATTTAGCAACGATCTAAAAAATGACCATAATCCATTTTCCTCCAGGAAATTTCTTTTTTTTTTTCTTTTTTTTTTTTTTTCATTTTGCAAAAAGCCACACAGACCGACCGGAAGGAACACATAATTAAATCAATCTTAAATCGCAGCTGCTTCCACAATTCCAAACAGTCACAATCCAGTGTAAAGTGGGGTAGGGATTCAGTATTTGAACAGAGTTAATAACTGGTTTGAATGAAAAATGTGTCTTGAGAGAAAAGGATGGAACTAATTTTTGGAAACCAAGGAAGCTCTTGAATTAAGTTCCATTTTTTGTAAAAATGAAGACCCGATTGCATTTTAAATGAAGGTGAACAGGTTATTTTAATCTCATTGAAGAATGATACACATACCGGTCACTGAATTAGAAACTTTTATTTAATACAGTGGTTTCCGTATAAGCATCCAACTACCACTACTGATCATCTTTAATTCCCTGGGCATAGTTCAGTGAGATACGGGTCGGAAACAGACTTCATTAAATGCGTCAGTCAATTGCTGCACACAGTGCCTAAAACACATGGTGAAGCACGTGACCAAGTATTTTGCATATACGTTGCATGACGTTGACGTACATCTGCATAAAGTTTTCTAATTTAATGGCTTCTATTTGTAGGTAGATGAGTGTTTAAAGCACCGATTGAGAGGATCTTGGATAGCTGTTCAACTTATCCAACGTTCCAGTATACGAACGAGTAGAGTGTATTTTCATTGGCAAAACTATGAGAGTTATTGGTTAGTGAGAGATGGTAATTTCTGTGCAGGAAAAGAGATTAGGCAATAGAACAGAGCTCTGAAGCACTTCTGCACTGGAGAGAAAGAATTGATAAAAAGGAAGCCATCCACTATAACCATAAGTGAAAGACTCGAGAGAGAGAGAGAGAGAGAGAATGTTGGCCATCCAATTACAAAGAATGATACATAGACCAAAGGATAACAATTATCTAAGCAAGTCTCAGTGCCAGACATGATCAAATGCTCTGGAAATGTAATGGCCAACTACACATGGTTCCCCGAACCTTTTCGAGAGTACGTGTCCTCTGCAGTAGATTTAGAGTGGTGGAATTCCTACTGGTGGACAATGATTAAGTCGTGAGCCATTCGGTTTATGAAGATATTGATGACTTCACCGTTATATTTTGGAGACCCTTGAGACGAGGTGAAAACAGACTTTTATCATAATAGCAAGTAAAAGTTACTGCAGGATATAACGTATATTAATATTAATAAAATTAATAAATTACGTACATTAATAAAATAAAACCGATATTTTAATAAAGTGAGAGTGATGACAACGTATTTTAGAGAGTGTACATCATTGCTGATATCCAGTCGTACTCACAGTTGTTAACAGAAACAATTACTTTTCTCTCCTATTTCTTGTGTAAAATTGCGCGACCCTAATGCTGTTGACGAAATACAGCTAGAAATTTCAAATTGCTTTTTGATCACGCATAATATATAATCGAAGATTACCAGCGTCTTCAGATCACTCATGGATCTCCGGGAGTTTATATTTTCTCTTCTTGTAACATTGGCTCACCTATATATATATCCTTTCTCTAATATCAGGCATATGTCAACGATTGGTGCATTTACTCCCTAAGTCTCATCACTAGGAAGCTATAGCAAGATAGCTTTTGCTCTTCTTGCTCTGCAAATGTCTCGATGATGAAACATTCCAAACAAGATGATTCCGAAGTAAATCAGCTGTCTGAGTTTCGTCGATTTCTTTTTAGCAGAAGGATATGTATCTTTGTCTTTCATGAAAACATCAACAAAACTCAAATCATCAATTTGAAGAAGGAAATGACTTTTAATAGACGTTTTCTTCATAATAAAGCCAATGTTTTAATTTGTTTATTAAATTTTAATAGTGATTCCAAACGGATAAACATAATTTCAAATGACTAATGTCTGAATGTAGGAAGTGATTTTATCACTTCTTAAACTGTCCGAATAA
This sequence comes from Typopeltis vanoorti, assembly GCF_054136105.1. NCBI lineage: Eukaryota > Metazoa > Arthropoda > Arachnida > Uropygi > Thelyphonidae > Typopeltis > Typopeltis vanoorti. The sequence goes on along the minus strand of NC_143550.1, from coordinate 69,535,620 downwards.
ATTACAAGTTCAATTACTAAATTTATATCCCATTCATAGGCAAACGGAGAATGTGGATTTTCTTCATGTGTTAATAACTCAAATTATAAACGGTAAAATAAATGTAAATCTAAATTTATAATAATTTTGATTCATTTAAAGCTTGTATCGTCATCCTTATTGTAGGCATCAGTCATATCGTGGTCAAACTCACTTTTTATCAATGCAAATGTTTTGATTTTTTTCCATCAATCATTTTCGCTTCATTTGGGATTGTTCTGTTATATAATAAGTGCAAGTAAAATATGTTTTTCGTAGGATGATTAATAGAAGAAATTTTTCTTTAACTGTCACACCTACAAAATGAGTGGCAATTGCATATTCTGGAGTAGATCCACTACAGATATTTTTTTCTAAAATTTGCCATTTGAAAAATTTGTTGTCCTGTCATGATTAGTTTGAAGAAACTTTAGTCTTTTTTTATTTCTTTTAATAGCAAGAGTTTTATAGTTTTTGAAATTCAAAAACTAGTTCTTTTTTGTAGAAATCCTTCATATTCTCAGTTCTTTCCTTTGAATTCTTTACATTTTTTATGATTTATAAATCCAATCAATTTTCTTTTTCTCTCTTGGAATGACAAATTTCTACTGCATCGCTACAAGGAGCGTCTTCGAACTGGAAAATAACGAACGCTTTTGATAAAGCATCCACTGTGAATATCAGTGTTAAGAAAACTCGCATCGATTGTGTGATTTCTATTTTGTCCGAAATATCGAAAATGTCGAATTCTTTCACAATTAGATCAAGATTTTTTGATGTACTTGTGAAAGTGAGTCCTAATATCTAAAGAGCAGCAACATTCATTTTTTAAGTTTTACTATAGAAAACCAAGATTTTGTGAAAGAAAATATCAAGTGCCCTTCATTGAAATATTTTAAAGAAAAATCCTATTTTGTGTTTAACTGTATAGTCAAGGTAATAATCTCATACAAAAAGTATGCATTGTCTTAACATCAAATCATTGACATACTTAATAAAATTATTTGAATAGTGCATTTGAAATGAAATATGTCGAAATTATTAATATCTTCCTGTGGAGAACATTTTCTTCTGGGACTTCATCCTGCATATTCTGAGGAAGCTTTTGGTGAGCAGTGAGAGAAGTAAGCTAAAAGATTGCTTTGTTTTTTTTACAACGCACAAAATTGAAAGAAAAACTCTTTCGAAATTGCGTACTGGAAGCGTGAAGCGGCTTGAAAAACTTAAAAAATTACATTTTAAAAAATACAAAAATATAAAATTGATAAAAATGGAAAAAAAATCCTAGCCTACCCACGATACAAGATGTAATATGGGATTTCAAATAGCCTTTTGTCAGTAACAAAAATAAAATAAAATAAGTGATCTTACTGTCTTTCTTCGTGGTAATGTAATACGAGAACATATTTTATATATATTTGATCGTTCAGTCAAACTCATTAGAAATATATGCAGTTTTTTTTAATTATTAGTCATCATACACGTTTTAATAACTTGTTCTTCTCACTCTCAAAATTTAAAATTTCCGCGCATTTTGTTGGCATAGACACTCAGCATCATCACCACACTTTGCAGGTATCAAAGCAGTTATCGAATCATCAAATAATGCTTTCACAAACCTCTTTCTTTTCATTTATCCCACTTTATAAAGATCTGTATTTATAATACGTCACTTCCTTTTAACTGCTATGCTTTATGCTCTAAAGTCACTCTCACAACTGTCGCTACCAGACAATACGCTTCTATAATATATTTTACACGAAGTAAACGCCCATGGACACTAGCAGGACAGAGAGCAGTTTTACTATTAAATTATATTATAAAACTAAAGAATATATTTGTTGTTGTTATTATTATTATATTTATATTTATAATATTATATTATTATTGGTTTAAAATATTTTATTATTATATTCCGATTTCTTTTGTTGGCGTCTCTATGTCACGATTCTGAGATTTTTGTTGAAGATCAGAAAACTAATGAAATGCTACTGTTGGTTGTTTTAATACTACAATGGTATCATACAGGAAATGAAATTAGCATCTGTCTGTGTTCACTGGGCATATACAGATGCCGTATGGTCACTCCGATGCTTGATAATGTTCCACACTAGGCCTCGCCATGTAGTCCTGTTGTTTGCCCTTCTGGCAGCCTCAACTCTCTGAAGATCAGTCACTCCACACACGCCATCCATCCATCTCATTGATGGTCTACCCCTGCCTCTTTTTTCAGGAACTTTACCTTCTATTACTGTTCTGAGAAGTCCTCCTTCCATCCTTTCTATGTGTCCAAAATATTTTAATTTTCTTCTATCAATATTCTTAAGGAGCCTTAAAGTTCTACTAATCTTTTTTAACACCCATTCATTTGTACGCCTTTCAGTGTATGATATCCTCAACAGCCTTCTGTAACACCACATCTCAAAAGCAGATATCGGTTTCTTATCTGACTTCTTTAGGTTCCAAGTCTCGCATCCATAAGTCGCTGTTGGAAAAACAACTGCATCCAAAATCCTCAACTTTGTTCCCATGGAAATAGATCCATCCTTCCAGATTTTAGACAGGTCTCTGACTGTTGTTTTAGCCATTCCTAACCTTTTTCTGACATCTTCTGAACAGCAATTCTTCACATTAAAAATGGATCCCAGGTACTCAAACTTGAAGTGCCTTGAGTTGAAGTCCTCTGTTATTACTGATCTTGTTAACTTTGTCAAGAATTAGTCCTTGTTCTTCCATGTCATTAAAAAGGAGTACTGTATCATCAGCGTACCTCATATTACTGATCAATCTACCTCCTATCGTAATTCCTATCCTGAGCTCATCCAATGCTTCACGCACGATGTCCTCTGTATATATACTAAACAAGTGAGGAGAAAGTAAACATCCTTGTCTAACTCCTTTTCCAACTTGAAGCCAGTCGGTTAATCCAACACCTGTTCTTACTGTGGCTTCTTGCTCCTTATACAAGTTGGCTATCAACCTGATAGTGTGTTGAGGAAAACCCATTCGTTTCATTACTTCCCACAGTTTCACATGCTCAACACAGTCAAAAGCTTTAGAGTAGTCTAAGAAACACATTACCAGAGGGAGTCTGAATTCTTTATATTTTTCTATGATCTGTCTAAGGCAAAGGATCTGATCTCTGGTGCCCCTACCTTTCCTAAAACCTGCTTGTTCCTCGGGCATCTCTGCCTCAACTTTGGCCTCAATCCTATTTAGCATGATCTTTAATAAAATTTTGCTTGCATGAGATATCAAACTAATAGTTCTATAATTCTTGCATGCCTTCATATCACTTTTCTTGTGTAGTGGTATGAAAACTGACTTCTTCCAGTCTCTAGGCCATGATCCTGTCTCCCGTATCCTTGTAATCAATCTATGAAACACTCTTATTCCTCCATCTCCTGTGGCCTTAATTAACTCTGCTGGGATTTCATCTGCACCTGGGGCCTTATTGCTGTTGAGCTGCTTAACTGCTCTTTCAACTTCATGCCTAAGTGGAGGAGGTTCCAAATCAAAATTTTCTTGGTGGGAGGACTCCACATTTTCTTTATCCGCTCTGCTGTACAGTTCCTCACAGTATTCTTTCCATCTGTCTTTGATTTCCAATTCTTCTGTTAGTAATGATCTTAGTAATGATCTATTCCTGTCTTTGATGACATTCAATTTAGGCTTGAACGTGTGCTTTAAGTCACGAACTAAATAAAACATCCTTTTATAATTATGCCTTCTCATCTGGAACTCTATTTCTTCACATTTATTAGTATAAAACTTTTCCTTATCCTGCTTGATGGCTCTTCTGATTTCTCTATGTAATCTCTTGTATTCTTCGGCCCCTGTGTCTGTTTGTTTTTCCAACCGCCTTCTTTTGATTAGTTCCCATGTTGAATCTGATATCCATGGGTCTCTTGGTTTTCTTACTGGGCTGAGATACGTCTTCGCTGTATCCTGTATTATCATCTTGACTCCTTCCCAAAGAATTTCTGGTGAGATTTCCTCATTGGTCTCCAAAAAATCATCCAGCCGAGTTGATGTTTCTTCTGTGAATCCACTAGGAATTACTCTAACATCCAATCTAGTGGAATGTGCCTGACCTGGAAGTCTTCGGAGTCTTAGTCTTACTTTGGCTCTTACCAGCTGATGGTCTGTACCACAATCTGCTCCAGGACAAGTATGCATATCAGAGATGCTTGTCTTCCACCGCTGGAGAGCCAGGATGTAATCAATCTGGTGCCTTGACCTATCAATGTTGGATGTCCAAGTATAGGTCCATCGTGGATGTTTCTGGAAGCAGGTATTGGTAATAACTAATCTGTTAGCACGGGCAAATTCCAACAGTCTTTCACCATGGGTGTTACGTTCACCCAGACCAAACATGCCACACTCCGGCCTGACTCTCATACTCTTTCCCACTTTTGCATTTAAGTCTCCTAAGATGTACAGTATGTCTCTCCTTGGTAGGCAGTCCAAAACAGTTTGCAAGTTTTCATAGAATTCTTCACTCTCTTCTTCAGGCCTATCCGTGTGGGGTGCATAAACTACCACAATTGATACATTGGTAGGCTGAGCCTTAAGTCTAATGGAGAGTATCCTATCATTAATGGGGTTATATCCAAGAAGGCTTCTTGTCTGAGTTGTCTTCAGTATCACAGCTACCCCATGATGTTTTGAGTCACCACCTGAGTAAATAACTAGCTTATCATCCTGTCTTTTGAAGTGACCTTCTCCATTCCATCTGGTCTCTGTAATTCCCAAGATGTTAATTTTATACCTATCCATCTCTTTACAGACAATCTCAAGAGTACCCATCTGTAAACCCCGGACATTCCATGTACCTATGTAAAATTCTTTTCTAAGATTAATCTTATACATTCTGTGTTGCTCATTCACGGTATCACTGACTTTTGATGGAGACTGTAATATACTTCTCGAACAGGACCCTCTGCCTAAGCCCTGAACGCGGCTCTGATTATTCTGTGCGACAGCCGATGCAGCATGAGATGTGTTATTAGGCACAATCATAGTAGTATTTTGGAGTGAAGTCACTGCAAGAAGAAAGTGGTAGGGGTTGCAGAGACCCTTTCCACATAAGATGAAATAGCAAAATAGGAAAGATTCACTGCTAGCCCTCGAATACTCTAATAGCATTGGGTAGGAAGGTAGCAAGAAGAAAAGAAAGAAGGAAAGAAAAAAAGGGGAGGGACCAGTCTACAGATAATATAACAGATGTATATTACATTAAGTAAGGCATGGTCCAGCATCAGGTACCACGGGTTTGCCATGCCCGTACTCACTAAAGTGAGCCCTTGAGGACAAATAGCATTAATGCGAAGTATTATAAATTTTATTTTAATTTTTTCTTATTATTTATAATTTTAATCAAAGTGAATTTTCTCCGAGAAACTCAGAGAAAAAAATGTTGCAACTTGTATTGATATTCTTATATACGAGACTCATTCTAGGAAGTTAGAGTTGGAGTATTGACATATTCGAGTTGCTAAGATGAGCAATGAATCCAAGGATCACACCTTCGTGAAGATGATTTATAATAGCAGTAGAAGCAATCTATTTCAGCTAGTATTAAAGAAAAGCTGTGTGTGTCATTGCAGACTAACGTCACAGAAGCATAATGCGTGTATTTTTTTTTTTACCAAATTTGTCGCAACAAATTTTAAGTGATATAATGTTTATATAATATTTCAATATTTAAAATATTACATTTCAGTTTTCTATCACAATCCCTACTTAATTATTATTTAAACTATAATAAATAACTCCTTGTTGCTCAGGCAATTTTTAATAGCCGAACAGTTGGATGACTTTGTATCCATAAACACCGATATAACCCATCCGGCTAATCAATAGACACACACACACACATACGACCTCATCGAGCCCCCATCATCTTTGCTTCGTTAACACAGAAGGCTCTTGCCGACCATTAACAGGCATTTCTGAAACAGCTACCTCCTGATTACAGGTAAGAGCCACTTTAACTGATCCCAAGCGCTAACACGTAGCAGAATGATATCAATCTTTAATTCTGCGCCCTTGCGTCTTGATATACAAGCATGGATGCTATCACCTAAGGTTACTGTTCTACAAATATATCATTGACACTTAAATGACACGTTTAAACTCGCTGCCTCTCCACCAACGCGAGCAAGGAGCAAGCATCTGTATATACCCCTAGAGTATGTATGCGTAATAGTAGCTAAGATATCTTCAAAGAAAGGAAAATAGAGAATCTTATTTTCTTTCTATAAATCATTTATGTCTAGGATACGGTATGAGAGCATGCACAAACAGAATATATATATAATGTTGAAGGGAGCATGTAACTTTGGCTGTAACTTAATTATAATTGCTAATACGATGAAAATTCATCAGTAAGTTACATAAGCTTACTCGGGCGGAGGTGTTTCATCATCCTACAGCAGGCTGAGAGGCTATTATATTAGACATACGTTTCGATACTTTTCTAACAGTGAAGTGTAGGAAACTAACTTTGTGAAATACAATTATGTAATTAATGGTTGAAAACTAATGTGGGCGGTTTAAGAGATCTTAAATTTCTGAAATCAAATTAATCGGAAAAAATATCTTTCTATGATGGATGAAAGAGGAATTGAGTAGATAAAAGGGATAAAAACCAAAACATTAATTATAAAACAAAATTTTAAATTTTTATTGGATTTAATCTCCCCCCCCCCTCTCAACATGAAAAGTAAAGTGAAATTGTTTCTAAAATATAACTTTAACAATGAAACTGGCTGCAAGTTACTTTGTACAAAGTCCATTTTGGGTATCCAGGAGGATAGTCTGCATTTAAAACTCTAAAATCATGTTATGGGAAGGTGCTAATAATGTCCACTAGTTATTATTATACTAATTCCCTGTTGGTTGTTAACAAGAATGGATATTCAAAAGAGCCTTCTCCTAGCCCGCTTATAGCCAACAAGTCATTAAACATGGTAGTTACTGAAATCGAATTCCTTATCTGATATTAAAAATTAGCTGTTAGTTAACATAAAACTGAGTTTCAAATATGATAACTAATTTCATTTGTTTGTTTGTTCATTTAAGAAAAACAACAGAAGCTGCTATTAGTCGAGCGTATTATGAGAATCAACTAGGCCCTCCCAGTTTACCTGTTTGTCCTTCAAGCTTGTATGTTTTGCTGGGAGAAACTTACTGTCACCTCTACTGCAATCGGCTAATTCTGCTTCAGCAGAAAAATCTTTATTAATATTTTTCTGCTTCTGCATTTTCTGAATCTGAATCTGGATCTTTCCAGATTCAGATTCAGCACATGCACTTTGATCTTTCCGATCAAAGTGCATGTGCTGTTCTTACAACTGCGCTAAGTCGCCACTAAAATTTTGGTAAAACAAGTTAAACTAGAACGCAGACTAAATTGCTTTTTTTTTCGATTTTTAAATAACTTCAATAATTTCAAATAATTTAAAGAAAATTAAATGATTTATTCTTCTCAGTTTTTGTTCTAAATTCTCGACATCACTGAGGTTTAAGATATGTAGATTTATAACCTTGTGACCTTTCTAAGGTAAACCCTAAGAGTCATGTTTATTAATTGTTAGAGTGATATTAATGAATTATACCAAAATAAAATAATAATATTTTATTATTATTAATAATTTAAATGGGGCAGTTTCAGCATTATTTGAGACAAAATGCATTTGTGTGGTCTTCGGAATATCAATTATAAACTAATAATATGAATTTACATTATGAATTTAAAACTATGAACTTACAGATATCTATGAGTTCGTAGAAAAAGAAATTTATAAATACAAATTTCACAGAAAAATAGAATTATGAATTAACCCGTCTTCTAGCATATTTATTTTTTCGAGTAAGCCGGTTAGACTTCCCGAATCACTCATTCCCTTTTGCGCCTTTCATCTTCTCCTAGGTTTAGGATTATCATTTTGTGGATAATCTTATGAAGCATCTGTTCATTACTACTTGAAAGTCAAAAGGACTCCTTACTCAGTCAAAGATGTTAAACTGTGTGTAATTAGAACGGCAGAGAAATGTGTCACTAGTGTGTGTGTGCGTGTGGAATTGCATGAGTAATGGCAGTCGTCTTAAGTAATTCTATTAATAAACAAGTCGGATAAGAAAACTAGGAGAGGCGGAACTCTAAAGAGCACTGGAACAGGTATTCAGTGCTCTTCGACGATCAAATTTGTCAAGGATTAGGGTAATGTGAATACGCTTCGCCGACCACAAGGTGTGAACCGCACGTGTTTAATGTCGGTAACGAAATCCTCTCAGTGCGAAATTTAATTAATGCCCGAACGAAACTAGTGTCTGACCAACTTGTTAGCATCAGAATAACGAAACCAATTAGCAAGTGTCCTTTTGAAGTCATCAAGGAAGTAGAGAGCCAATACTTGGGAAAGTGAAGTATTGAAACAATGATAGTCCTCTAGCTTCATCCAAGATTACTCAATGTTCCGTATACATTTAATTGATTATTGATTAAACAATAAATATACATTTCCATGCTTAGTCTTCATAAACAGAATTCTTTTATACAATCAAGAATATCCACGCCTTACACTGTTAACAAACGATGTCAGCGTGTTCTAAGTAGAAAAGAGAATTTATTTATTTACAGATTATTACAGAATTTATTTAAAGATTATAGACAATTGAAATAGTTAGTGTCAATAGGGGTTTCAATAAATATTCTCCTTTCCTCTGAATAAAACCAATAGTTTGAAAAGGAGCTACCCGGTTAGTTGAATTAAAATCCAAAAGCACACACAATAATAATGATTCTTCGATGACCGTCTCCAGTTTAAGTAGTAAAATACTATAAAATACTAACTCGATGAATACGTGATTCTGTTTACAGTAAATTACTTTTGTAGCGTCATAGCGAAAGCATCAATTTCTCTATATGCCCATACCAATTCCTTTGAGTTCAAATAATTGTTAAGTAAGAAAACTTTCGTTTTTTTTTTGGTAGTTGAACAAATTTGAACAGAGAGTGCAAATTACATTCTGATCCTTCTTTTCATTATCCATTTCTATTCGAAAACCATTTTGAAAGTCAATTTTTATATCACTTCCGCACGTGAAATGCCTCAAAGTCTATAGCAAATCAATGTACCATGTGTAGGTAGTGGTCGGGGAAAAACAATAATCTGCTCATATTCTTTTTCAAGTGGTGAAGGTCAGTGGCGCACTCAGGATTTAATTTTGGGGGAGTCAGTTGAGGAGCCGATTTGAGAATACACACTGCACATTGCATACGACCTATGACTAAGCATCTGAAATGATCTCTAATGCATAAGTAGTATAGAAATAGAAGACACGACATAAATAAAACAATGAATTTAATTAGGAAAAAATATTTGGAAAATTTTCTAGTATTTTTTTTCCTTTTTCTTTGGGGTGCAGGGTCCCTTGCCCCTCTCCTCTGAGTGCGTCACTAGTGGAGGTTATAATTTGTGAGGAATACTTCAGTAGGAAAGCTGTTCTACAGAACGGAAGTAGATGAATGGAAAATGAATAGGAATATCAAGTTTGGTGAGTCAGTTGTTCAAATGTAAAATGTTCTCGGATTGCTGATGCTTGTATTCGTGGGTTTATCAGAAAGACGATGATGATATATCTGTTGAAGAGACACAATGTGGAAACTGTCCGTTTGTGGGACAGGGGCTGAAGAGAACGGTTGTCACAGCTAATTTTACTGCTCTCTTCTGGACAGCATTGAGTATTTTTAGAGAGGTATTTGATGTCCACAAAAAATCTGAGAGCAGTGTTCGAAGGTTGGGTGGATTTGAAATTTGTAAAGAACTAACTGGAGAAAAGTAGCGAAAAAGGAAGTCATTTTTTATCTTGTCATCTAAGCAGAAGTTGAGAAGAATAATGTTAGTAAGTCAATTAGTAAGTCAACTTTATCTTCTTTAGGTGAAGTTGCACGCTGCCATCTGTGTGTGTGTGTGTGTGTGTGTGTGTGTGTGTGTGTGTGTGTGTGTGTGTGTGTGTGTGTGTGTGTGTGTGTGTGTGTGTGTGTGTGTGTGTGTGTGTGTGTGTGTGTGTGTGTGAGAGAGAGAGAGAGAGAGAGAGAGAGAGAGAGAGAGAGGCATATAAAGAGTATTAATGGGTAGAAATTGCTTCCAGTGCGTTTGCAACCAGAAGGCATGACTGTGATTAGCACAAGTGAAAAATTTCCTAAATTTAACTCTTTCAAAAACAGCTTTTTTAGGGGAGGGGTGAGGAGTCTTCTATGTAAACCTTATCAATTTGAAGTTTTATATTTGTGTTTCATGTAACTATGATATGCTTTTTTTTTGATTGCCCTGACACACCTCTGTAAAAACATTGCGGTACTGAAAGGGGATTTTGAACAAACTATGAATAATTTTGAACAATGGAATGAAATTTCAACATGGATAATTTCTGTGTCACTGTCCCAACGAGCATCAAAATTCGAGAATCGAATGGAAAAGCCGTGGTGAAGATTCCATTTGGCATTTTTGTAGTGCCAATTTGAAGTTCTGACTGTTTATGGGGTAACATTTTACACTAGAGATGAAACTTGTGTGAATATATTTTGAATTACTAAACCTAGAGTGTTCATCTCAGCAGTTCATCTGGAAGAAGAACGAGTCAAGAAATGATCCAGGAATTTGAGTGAGTGGAAAGGATTTTCAGGTGTTCTGGTTGGTAGATGAGCAGTCTCCTTTAGGTAATAATTTATAGCAAGTAGCTCAACATCTCTTGGTTTTTAGAATTGGAAAAAGGGAGCTGGTGTTGTTTTGTTGGCATTAAAGTCACTAATAAAGATGATTTCACTATTTAAAGTAGTTGTCAGGAAACCAATCTTCAAGGGAAAGAGGTCAGAGCACAAAATGATTTTCAGAACTAGGAGAAGAGTAGAAAAATCAAATGAATGATACATAACGAGACAAGGAAATATTAAGTCACATTAAAAAAGGGAGATTCAAGATTAATCATCCTCTTATAAGGAATGTCAGATTGCACAAAAGTGCAAGTACCACTTCTCTTTTGGAAGGAAAAAACAGAAGAGATGTTTAGTGAGTTCTTTTTATTTATTTATTTGAGTGTATTGCCAAGATGTGTTTTGGGACGAAGGGAAAAAGAGAAATAGAACATTCATTGAAAGGAAATATACTCGTAAGCAAGTTGCCCATGCAGAACGCATTCAATCATGATTCTTCAACGTGGCTTCTACAGTGCCACTACACGACCCTCCCTCCCCCTCCTCTAGGCATAATCAGGCGGTGTACATGGTAGCAAGATTACTGCTTCACCCTTAAAGAGGAGGAAGAAGCACTCTCTATCTCTACAGTATGTTTGACATACACTTGAAGGGTATCACACTGCATGTTAGAAGTTTAGGGAGAGACAGAAGCCTCAGAAACCCTTTCTCTAGGGACCAAAAGTAGTATCAGTGGTATTTGTGGACCCTTCAGTTACGAAGGTGGGGATTGTTTATCGAGTAGAGAAAGTCATCTAGTTTTCATTTCCTTCAACTAGGAAGGTGTCCCTTGATAGCTTGATTGCTCGCCGATAGCCGCAAATCTCCTTTGATAGAAATAGACCACTACTGCAGAAGGCGGATTGACTTGACCGAGAGAGGCTAAATAGTACGCATCATCGATCTATTAGTGGCCAGGTTGCATACATGGTTACGTGTCTTATTTCAGAAATAATTTGATTGAACAAGATTATGATCAAGAAGGAGACTATGCAAAAACGTTATTTTTTTGCATAGTCATGTTCAATAAAAAGTCTTATTCAATATTTATTTGCAGCTCAGCAAACCTATGAATCTGTATTCGTAATCATTGAGTTATTTGAATTTCCATATTTCGTACGTAGTATTTTGACCTTTTTATTAAGCATTTGCTTCAGCATCATATATAATTAAGAAATGTCCTGAATGTTTGTGTAGCATTCTATTCATTAAAAGTTAGCCTGATCTGACAGAAATCGGTATGCATGTAATTTGAATTAACTTTAGAGGAGAAAAAATATAATAAAATAAAAACACAGTTTATAACTCGGAGAGTTTTAATCCTGGCTTACGCATGAATAACGCTAAACAAAAGTTGTTCTTCAGATTTTTTTTATTTTTATTTTTTATTTTAACAGAAGTGAAACCGCTTCTCAATTTCCATTTTGAGGCTGCATTCAACTGTGTTATTTCTTGATGGAATCTTTTTCCTATGCCTCCAAGCAAGTAAGGCGTTCACTTTAGAATTGTCGTATCTTATAAACATCAGAGAAAATTATTGAAGCAGAAAACTGCAGCATTATTTTTCGTTTGACTTCCAGATTTCTTTATTTTAAAATTGCTGTCATCAGTTTTTTTTTTTTTTTTAATGTTGATCGCAATCAGCAGAAAAACGTCTTGACATCGTTAGAACGCACTGGAAGAATTGACAAAAAAATCCCATTACCTGGCTGTTCTCGGTATATTTAAAAAAAAAAGACATTGGCACTAATAGCAACTAGTGTGATAGTCATTTCAAGTATGTTTAAAATTTCGGTTGACAATGATGCTGTGCATTTTGTGTAATACATTCTTTTCCACTTATAAAGAATAACTTATGAGGATCAAAAACTCGCGATATATACACGTCACATATTTTTAAAGTAAGTCAGAATACAAAAACGAAAATTTTAAACAAATCGGTCAAAGAGTTATTTTAAATTCAGCAAATTAAGTTATAAATAAATTCATTTATAATTTCTACAAACCAATATTCGAAGTCATTAAGACATTTAAATTGCATTAATCGAAATATTAGTTTGACTGAAATAACTTAGGGATCCTAAACTTGACTAATAAAATGGTGGCGTCATACTGTTTTATTAATAAAATGGGGATATTGAAAATAAATTTCTATTTTGTTTATTTTCAAAATCCAGAAAACAAAAGAAAAGGAAAAAATCCGAAGTTGTAAGTTTATCTTCAATATATAGAGAGCAGAGAGAGATCTTTTTCCTTAGTTTCTGGGAACAGTTCAACTATTAATTTTCTATGTAGTTACATACTAGTGTAAATCAACATAAATTATTTGGTAGACTATCAGAAATTCGTACTGATGCCTTGAGAGAAAGAAAAAAAAAGATTTTCCAGTTATGCGCGAATTAACTTTCAGTGGAAATTGAGTGGAAATTGAGATATGATCGCTTAAGTTCGTAAAGAAATACTTTTAGAAATCGGTTGATGTGTGTGTGTGTGTGTGTGTGTGTGTGTGAGAGAGAGAGAGAAATTGTGTTATGCCTTCTGACAACAATATCGCTTATTTTCTAGTTCTATTCCTTGCTTTTAATTCATGTTATTCTTAGCTGTTCCAAGTTCGGTGTCTCTCCATTCCACAAGTCTCATATTTATTGTTTTCCGGTTTTTTTTTCTTTTGGAATTTACTTGTAATATAAGCAAAACTGAAATAACCTCTAGCAAACGTGCATTTAAAAGTTGGATCACCTTCCACAGCAACTAACAAACCTATTTGCCTCCATTTGAAATTAATATAGCAAACCCGAAACGCAATTTGTACTCCTTATCACGATAATCGTGATTAATGAGGATTATCATCATTAATATATAGGGGAAACATTCTTCATTCATATAGCCTTTCTTCAATTTACAAAAAAAAAAAAAAAAAAAAACTCTCGTTACTTAATTTTAAATAAAATTATTCATTGCATTCATTTCAGTTATACATTTAGTTTACAATCTAAATAAATAGACAAAAACTTCCAGGCTTTAATTATGACGAGTTCGAATAATTATAATCATTATAATTAAATGTTTCTACAGCATATTAGTAATTAGTATTTTTGTTATCGAACATATTGATTTATTTGTAAGGTAGTTTTATAGCCTACAGAAATGTGAAGATCACCTGTCGCCGAGATTTACTTAGAAAAAAAATCTTTCGCTTTCATCTCTTAATAATATTTACCTATGAAGTCCCATTTTTCACAAATCTTTGCACGAATATCATGCCTCCAAATACCATCTTAATGGCGTACGTATTAAAATTTTAGAGATGTTATAGTGGAATTGAACAGAGGCAACATCTCATGGCAGTGTAACGGGAAATGAGGTTGAAATTAATGGGGACGAACCCGCACTGTGAAACACAATTGATTAGATTCCTTATCACAATAATGTTATTAATGAGGATTATCGTCATTAATATATAGGGGAAACATTCTTCATTCATACATATTCCTGTCACAAATATTATATAAAGTTCCACTTAAAGGCGATAGACATGAAGGCAATATGCACGTAGATTAGGATTTAAGGTTATTTACGTTCATTTAAAACGTCTGGGGGGGGAAAACATCACGAAAAACTTTGTTATTGCAATTTAGCATTATTTTTATTTTATCATTTTATTTTATTTTATTTTTATTTTATCATTTTGTTTTATTTTATTTTTATTTTATCATTTTATTTTATTTTATTTTATTTTTATTTTTATTTATTTTTTATTTTTTTGTTAAAGCTTACCCATAGAATTTCGTTCAACATTAAACAATTTAATAATATTTTGCAACATATAAATGCACTGTACATCTGCAGATAATTTTCGCTATCTGTGTAATGATTGTTTACCCTATTAACAAGACATCCATACCCGCCCTATTTATTGTGGCAAGACGTCATCTAACTCCCGATTAATGTTCAGCAAGTGGAAGATCCTTCTAATTACAAGACATTCAAATCATGCGGGAAACACGCAATGCATTATAATCGCTTGAACGATTCCAAATTAAAGCAAAGACATTTCCTGGAACTTCTGCTACTGTTTCAAAAAATTTTTCACGCTGGTTCGAACGCAGTGCAACCAAAACTTAACTATTTAACAAAAACGTCTAGCAATCTATGAATATTTGTACTATCCTTGATACTAAAAATAATTCGATTTGCTCAGACTTTGTACAACGAGGAAAAACTGCTTCTAGAAATAAAATAAACTAGCAATATTTGCATGCATTTCACATTTTGAATCATAAAATTATTTCTAAGAAGAAAGAAACCTAACAGCCAAATAATAAGATTAACGGGAAAGTGAGTTAGATTTAGTTCATAAAGAATTCCAAGATTGGGCTGTAATTGTATCCATATATGTGGACCTATCTTAATTGCTATTCAAAACAAACACAGAAATTATATCTAAGAAAATCACAAAAGAGCGCATTTTATTTGAGTATGAACTTGTGTTTATTTATTCTGATTTCTAACACAGAAATTGGCATCTCTTCGAATACGTTTGATTATTTTAGACTAAAAATTATCCAGTTTAAACCACCTGAAGGTAGATGGCACTGCAGATGATTTATAGATCTTGCAAACCAAATCATATAGAAATCTCTCTAGTCAAGCAAAGTCGTAATGTTCGTTCTGTTGAACCGGAACCAAATTGTTTCATTTCAGTCAATAAAAGGAAGGACACATCTGGTAGCAAAAATTACTACCTCGCATAGTTGCTAATTCCTGCTTAGCAATAAAAACAAGAATGGGGAATTGCATTGTGGTATTGCTAATTCTTGTTTACATTAGTAAACAAAATTAACAATACAGCAGAATAAGACTAAGAACATTTCTTTCTCTACACAGTCGACTTCGTTCAGTTTCAACAAATCATTAGGATGTTCTAAAGTCGTGTGTAACTTTGAGATGAAAGAATGGAATACTAAAATGCTTGTAGCCTGCCTATTCTGATTAACTTAAAACACCAGGACGATTTTCTTTTCTACCATACTAGAAGTTTTCAAGCACATCATGGAGTAAGATCAATGTTGGACTCAGCTGGCAAATTAATGAGAGGGTTGATTAGAACAACATCGTCTGTACATTATAACATTTAATCAATCTTGTCAGTATTCAGTAGTGTCTAGAAAGCTAATGAATGGGAGTAAGGCTTTACATTTACAGGAATATAATAAATGCTGTAGAGATAAAAAAAAATAAGTAAAGCATCTATCATAGTTATGAGTATGATGTGAAACAGTCACACTTGAATAATAAACAAAACAGTCTAACTGACGTAGCAGCCAGAGCTTGATCAATGGCTCTTTCTTTATAATAAAGGGATACAACAACTTATTCGATAGCACGTATGCTGACTGATTGGCTGGCCTTAAAATTATGGACGAAAAAATAAACACTGGTCCTTTAAGTGTAATTAGTATGCAACTGCATTCTGATGCCATTTTTATTTTTATTTTTTTCTGACGTATGAAAAACTCAAGTTACTTAGAGAAAACATCATATTAATTCCATTTTAAGATTGCCTATCTTAGATTAAAGTGCTTAGAAATTTTCATGCCATTTTTTTTATAATAATCTTCTAATACGAACTGTGCAGACAACAATATATAATACGAACTCATCTGTTATTTCTGATAAATATAACAGTTATCAAAACTTATTCCTAAAACCATCTGACCTACATTGCTGCAGTTACTCGAACGAAAAGTGATTGATCTATAACGAGAAAAATACTATTCTAACAGTCAGCATATTTTCTGAAGTCGCCATGATACATTCGAAAGATTAAGAGGGGGTCAGATTCTAAGAACTGTGATGATATTGAATTATCAGCTTATGACTATATGTCACAGAAGTGATTTCTAATTCCGTGTTCCACTCAATTTTCACATAGAAAAGTATTATTTACTTAAAAAAAATGTTTACGGTCGACCGAATTCGAATACATGCGCTGCAAAACTGTACGCTGAACATTTTCATATACTAAAATCGAAATTGTTAATATAAAGGACACAATTCAGAGAAATCTGGGACATACTATTACCAAAGAGATTTCTAGGGACATATCGATCTCTCTAGGGACAGCAAACACTTCAATTCCGCTTATTGTAAGTGTGTATGCGTACCTTAATGTCTTTGTTACAACAACAACATAGAACGTGTACAATATATTTAGCACATGTGTTTCACTGATTATCCAAATCAAACATTAATGTTCACTTAATGAATATATTTTAGATTAATAAATAATACTGTTTTTTTTTGGAATCTTATTAATGGTGTTTGCATGTCGACTATAAAAGGAACCATAAGAATTTTATTCGATTTTTTACCCGTTAAAAGAATCGAAGTTAATAAAGTAGCTTGAATAAGATTGATTGATTGATTAAAAGTAAGTTAACTGATGCAGAACATCTCCGCTAAGTTCTCAACGCTTGTCAGTTTACGTGATAGGGTATATTAACCGAGAAAGACTAATCACTTTTGTGATAGTTTCAAAGTTTTCTAGTCTAATTTCCAAGTTATCAGAGCAGTCAATATTAGCCTCCATTCTACTAAAAGGGATGCGAAGTAGAGATAACCTGTAACTAAAGTTATTTTCTATTTTATAATATTTTTCTTGAATTCTTATATGGTGAAATTATGTTGATCATAAAATTTTATAAAACTAGGTCTGTTGAAGAATTTAAAATCTATCAGGTTCTAAGAACTATGGACCAGTAATTCTACAAATACCGTTTGTCAGTCCTGGCATAATTAAGGTTGGAAATACAACCGAACCAATTCAAATTACTAAAGTTCATGCAGTTATAGCATTTAAAACGAAATGAAAGTGTAGATGTAAAAAAACAGAGGGGGAAAAAGAGCTTTTTGAAACTCCAGTAAATGTGGATGTTTTTCCGTAAAATAGACAAACACCTGCTAGAGGATACATGGAATTGGCACGTCTAGCAAACTATACTAGGTAGGGGTAACTACTTTTTTCTAGCAAAATTAAGTATATCATATTCAAAAAATGGTTATGGAGAAGGAAAGCCAAGGATTTAACATTAAAAATATACAGAAACCAACGATTTAATGTAGCGTATGTCATGTTACATATATTGGTAATGAAATTCTATATAGAAAATCAGTTGCATTATTCATTGGAAATATTATAATAGATGATTTAGTTTCCGTGTTAGTAACATCATATAAAACTACACACGTAAACCTTATATATTAATTGGGTTATTTTTTCCCTTAAAATCTCGCCAACAACACTTAGTTACAACTTCTCATTAGTGTCATCTATTCGTTGCAATCGTTAACTGTAATTGTTAAATTTGCTGTAAACTTTTCTACGGTTTTCTTTAGTTTTATTTTTCTTTTCTTAGGTGTCTGTTCTCTCGAATGTAATGAATTGTGAAATACTTGTGAACTAAAAATAAACACCATTCAGATTATCACATACCGCGTTTTAAATTAGCCATTGCAAGATAACCCCGTCGTGTGTTGTCACGACGCATGCTGTGCACAATGCCCTGTTCTACTTTTCGCTGTTACATCACCGGACAGGATTTGTTTTTCATTGGTGTGCTTGATGCCTCTAAATTAACATAAAAAAGCGCCTTGCCAATCTTCCTCACACCTACTGTGTATAGTAATAGTCTCGCAACATTCTAACAATCCATCACTGTTCTTTCTACCCTTATCGTACAACCTTCTTTCTTTTTATTTGCCTGTCACTTTGAGCATCTTTAACTCACCAAAGCTATTAATAATGTGCAAATTCTCATCGAGTGTGCGAAGTGAAAATCGATATTCGCCCACTTATGCAGCCATAGTAGAGCTCACAGCATTTCTATGGTTCTCACCCTGTTTTAAGATTTGATCCTCGTTCTTGAACCCCGTCTGCATTTTCAAGTAATGTCTCACTTCCGTTTTCTGTGGGTGAGCTTGAATCTGGCATAAAATAATTCCAAAGAAAATACGTTCATAATTCAGAGCTGACTGTGTGGAATGTGTAGGGAAAAATTGGAAAAAAAATTACTATTTTGTGCATTTTTTCATAAATAAAAGTTTTGTAGAAATGACCTGAAATAATAATTGATAGACATGCTTTTAAGGAATAAAGACGGGTATTTCTGTGAATGAAAATAAACCTTACATTTTATTACAAAATAAAGAGACGGAAATCTTAATGTAGTTTTCGAAATAGAATACCCTGTACATCACACACCAAGAACGATTACTATAAAATAAGAAAATAAGCAAAAATTATAATGTATCCGATATAAATCACGAAGAGAAAAGACAAAAAAAAATATTTATTCGACCAGTTTCCTACACTCTGTAGCATACTCCATCAGGAATAAATGATAACGTATAGTCTTGTGTATCAACAGGTAGATTTCTACCTGTTAATATATAGAAATTTGAGACATTTGTCTAACATAACAATTCCATAGATAGAACGAGCTTAACACTGAAGGTCCTTTCACTGAAATATCGAACATGTGGCTTATTATTTTTTTTTTATATTTGTAGGCCATAGTTGGTTTAAAATAAGATGTAGTTTTTATTACACTGAGTCAGACGTGGCATTTCAGTTGCTTTTTTTAATTTATTCATATCAATGAATTCAAGGTATGACAATCTTGTGGAGCGCCAAATTACGTCATGTTTTTCATTGATAGTATGATAAGCTAGGCTAGATTTATGTGTCCATCGTTTTTTTTTACAACCTGAATGTTCTTTTATTCGAATTTCTCCCGATCTTCCCATTTGTCTGATGTAGCATAAGTCATTAAGCAGAAAATTTTCTATACTCCCGATTAAGGCTGTTTGAGTGATCTCAGCATCATGGATCATGAAAGAAAACCACTAGAAAGGCTAAAGTAGAGACCAAATTGCATATCATAACTGGGATCTCTCATTGAGAGTAAAAAGTAAATAGATAAATAAGTAAATAAATTTTAAAAAATGAATAAAATAAAATAAAAATAAGGTCTCACTAAATAATTGTCTTAACCACCGACATACTCTCACACAGCTATTAAGATAAGTCTTTATCATTTGCTAATTTGCTCTTATAGCTACTAATTGTAATGGTTTTTAGAAATGTTTTATAAAAATAGAAACTTGCTTTAACAATATGTCCAATAACACTTCAAACATATCTTTTTTTTTAAGCTTTATTGAATTATAATATAAATGTTATTAGCGAAAATCGCTCATAACAATTGCATCAACCACTTCATTCAAAATCAAAAACTCCTTTTGATTCTAGACTTCGATAGCTAGTTGATTTTGAACAAGCTAATATGTATCGGATACTTGCTGCTGAATGAAAACCAAAAAAATATTAAAGCAGCACCATTAGTAGCATCTCTTTACTAATATTAATCTATTGGAACTTATGTTTGTATCTAAAAAAAGGAATTCTTTTCAAATTCGAAATATTTTCTCTGTTGTCTGTGCCTTAAATAAGAAGTAGACCTCATATCAGCTAGTTTTTAATATCATGTAAGAAATATATCTATTTTGTTCGCCGATGCCATCTCTGGGAATATCTTACATACAATTTTCATAATAGAAAAACAGCTGGAACTGACTGCAGTTTCCACTGATAGTTTCCCTTCGACAAACATTCCGCTTGTCTATGTGGTTGAGGTTTATTTGACGTCATACAGACATATAAGTGAAAATACTTATACCTGATTTGGCATTTGAGTTTTATTTTGTACGTCATACTCCATCTGGCTCTTCTTAAATCTTATATTTCTTCGATTTGACTTTAATGTCATCGTTTCAATCTGTACGAGTCAATCTCTTTCAATTGAATCATTTCAATCTGTACCAGTCTGTACAAATAACAAAAATTACTTGTACAGATGGCTGGATTATGGCTAGATTGTTAAGGGAGACAATTAACCAATATGTGTATTATAGCCTATCAATTGAGTGCATTCTCCAGTCAACGTATCTTTTTAATAATAGTTAGAAAAGAAGTTTCCCCCTTTCCCCCCAAAAAAATCCTTATTACCTTCATACAATACTATTAAAAGCAGTCCACATTCCCCCCCCCCCAAAAAAAAGAAATCCTTATTACCTTCATACAATACCATTTAAGTCGCCTTTAGTTGAAAAGTCCATATAGAGATATACAGCTATTCCACAGCACTGAATAAAATCCAGATCATTTCAACTTTTTGTTGAAATGATCTGGATTTCTGATCGAGCTGCGAAGATTCTCTTGAACATTTTACAATCTGTTTTTTGAACTTGTCCCTCACCTTTAATTCTCTCGTAGCATTTTCAACTTTTTATAATATCAAAGCAGAAATTAAGAGAATATTAATAAAGTTTATCAAAACTTCATGTGAAACTTTATGTTAAACTAGGTTTAGCATACTCAAAGAACTAAGTCAGCATTCACAAAAACGCAGGTATATCTGGAATCAGTGACAAAAGGAGAAATATGAGATATCTAAGAATCATAAAAATATTGAAAAGAATATTTTTATGTAGACCTTATCAAATATTTAAGTAGACTTTATCAATAATGGCAAATAAAAATTTCTAATTACCGTATACACTATTTTACCTCAAAAGTGCAATAGTGTATGTGGGAATAATGTATGAGGGTATTAAATTGCATTTATATTTAATTAACCTATTTTTTCCCAACAATTATAAATCATCTGGGTACATATAAACACAAAGCACAAATTACGGTGAAAAGATTACACTTTATACACGGTCAAGAATAATTTTAATTTTACGATCATGATATCACTTAAGGTACTGAAATATTACCCAAAGGGGTATCATTGAAGTAATATTGAAATTGAAGACAATTAAATTCTTTTTTTTTTGTTTTGTAAGTGTTATATTTACTCTCAGAAACTTGGATATGTCTTCGAAGCAACAGGTAAATCTCATTTAAGAGGTTTGGATGCGATTTGTGAAATCCACGCTAAATATTTTCAGACACAGAAAATTCACCTTCACAGTTATAGTTCGCAAAGCAGTTTAGTAAATACTTTTATGGTAATAATAAATTTACAAAATTGTTTAATTTGGGTTTAGTAATTTGTTACTTAATTCCAACTCAAAATGTAATATTTGATTGAGAGATACAAGACATGCGAGAATAGTTATCTGATGTAATATTTCTGTAGGAGAATTGGAACCGTCAGGTTTCAAGGCAGCGAATTTTCATGACGCAAATTAATGATGGATAACAACATTTCTCTATTCATGTTTCTCTGATAATTATCTCCTGCAGCAGTTACAATAATGATAAATAATCTTAGCACCATTTGAGCCTACGCAGCAGTGGTAGTAGTGTAATGCAGGCTTCCCAATACCATGCAACACAGGTCATTTACCTTAATTTTAAGGTAAACATATGACGATATAAACGCTGAATTATGAGAATAATACAGCTTAAGTTAAGT
The DNA here is from genome assembly GCF_054136105.1 of Typopeltis vanoorti. Lineage (NCBI taxonomy): Eukaryota > Metazoa > Arthropoda > Arachnida > Uropygi > Thelyphonidae > Typopeltis > Typopeltis vanoorti. The sequence goes on along the minus strand of NC_143550.1, from coordinate 69,513,354 downwards.
TATATGTGTATTAAATATTGAAGACGATAAATCAGTGAAATTGTCCATTCCTTTCAAACAAAATAAATCATTGGAAAATAATGAGTAATCAAACAAGTGTTGATGCCATTTTACAAGCGTTTATTGCGTGATTCTTTCTTTTTATTTTTATATTTTTAAGAAACCGCTATTTATGAGAAACATCAGCATGACACATAAACGGTCCTCTCATAACCTTTTCATGACATCACAGAACATCTATGACCCGTTTACGTACAATGTTTTTTTTTTTCTTTTTTTGTATGTGCTTCCCGGTAATCATTCCGTAGCTAACTTACTGCCGCTTACTATTTTCTGCCGTCTTCTTGGTGCTCAGTTATGAATTATGTGTTTCATATAAGTCGTTCAACGTAACAGATCGTTTTCCTCCGACAATGATCAATATGCTGTGTCTCGAGCGCCCGGTTACGGTGGCGCTTGCGCTCTTCCACGTGACCGTTGCCGGCAATGATTTAAATGAAACCCCCCTGATCAATAGTACCTGTTGGTTGTCACACGCGGAAGGCGTGTCTGTGGGTGGCTGTGCTCTCTACAACTCGTGACTTTCTATTTCTCTCTCTTTCTCTCTCTCTCTCTCTCTCTCTCTTTCCCTATTGCTCGCTCACCATTTCTCTATTCATGTTTCTCTGACCTGCATTCATGGCGGTTATCAAGGTAAACAGTACCATGCCGATCCCGAGTGCTTTGGCGGCAGAACGACAGCAAGAATCTATAGGTAAGGCCTCACCAGGTGTCTTGGTCATTATAGATTTGGATATTTTTTTTCTATTTTAAGGATAGGATTATTATTTAACAAGAAGAACAGCTCGGAAATTATTTGTTTGTATACATTTACCGTTTTTTTTTTACATCGCATATGGAAAAGTTTAAAGATACTAAAGTGGATACAGGCTTTTGTATCAACGCAGAAATCATCTGCGTCATCATACTTTGATGGCCTAGCTCCATCATGTGGCAGACCTGTTGGATGTAAGTACGTAAACATCGGTAAATGTGTTCAATGTACTGGTGCTTGATAAAATTCAGAAATATTCTGATTATTTTTGATTCTGGAAATTGATTCATTTTGATCTAGAATTTTATTTTTTATATAAGCTCGTTATTTCTGCGCTTATATATATATATATTTGTTTTGTATGATTTTTGAATTGTCTTACTTAAAAGTGTCATTTTTTCTTTCTATTTCTGTAAATGAAACAATATTTGTTACTGATATTTATTAAAAAAAAGTGTATTAAAGAAATTGAAATACAGTAAATATTGCCTCATGAACAAATATTTTGGCTAGATACTGTTGACAAATTTAAAAAATGAACTTTTTTATACTTTAAATACATATTCTAAAGGTAGCTTTTTTATTTTTCTATGAACGAAAACCTTTATTGAACATTGAAAAAATAAATGAATAAGTAAATCGGGTATTTTGTGTTTGAAATGATTAATGTTATTTTCTGGTAATGAGAAATATATTTTTAAGTAATATATCTTTAAATGAGAAATATATTTTTAAGTAATATATCTTTGTTCATCTTATTACTGCTATTATAAAAATCATTTAGCTGTTCCTGATAAAGCAAGTTTACATTAATTTCTATTGTTTTTACTTGTATTATTTTTAACAAGACGTAATATGGTCAATGTACTGTAAATAATAAATTTCTCCTCCAAATTATCGCTTAGTAGTGGCTATTTGCATTTGAATTCTAAAGTGATTCCCAGTGGCGCCTTACATGCATCTGATTCACATTTAACGAGCTTATCAGTATTGTAATAATTGACATTTTGTTTCATATTTAGATGAATATCGTAGACAGTTATTATTGTATAGATTCATATATAGACAAATAACTACATATTATATAGATGTCTATATAGACGAACAGTTATAAATGTATATATATATATATATATATATATATATATATATATACGATAGAATTATATTGATAGTACTGTCAGTACCACACAGTATTTTATTATTTTTGTTTATTTTATTATTTGTAATTTTTAGTTGATAGTTCTCATCTTAAATAAAAATCATGAGAAAATAATATAGAAAAAAGTTCTAGATTCAGTTTTGAACTTTGTCTAGTTTCTCGATTTAAAAGCTATATGATATTTAAGTCAATTCTATGATTCTTAAATATAATTTTAACATCTAAACTCAATGTGACAGTTTTTGCATAGAACGTTTCTGTATATAAGATCAAAACTGAAATTAATTTTTTTTTAAAAAATTAAACAACTTATTTGAATATCTGAAAATCTAATATGGCAAATCACATGTCTAAAATTATATGACAGTATGATGACGATGAAGGTATGATGATAGTATGATGGCAATGAAGGCATGATGACATTGTCGTCATACTTTCATTGTTATCATACTGTGATATATGATGGCAATAATATGACGATAATATCTTGTAAGAGGATAGTATGATGATATGATGACAAATTATGGATATAATTATCTGAGATAGGTTGATTTCATAACAATATTAACTGCGCTGCATTTTAAAGCAATGTAACGAGTTATTGGCTGCGTGAAAACAGGTCACAAATTAGGTATGATAATACCAACAGATTTAGTAATCGTTACAAAAATTAGAAAACAATTTAAATTCTCCCCTCGTTCCTGTTTCATATTAGCCCTCTTTTGGAAAGATCTAGGTTCTTTCATCAGGAAGGCAGGTCTTGCATTAAGACCTTTTCAGATGAAGATGAGCTAGCCAGTAACATGCAAAGATGGCAGAATTTTTCATTCTGAAAAAGGCAACCGCTCTGAGAACATATGCAATTTCAAAATATAGTCTCATAGTTTCACACCAACATTAGAATGTTAGCTGCTTTGTCGTAATTCCAATAAACTTCACTTAACCATGTTTCATTTCCAGATTTTTATTTTATTTTATTGTTGATACTTTTAGTTTAGTTGACTTTATTTCTAATAATATTTTAACAATTTTATGCCTTTTCCTGCACCGTTATTTAATTCATGTTGAATAATTAAAATTATAAAAGGCGAGTTCACTGCCACTAATATTTGCTGAAACAATTAAATCAAGGCTGAATGATAATTTAATACTAACGAATTTCAAGCGATGTTTCTTCCACCTACACTAATTACAAAATATACCACACTACATTGCCGAGTGGGAATTTGCAACAATCGACAAACTTAATAAATTTATTAATATTTATTTACCGCACAGATTCTCAACCTAGATGGCACTCACTAAGCGTCAAGCGCAAGCTATTGAAATAAGGGCAGAAGACAAAAAATAAAACTAACGTTTTCAACTTAATTTATTATATTAGTGTAGCACGCAAAAGGTTTTATGTGTGTGTTTTTGTAGTTTAAATGGTAGCACCAAGATAAAGACTGACAACTAATGTTCTAGAGGATTATGAAACTAAAATAGAAGTGACTTGTTGAGGTGGGTACACTTAAATTATGATTGTACTTATGCGATGTATGTACTCAGACCGACTGAATCTATTTAATATATTTGAATATATTTTATGAAAATATCTCAAAATTGTTTGTTTCTTATTTTAGCATAGAAATTCAACATGTATTTCAGCTATAATATTAAGAGAATGACAAGTAAAACTACATCTTATAAATGCACTAAGAAAGAGCTGCTATATGGTATATATTTAATGCATCAATATTATGTTATATTTCGCTGTATCAAGTCATGTAGACATGTGCTGTCTCATAATTTATCACAAATACGTGTTTTTTTTAAATGCATTATTTTAGTAAATCACTATAAATAAATATTTTTATCGCATAAAATGATGAAAGCAACTATAAGTGATAATCTTCAATAATCTAATTTTTTTAAAAAAATTAATATAATGCAATTTTAATTCTATCTTTTTTAAAAATAATCTTGTTTTATAATAACATAAAATAATAATAACATGAAAATGTAAGAAACAAATACAGAAAAATATGCTTATTCTTACTATTCGCTGTATAATAGATTTAGAGAACTTTTCATTAGCCTTTCGTTTCCTACTGTACGATAAAAAATATTGATTAATAATTATAATAGAGATTGTTTATTTTTAAGCTGCTAGGGGAAAAGTACGAAAATGCAAAGGAAAATGTTCTTCTTCAAACTGCATTTGCAAGTTCTAAACAGAATAAATAATTGGATAGATAGGTTTAGTAACACAAGCGATAGCGATATGAATGTACGCTTACCTAAATAAAATAAAAAGACGTCTCTTTTAAATTCTCTTTCTCTTATAATTTACAGTATTACACAATTAAACTTATTGAATAGATAATATAAGAGGTGACAGTTATGCAAGTTAAGTAATTATACGTTTTCTCTCTCTCTCTCTCTCTCTCTCTCTCTCTCTCTCTCTCTCTCTCTCTCTCTCTTTCAGTTGCGCGCATTTCTAGACTGATTTGCGAACTGTGCGTGAAGAAAACCCAGTTTTAGTAATATATATATATATATATATATATATATATATATATATTCTTTCGTTAAATACAGTTAACCTTGCATGATTCGAAAAGGCCTAGAAAAGACTTTGTTTATAACATATTTTTATATTCTTAATTATTCTTCCCAGGTGACACGAGAGAAACTGCTATACTATACAGAGATATCGTATTAATACTAAACAATTTTAAAACTTATATTTTGTGCTTATATATTCTTTCAAATCTGAATCAAAATAACTGAAATATCTGAATATGATATATCACTAATTGTTGCTACTTTATGGAAATGTTTACGTTTAGTTACGTTATTAGTAAAGCATTAAATATTAAAATATGTCTGAAGTCATAGTAAATTGTTCCATATAAGTCGACTTATTATTCTTAAGAAATATATTCAACCATCAGCAGTATCGTTTTAATTTTAATTTTCTCAGCATTGCAGTGTGTGCGTGTGTGCGTGTGTGCGCTCGTTCAAATTTTTGCAGTGATAAAAGTCGGATTTTAGATGATTGCATTCCATCTTTATTAATGACTAGAATAACAGTGTTACTTTGGCAATCATTATAAATCTTTTTATTTTTTGCTGTGCTACTTTGATGTTTCTCATCCACCTTTTTTTTTACTTTATTCTTCACCTTTACTTTATTCGATAAAGTAAACTCTTGTAAATCCATGCGAATGTCAACAACCCAATGGTGCGATCTCTCACGACACATAGTTATTCCTTAAATACGTAGTTGTGTACATTAAAATAGTGCAGAGCACGGAAACCTAAATTTAATAATCACATAAGCAAGTTTAAAATAACTCGCTTGTTTTGGTACGCTTTTATCACAGCAGGTTT